>NC_140508.1:75518065-75978065 GCF_964339955.1 Pipistrellus hanaki
GCCGCCTTTCCACCCCTCTCCCTCCTCCCTCCCCCTCCAAGTCCACTCCACCAACACCAAACCAGCCAGCCCTGGCAGCCGGCGGCAGGACCGAGGGAGGGTGCAGAAGGCGGGGGAGGGGGATCCGATTAGCCGAAACTCAATAAGCTCTCAGCCCTCCAAGCCCAACGCTCTCCACCATCGCCGCCACCCACGGGCCACTCCGAAGGAGCCGGCATCGCTGCCCACCCCGGCGAGCGGGCCGGCACCGCGCTCATCCTTAAGGCAGGCAGCCTCGCAGGGACTCGCCACCCGCCCCCTCGGCCCCCTTTTTCCCCTCCCCGCCCCGGTGCAAAGTCAAAGCCCGGGCGAGGCGACGTTAAGTATGCATGCATGCAAGGGCACACACACCGGGGGCCCCGGCCCCCCGACGTGCGGGGCCCCCGCGGCGCGGCGGGAGCCTGGGCGCGGGGCTCCCGGGGCCGAGGTCGCCCGCCGCGCGCGCGTGCTCACCCATGTCCCGGCGGCTCCGGCTCCGCTCAGATCCCGGCTCCCGTGGCTCGCCCGGGCCCCCGAAGGTGCGGCTGGGGCAACTCCATGGCGATGAGCATCTGTCAAACGGCGAGAGCCGCGGGCCGGCCGCCCTGGCTCGCGGGGCGCGGGGAGCCCCCGGGCGCGCGCGGCGGCGGCGGCAGGCGGGGGCCCCGGCCGGCCCCGCGCTTCCCGCCCGGCGCGGCCGCCTCCGCCGCTCGCCCGCCGGTGAGGGAGCGGAGCGAGCTACCAAGGGGGAAAATGGCGTCTCCGGAGCCCGAGGAGTCCCGGAGCGATCACATCCACACCCGGCCGCACGCACACCGCCGCACGCACTCGCCGCGGGCGCGTGGCGAGCTGGCGGGTTTTAGCCGAAGCCAAAAAAAAAAAAAAGAAAGAAAGAAAATGCGAGTGATGATGCAGAAGCCCGTCTCTCCGGTCAATGCTAAAGCTTTTCCTTTTCTTCCAAGGCGGATGGGAGCTTGGAAAAACAAAAATGTTGTGCCGGCTCCGGGCTCGCAGGAGGAGGCGCGCGGAGGGCGAAGGCGCTTCTGCTGAGCTGTGCGGTCCCGTCCGCGGGGCCGATCGGCCCTGCCCGCTCGCCCGGCCGCCCGCTCGCCGGTCCGTCCGCTCGCCGGTCCGCCCGCCGGTCCGCCCCGGTCGCTAGTGCTGCCGCCGCCGCCGCCGCCGCCGCTCCATGGCCGCGCCCGCCCTGCGCCCCCGCCGCGTCCCCTCGCCGCCCGCCCGCCCGCGTCCCCGGCGAGCGCTGGAGTGGGGTCGGGCCCGGGTGCCGCCTCCCGCGCCCTCTCCCGGGTCCCGGAGTCCTAGTGAAAGGGAGGGGGAGGCGGCGGGCGGGGGAGGGGGAGGATCGCGGCGGCCGCGCAGCGGAGCCCAGCGGGGACCGCCACCCCGCGATCTGCTGGGAGGGGGCGCGGGAGACCCAGCACCGTCCGCCCCGCCGACCTGGGGCCGCTTCCCCCTCCCACCCCCCACCCCCCCACACACACACCGCCCGGCTCCAGCCCCGGGAGGCGCAGCCAGTAAGGAGAGCCCTCTCCCTCACCCTCCTCCCTCTCTCGGATTTTCTGTGGGTTTCGATCAATGGGAGGGAATGGGGCTCTGGCCGGGGCGAGGAGGAAAACAGTTCGTGGAGGCCTCTTGGGGAGCCCCTGGCCGCCCCTCGAGCCCCTCCCGCTCCCCAGCGCCCGCGCGGCCCGGCGGCTGTGCGCTCCGGAGTCCGCCAAGGAGACCGGGGGCCGCGGGGACCGCCGCCGCGGGCTCGGCGTCTGTTCCTGGGCTCAACACTGCCACTGTCTGACACAACAGGGGCAGTGTTCGCGGGAGGCGCGCGACGTGATAGGCTCGGAAACCTGGGCGCATTTTTTTTCTAACCTGGTAATTACATTTCACTTTCAGGGGTTTATTTTTTGTTAAGCTACATGTATGCATTTAGATGCTTAGGTGCATTTTCTCGTTATTCACAAACATTGGATACTTGATCGGGGAAAAGACACAGAGAGATGACGAATGCTTAATTGGCAAGTAGATGTAGGGTGGTGGAAAGGATATGGTGGAATGTCTTCAGTTCATAAACACCCTGGTGACCCTTTCATCTCTTTGGGCCTCTGAATTTGGGTATCTGTATCCACAGCTGAGGAATGGAACTCCTCAGGGACATATCTTCCTTACAGGACAACTAGAGACCCTATGCATAAAATCCATGCACAGGTGCGGTCCCTAGGCCTGGCCGGTGATTTACACGTGAGCATCTGGCAGGGAAGGTAGGTCCCACCTAACCTCTGGGCCCTGGGCAGCAACTGGGTCCCCAGGCCCCCACACACACCCCTCCACCTGAGTCACAGCACCTGAGTCCCCATGCAGAGATGCAGTGAGCACAGCCAGACACTGTAGGCTGGGCAGAGCATGGGCCTCTGGGCCGCCCAGTGGCACCACACAGAAACTGGTGGGCAGTGCACTCTCTCCCAGCCAGCCTTGCAGACCGGCTCCTGTGCAAACCCATGGGGATCCCAACCAGCCCCTGTGGTCCCAGCATCTGTGGCCTGGCTCACTGGGAAGCCCATTGGGGCCAGTAGCTCCTTCACTGCCCAGGCTGCCTGTGCCTGCCATATTCCACGCCGCCCCCCTGGTGGTCAGCATACGTCATAGCGGTCCAACTCCCAGTGGAGGGGACAATTTGCATATTAGGTTTTTATTATATAGGATATAGGATGGGTGTGGATTCCATAAGGTTTGTAGGCAGTTTTGCCTAAAGACATTGGGTAGAGTTTTCTCAGAACTTTGACTCTGAGAGGACTGTTGACTGCCACGTTTTATAGGAGAGTTTTTGGGCATCTGGATTGGGGAATGATTTGGTAGTGATGAGGCAGAGCGTGTGCCACCCCCCACTCCTCCCCTCCCCCCCCCCCCCCCCCCAATCACCAACCACTTCAGCCACTGCCTGCCTGGGCTGGCTGCTCCTTTGAGTTCTGCCACTGAGCTTCTTCACTCTCACACTTTTCATAGAAATGCTGCAGTGAAGAAGGGTAAGGGAGACTGGGTTGGAAGACCCCCTCAACTCCCATCCTGATCCATGTTCTGGATGGGACCCTCCCTGCTGTCCTCACCTCCCCCCAAGAGGAATGTTCTGATTGGCCACAAACATTTCTTCTGTTGTTCATCATTGCAAGAACTTTGTTAAAACCCATCTTCCAGCAAGTCTTCTGCTACCCTTTATACAGGATTTTTGTTATTAGCAGGAAAGTGATCCTGAAATGGAAATATTATCAGGGCATATGAGTTGATGATAGAATAGAGATCAATTGTTTTGACACAGTGTCAAAAACAACCATTCTCTGTAATTAGCTGACCTTTGCCCAAGACCCTGTGCACCTAAATTTCTATACCAAAGCCTACAGAGGCCTAAGATGGCACGTGGGCCATTTCCTACACTTCACAAATTGGAAAAGTGAGCCTCGGAATTCAGAAGGGTTTGCCCGGGAGCATGTGACTGCCTGTTGCTCAAGTCCTTTGCCTTCTGTAACCTCGGCATATTCACAAGGTCTTCCTGGGTTGTGTTTCTTTGAAGAGAAACTCGGAGAAGCTCATGCCTTATTTAAATGTTGCTGTAGTTCTCGCCAGATGGCTCAGTTACTTGGAGTATTGTCCCATACACCAAAAGGTTAGGGTTTGATTCCCGGTCAGTGTGCCTTTGGAAGACAACCCATCCATGTTTCTCTCTCTCTCAAAATCAATAGGAACATGATCTTGCCCTAGCTGGTTTGGCTCAGTAGATAGAGCGTCAGCCTGTGGATTGAAAGGTCCCAGGTTCGATTCTGGTCAAGGGCATGTACCTTGGTTGCAGGCACATCCCCAGTGGGGGATGTGCAGGAGTCAGCTGATTGATGTTTCTCTCTCATCAATGTTTCCAACTCTCTCTTCCCTCTCCCTTCCTCTCTGTAAAAATCAATAAAATATATAAAAAAAGAATGTGACCTTGGGTGAGAATATTTTTTTTTTAAGTTTCTGTAATAGATGATAAGTCTACAGAATAATAGTGTAGCAAAAGCTTATCTGAGATACCACCTAGTCAAACCCATCACCCTATGGCTGAGGAAAGAGATGCAATAAATTGCCCAGAGTCACAAAGTTAAGGCAAAGCCATGAAAAGACTCCATGTCCTTGATGTCTCATCCAATGTTCTTTCCTTACATGTAGCCCATCTTTAAGTGAGGGGAAGAGAGTGAGGGGGAAGAAAAGGGAGAATCCTTTCACTCTAAGTTTTATATATCAATATATAATATATATATATTTACATACATGTATATTCATCTACATATATGTCGCATATAATGTATTGTATGTATTTTCATTTAAATATATGATCCTATAAAGTATATTATAAGTCTAATATGCAAATTATCCCCTCAACCAAGAGTTCGACCAGAAGTTCAACTGGGAGTTTGACCAGGGGATGGGGCCATCTGGCCAATCACCCGTAGTCCTTCCCCCTGACCCCACTCCTGATCAGCCCCCCAATCCTAATCAGGGTGGGCTGGCCAGACCCCACCTGTGCACAAATTCATGCACCAGGCCTCTACTCTATAATAAAAGGGTAATATTAAACTGAACGTCATTCTGGATGTCATTTGGACGAAGCCTGGGTCCTGGGTGCCAGAGGAGAGCTGATGTTGGCAGCAGGGGGAAGGAAGGCCTACTCTTGCATGAATTTTGAGCATTGGGCCTCTAGTAATATAATAACAAAGGATTCCTGAAAATTGAAATCCCATCCCTGAATGAAATGTCTACTTAAAGAACTGGATTTTCATTCAAATTCTAGCTGATTGGCACAGGAATTGCTACCTTCTTTCCCAAGGAGGCCACCCTCTGGTTATCTGAGAACTAGATCCTGAAACACAGGAAGTCAAAAACTGGTAAAGAAGTTGCCTGAAAATCCGTACCATGCAAGTTTAAGATACCTTTTCCTAGGGCCCCAGGGACTTGAGAAAATAAAGGGATTATCTGAGCAGTTGGTGGGCATGCACACAACATACATCACTTAATACTGCACAATCTCCAAAATCAGCATTTGCAATCACTCAACCACATGATTATCTAGCATGGACTATGGTAGCAACTAGACATACAAACTCAGAATTCACAACCAAGTAGGGTAGACTGGTATGAAACTTGGAACCACTAATGTATGGAAATGCCAGAAAGGAGATGTTTACAAAGTTTATGGAGATGTTTACTAAGTATATGGAGCACAGATGCAGACATGGCAGGAGGAGGGTGAGGTCAGAAATCTTATCCTCTTTAGACTTTCGGCACATTTATTATCTATTTAACATACACATTTCCTTTCCCTCCTGTACACATATGCTTTATTTTTCCCCTATAAGACATTTTTCTCCAACCAAAATTAAAACTATTAAGAATTGGTCTGTGTCTGCATAGAAAATATCAATAAATGTGCAAATTAAGCTTCCTCTGATATTACCAAATAACTGTCTCTGCCAGTAGGGCTATCGCTCTGTGTTCTAGACATCCCTGTGTCTCACCTGTAATATTGCCATCATGGAACCCCTCCCCAACTTGCACCAGACCCCATACCAGATACAGCAAGGATCTGTAAGGTCATTCATCCCTACATAACCGGAGGGCCACATGAAGGGCATATATGCAAGCAAGATATGGTTCCAAGTGCAAGGGTAGGTCATGTCATTTTCACATCCCTGAGCTAAAGAGCTGAAAGAAATAAGTCAAAACCACACATTTTCCTTTATAAGAAGTTGAGGTTAAGTAATATAATCCAATATGCAGAGCCAGTCACCCCACCACCCCATATACATACACACATACACATGTCTTGGGCTTAAATACAATATTGATTCTCTCCTTTTTGGAAAATGAGGTAGTATTAACTTATGTAGTGCTTCTCAGCACACATTGTAAATCAGAAATTACTGTTGCTTGGGACCTATCTTGATTTTATTGGTCTTAATAATAAATGCCCTCACCCTGGCTGGTGAACTCAGTGGCTAGAGCATTGGCCCCTACATCTAAGGCTGGTGGGTTAAATTCCCAATCAAGGGCATGTACCTGAGTTACAGATTCAATCCCTGGCCCTGTTGGGTGGAGGACTGGGGGAGGAGTGTGGGAGGCAATAAATTAATGTGTCTCTCTCACATGGATGTTTGTTTGTTTTTTCCTCTCTCTCTCCTCCCCACTCCCTTCCCTCCACTCTCAAACAAACAAACAATGAGAAAATGTCCTCTGGTGAGGATTAACAACAAAACAAAATGCCCTGGGTGCTTCTAATATGCAAATGATTGAGAATCACTGATTCAATAAAAAGGGTGTGCCCTGACAATGGATCAAGATACTTGGAAAGCTCCTACAATCTTAGATGAAGTAGCATTAATAGAAGGTGTAGCTAACCAAAGGAGGCGATAACCACAGTGAACTGTAAAGTGATATTGGGCCATATTTGGAGTTTGGGGGTAATACCAGTACTGGAAATGTAGATATTAGGAGTATGCTCCAATGATGCAATGAAAAGATCACGTACAAGATGTTGATTTTAAGCTTATTTGGCAAGTGCCCTCATCTCCCTGACCCTCAGACCCCTCTTCTGAAAAAAGGAGGGGTATTCTAAGCAGCAAGCCAGCTATAGAATTCTCTCCATTTTTTTTTTTATTCTAGAACAGAAGAGAGTCCCAGTAGAACAGTAGGAGCATACTGTGAACAATTGGAGTGAGATGTGAAAACTGTCTTTGTAAGAAAGACATCAGGAGAAACAGGGAATAGTTCGCTTGCCTCTGCTCTGAAGGACATAACCAGCCCCAATCAGCTGAGGTTTTGGGGAGGCAGATCGCAGTTCAATATAATAAAAAACTCTGTGATTGGACCTGAGATGAGAACAGACCATCTTAAATAACAAGGAGCTCCATGTCATAAGAAGTATTGAGGGGAAAAACAAAACAAAACAAAAAACTATGCCCTCATTTTTCACTTCCCCCACAACCACAACCTGTGAATTCCTTGAGGTCAAGGGTTTTGCATTATACCTCTGAATCTCCACTGGGTAAAACTGTACCTGGAGCCCAATGTACAGTAATAATTGATAAAATGTCAAAAATACTTAATAATATGACAGGAGACTAATTGGTCAGAATGAACACTTGACACCTGCTCAGCCAGGTGATATCTCTTTCGTGTCTGGATCCTGAGGAGGGACAGGATGATAGAATGAGGAGGAGGGGGATGAGTTTGGAGCAGTGGCTAATTTTAAACTTTAGCATTTTGACACCACCATGCCTCCCTATACATAGTATATGAACATCGATCCTATATCATGAATGAATAAATGAATGAAAGAATGATAGACCAACCAATCAATAGACAATGGAGCGATAGACAATGATAGAATTGGATTCTAGTCCCCTGCCATTAACTGGCTGGGTGAAAGCTGAGCATGTTATTAGCCCCCTCTACCTCAGTTTCCTCCTCGATAAACTGAGAACCATCATCATGCCCCAAGGAATCCCTCAGAGGGAAACTTGTAGGAAATATTAGATATTAATTTACATTGCAAAGTAAACTAATTCTGTTTGAATACTGGTTTTCGTGAATAAATATGATGTGAACATTTAAATGACTCTGTCCAGATGCTTCCTAATTCTACCACCTCAATCTTATCTCTTAGGTACACACCGTATCACCATCTCTCTAGGAAGTGAGAAGGTGATTTCCACTTCTGATGATTCCCACCCCAGCCCCACTTTGGAAAGGGCTCTTCTCTCTGGTGGCTTCCCCTGATGCTACTGTAGTTGCTAAGCAACAAGGAGCTAAGCAGGAGCAAAATGTAATCGTCCCAGGAAGGGAATTCCAGGTCTGACAATGACAGAATTGTAGTTTTGGAACCTTTGCCTTCCTGGCTGAAAGAAATTCACTAAAGGACGCTTTCTTGGCACATGGTTCCTGGTACAGATGCTCTAAGACGGCAGCTTTCCATACCTGAAAGGCAGCAAGGTGTGGAGAGGAGCATTCTTCTGGGTTTTCATTTCCTGGCTCCCTGGCAGATATTTTTGTCACTGTGGCTCCAAGCCCCAAATCCCCAGCAAGACTTGGACTGCTTCCAATTCTTAACTGAGCTTTAGGTACCCAGGTATAGGAGTTTATGTTTATATCGCTGTGTATGGCACAGAATCCAGAAGGAGATTGCAGAGGAATACCAGGAGGAGAGAAAGGCTCTTCATTTCCCCAGGAGCCTACCTACCTGGGCTTTGACAGGCAGAGGTATGCGCAGAAAGGTGTTGTAGGGATGGGGGAGGGGGCCGGTGGGAACAGATAATTGAAAGAGAACAGGGGGGCCTCCTGGAAGGCAGATATGGGAAGCATAACCAAGCCTCAGGGGAACGGGAAGTGTCAGGCAGCTCCTGGTCCTTCTCTCTCTCCAGTCTCTCTGACTCTTGCCTACACTTCTCCCCATCTGTCTGTTCCATTTCCTTGGGGACAGGTTTTCCTCCCCAAGATGCCTGGGTTCATTCCTTTCCTGACTTTTTTTTTCTCTACCCTCCATGACAGCCTCAACTACAATTTCTTTGTGATTCCACTTTCTTGTCCAAAATCTCCTTGCCTCCCAGTGCATCCAGGGGAGCACTCATGGCAGCCAGGACTGAGGCCAAGAGGCTGGTGGCCCTTGGGCCTTAATCCTTTCTCCAGGAGGATTATGGGAATGTGTCTATGATGGGGCAGGGGCTGGACTGGCACTCCAGGTGTGTGTAGGAGGAAGAGCTAAAACTGTCAGCAAACTTACACAATTCTAACACTGAGGACGTCTTGTGATGTGGGAAGAACTCAGGCTTTGACACTGGACAGGTTTGGGTTTGACTCTGAGGAAGATGTGGCAAGCTTCTCCTGTGAACCTGGCTTCTTCCTCTGAAAAATGACAACAGCAGCATCAACTCTTTAGGGCTTCAGTGAGGATTCAGTGTTGTTAGATAATAAAATGTATGAAAAGCATCTTTGTGGGCAAGATTATGTTAGATGCTATAAGAATATAGGAAATACACAGCACATATATAGGGTGTGTGTGTGTGTGTGTGTGTGTGTGTGTGTGTTAGGGTCATGGGAAAACATTAATTCGAACCCTGATTCTTGGTCAGTGGGTTTGTTTCAGACAATGGGATTGGAATCCACAGAATTATCCTTTGTCTCTTGATAGTTAAGCTATTCATGTCAAGGCACCTGTCACATATAGCCCTATGGATCCTGACACTAGGCAGATCTTCAAAAGTGTCATTTGGTTTAACCCAGTGGCAAGTGATCCAGCATAAGCGACATGAAATGGAACCAACTGAAAAAGCTGAGACAAATGATTCAATATTACACAGCCAGTATGTAGGGGAACTGGGGTTAAAAGCCTGACTCCATAGCCACCCCTCCCCCCAGGCTCTCAAAGGCAGCACTGCCTCCCCTGGGAGCAGCACAGAGGCACCTGGGTGCTCCTTACATCAGGGGTTTATTTAGGATGTACTGAGTGAGCTTGCTGACTTCTGCCTTCTTAACTAAATGAATCACGGCAAATTTGAAACTTCAAATTATAGAGCTGCCATGTTTGTGAGAGATCATTCGGACCAAGCAATTCGTCCTGAAGATGAGAGAAAACTGAGAAGCAGAAAGATAAACTCACTTCCCCACATTTTCACGCAGCTGACAAAGCCCGGTTTAGAAACCAACACAATGAACTGCACTTTCCAGAGCCTTTTCCTTTCTACCCAGAGGCCGGGCCTTAGTGCCCTTGCAGAACAGCTCAGGTTAGGATAATGAGAACTTAAAACCAGGAAGTTCATCAAATGGACACCCCGATGGGCTTTCAAAACCAGGATATCTGGACACGTTCTCTTTGATAAAACAAACTGGTGCATATTTTTGTTTGTCAATTTTTATATGGAATTGTGATTCAAAGGAAAGAAAATGGGGTTGAATGCTTCACAGTTAGAGTAATACTCTCTGAGCAATTTTTTTTATTGTTGAGCTAGAGGCCCGGTGCATGAAATTCATGCACTGGGAAGGGTTACCTCAGCCCAGCATGCCCCCTCTCACATACTGGAAGCCCTCAGGGGATGTCCTAATGATGGCTTAGGCCCACTCTCCATTGGGAGCAGACCTAAGCCTTTGTGGGAGGCCACCGGGCTGATCAGGGGAAGGCACCAGCCCCATCACCCTGCTGCTGCAGCCACGGCCAGTCACCACAGCCACCAAGGTGTTTTCATCAACATGGACTCCAGTCCCTTCACCAAGAAAAAATGACAACTTTCTTTAGGCATTTTCAAGATGTGTCTTTCATAGGATATGACTTTTCTTTCTTTATTTCTCTTTTTATCCTCACCTGACGATATGTTTCCAATTTTCCACTTCTTTGTATGTTTGGAAGTGCTGCTCAGAAAGTGTATGTACCATCCATCAGAACAAGTGGTAATCTGAAGGAGCAAGGTCTGGCAAATACAGTGGGTGGCTTAATACTTCCCAGGCAATATCTTTTAACATGTCTTTAACTGGTTTTGAAGTGTGTGATGGTGTGTTATGATGAAGCAAAATTACTTTGCCGTGTCTTCTGGCACATTCTGGTCATTTCACAATCAAAGTGTGGTTCGAATTGATTACTTGTTGTAGGTAGCTATCAATATTAATGGTTTCACCTGGTTTTAGAAGCTCATAATACACCACACCTTCCTTATCCCACCAAACGCAGAGCATTGTCTTCTTTCCGAAGCAATTTTGACTTGTAGTCGATGTTGATGGTTGACCTGGATCAGCCCATGATTTTGTGCATTTGGGATTCTCAAAAAACAAATCCACTTTTTATCGCCAGTCACAATTCAATGCAAAGAGTGCTTTCTTTCATGCAGTTGAAACAACATTTTACTAGTGACTTCTCAGTTTCCCATTTGTCTTTCGTTCAGTTGATGTGGCACCCATTTTTCTTCCTTTAAAATCTCTCCATTTGCATGTAAACAATCAGAAATTGTTTGCTGAGCGACGTTTAATCTTTCTGCAGGTTTTTTTCTGTTTTGTTTTTTAAGTTTGACACACATCTTCATCCAATAATGCTTGTAATTGCTGGTCTTCAAACTTTTTCGGTTGACCTGGATGTTCTTTGTCTTTCACATTGAAATCATCACTTTTAAAGTGTTTAAACAAGTGTTCACAAGTATCTGAAGATGGAGCATGTTGGCCATAAACTTCCCAAAGTATTCAACAGCACTTTTCTTTAAAAATAAAGTGATGAATTAAAACTTCCCACAAATGTTCTTTTTTTTTGCATGAAATTCTACATTTTTAAGCATAAAAATATCTAAGATGTTAACACCTTCAGATAATTTGACATATGAAGTTTTGAAGCTTGTTGTCAACACAACAAAATAACATATATATCAAATCTTATATATATCAACGTATGTGTAACTCCATCTATTTAAAAAAATCTGCATTATTAGCTGGCACACCTAATATCTTTCTCTCTGTTCTATATGAATTCTCATTTCTTCAGGTCACTCAAAATTCTGCTTCTGGTGATACATCATCATTGGAGATTATTACCATACTAGACCCCCGGCACACGAAATTTGTACACTGTGGGTTGGGGAGTCCCTCAGCTTGACCTGCACCCTTTTGCAGTCTGGGAGCCCTCAGGAGATGTCTGATTGATGGCTTAGGACCTAAGCCATCAGTTGGACATCCGTAGCGCTGCCATGGAGGAGGGAGAGGGTCTCCCCAGCCATGAGCTGCAACTTCTGGCTGAGCAGAGTTCCCCCTGTGGGAGCACACTGACCACCAGGGGGCAACTCCTGCATTGAGCCTCTGCCCCCTGGTCTTCAGTGCATGTAATCAACTGGGCATTTCACTGTTCGATCAATTTGCATATTAGCCTTTTATTATATGGGATGCATCTAATGGTTTAACTACTGGGGTGACCTGTATATGGTCATGATACATACTACAATGATCTCAAACCAATATGCCCACATTTGAAAGAACAAAGGGAAAATAAAATGAACAAATTAGTGAGATTTAACTTTGTTTAACCTTAATGCATAAAATAAAATATTGGCTTGTTTATATAATTCTATTCTTCAAATAAGGGCACTTCCCTATGGAAATGATGACTAAGCCTTTTCTGCAGTGTAGAACACAAGACTATAAAAGGCAATTATATCTTTCTAAGGATTCATATATTTACTAGTTATGCAGGACAGGTGTGAAAAGGGTCAGAGCTCAGTACTCTATCTGTTCAGAGGATGTGGCAGACTTTCAGGTTAAAGTCTCCTGAGAGCAGTGGATCAGCTGTATAGACAAGGCAAACTTCTAATATTGATATCATTGTTTAGTCACTACTGCAATAAAAGGTCAAAGTTAAGTTCATGGGTGTGCTGAAGGTATGCAGAGCCTGGTGAGAGTAAACCCAAGGCAGTTAAAACTGCAGATAGCATCTGAGAGACTTGTTCATGGCCTGTGAGAAGGAAGAGATTGTCAGAGGAAGGCAAGAACCCAGACCTGGCAAAGGGATACAGAGCAAGTCCAGCAGAAATTATGGTCACAATATGATTAAAGCAGAAGTGGAGACCTCTGGTCACACTGTAGAATAGTGAGGTCCAAGAAGGTATCTCAGACTCTGAAATTCAAGTGGAGGGACCTGGTGGTGAGAATGAAGGCCCTCTGGAACAATGTGTTAGTCCAATGCTTAGAACAAAAATAGTCTAATCTACCAGGAAACCAAATATTCAGCCTGTCAGGCTGCTCTCGTATCACTCGCACAAAGACCAGGTCCTAAGCATCACCCTGCTGGTTCAAAGGGAGAATAAATAGACCTACTTAAGTTTTTCCTTAAATCAGATTGCTTTGATGCCTGGAGTAGGGTTGAACTTTTATGTGGAAATCAATGTGTCTATTGTAGAGAAGCAAAGACACCAGCAGAAGAATTGCAGAGGCAGTATGAGAGATGTTAAAAAGGTCTTTATACATTGTACAGACAATTTTATTTATATTAGAAAACAGTTTCTACTCAAGGTCAAGCCTTTAACAACTAGCTTGAATAGTAAATAAAGGAAAATCCCTTAACTGGGAAAATTCAAAATTATTGTATCATGTTTACAGATACAAGTATTTTCTTTTACTGGGTAGATTTTAAGTGTATCAGCTAGAGAAATAAGAACGTTGCTTTAGCAATTTCAAAATATTTATTGGATACTAACTACTGCAAGAGATTTTCCTTGCCATAGATTTTTATCTTGCTACAACTCTTCCCAACAATGGCTACTCCCACCAGACAACCTTCTGCATATTGCTTTCTGTATTTATCACTAATCACTATCTAAAGTGCATAAATCAAATGCTTGTCTACTACCACTTATGAGCCTAAAGAAGGGCTATGAGAAACAGGGTTGTACCTGACCACTTGCTAAGAGTCAGGATACTCTGCACTTGATGGGAAGAAGCCCAGAGAAAGATGGCAGGCTGGCGAGACACATTCAAGAGTTTTGTCCAGAGGAGGCCACAGGTGGTTTGATTGCCTTCTACTAGTACAGTGGTAGAGTTCAGATTATTTGCTGCATCCAGCTATGCCCTCCCCATT
Organism: Pipistrellus hanaki; assembly: GCF_964339955.1. Classification (NCBI taxonomy): domain Eukaryota; kingdom Metazoa; phylum Chordata; class Mammalia; order Chiroptera; family Vespertilionidae; genus Pipistrellus; species Pipistrellus hanaki. The sequence goes on from NC_140508.1 coordinate 75,531,714, forward strand.
CCTACATCCTTTTACTCTTATTGATGTTCCCAACTACTCTCTACACTTCTATATGCCTCCATTGGCTATGCAGAACTTAAGTTTAAAATTTGGAATGACTTCCAGCAGGCTTTTAATTATATGGAGGAAATAGAAAGGCTTCCAATTCTAGTTATAATGGACTGACTTGTATCATACTTGCCTACCTGCAAAAACAAAGCATACCTTTTTAAACTTTAAACCACTAGCAGGAAACCCTATCATGACCCACAGGTTGAGAACCGCTGCTGTAGAGCCGTAGACCATCGGAAAACACAGATATTTACATTATGATTCATTAACAGTAGCAAAATTATAGTTATGAAGTAGCAATGAAAATAATTTTGTGGTTGGGGGTCACCACAACATGAGGAAACTGTATTAAAGGGTCGCAGCATTAAAAAGGTTGAGAACCACTGGTTTAAAGGCATTTGATAGCAAAGGACGAAGACTGATATTCTGCACAATTTCTTCCCTCAAGACATATGCTAATTCAGAAGCTTCTCATGGAAGAAGCAAGAGTCTGTGAAACCAGGTAGGAAGTAGTAGCTAAAAGACAGAAAACATGCGTATGATCTCTCCATATTATGAGGTCAGGAAGACAAGAAAATGTTGTTTGGAGCTTTCAAGGCAGCCAGGACTTGAAGGACCAGAATCCCAGAGACAGGACAACATAGAGAAGTAAGCTCTTATACTGATTTTCCTTTTGAGGGATGTGATGATCCCAAGTAACATGTAACACAGGGTTGAGAGGTTGAGGAGAAAACACATTAAGAATCTAAGCTAAGCAGAGATTTCCACAACCAAAATTATAAGAAGAAAAATATTAGAGGTCAGGACCAACTAAGAAGGAGGTGTTCTGGTAAATATTTTCAGGCTTTTATTTGGAATGGTTGAGGCCCTCACCTTTGGAGTAAAGATAAACTGGAAACAGAATACACCTTACAATAATAGAGGACCAGCTTTGAGCTAATTCAGCATCTGATTAAATTAAGATGAGCTCTCTGTAGGAATCAGAAGTACATTCTTTCTAGATGGAAGTAACATCAGCCATAACTTCTGTAATTCTATACACAATGTCTGGAATTCAATAAAAAGTACCTATGCATTCAAACAGATAGATAAAATAGAAAAAAGGCAATAAAAACTAGGTAAAAGTTGGTCCAGATTTTGAAGTTCTCAGACACGGATTCTAAAATAATTGCAATTAATATATTTAAGGGGGAAAAGTTACAGAATTCAACTAGAACCATACTTTTCATTAAAAAACAGAAATAGAAGAAAAAAATTCAGTGATTCAGTAAGTTCTCTATAAATGGGCTTAATGGCAAATTAGACACAATTGAAGGGAGGATTAATAAAATGGAACTTAGGTCAATAAAAAATAAACAAACTAAAGCACAGACCAAAAGAAAATACAGAAAATATATATACTAAATGCAAACTATGAAACATGATTTAATATATTCTAAAGCATTAAAACATTTTCAATGTCAGAGAATAATATTGATATATGACAAAATTGAATTAACTAGAAATCAGTAACAAAGAGATAAACCAGAAATAACAAAATCCTATTTATTTGGAAATTAAACAATATACTTCTAAGTAACTCATGAGACAAAGAAAAAAACATACAATGAGAGATTAGAGTTAAATAATAACTAAAATACAAGGTATTGCAACTTGGAATGCAGCTAAAGTCATGTTTAAAGTGAAATTGATCATCTTAAATGTCATAGAAAAAAAGTAGAGCCTAAAAAAGGACTGATAGCATTATCCATCTGTAGAAAGGAAAAACAAAGCAAAATAAACCTATACAAGTAGAAAAAAAGGAAATAATAAATATTAAAAAAATCATAGCAGAAACTAATAAAAAGACAACAAATATAAATTAACAAGCCCAAAGATGGTGTTTTGGAAAAGGGTTGAGTTTCCTTTTATATGTATGTTCATAAGTTTGAAGTAATTTTGACAAGTAAAATATATTCTCTCTAATGACCAGGATGTATGCATATATGCATGCATTTCTGAGATGCTTCAGGTCATTGTTAAAATGGGGGGTGAAGGGAGAATGGAAAATAGCTTTGGGCTTTGCAAAAAAAAAATCATTGATGTGATTATTTTTAATTATGTATATTTGTGTATATGTGTGTTACATAAGATATATATATATACTTGATTTCAGAGAAAAAGGGAGAAGGGGACAGAGATAGTAACATCAATGATGAGAGAGAATCATAGACTGTCTGCTTCCTGCATGCCCTCCACAGGGGATTGAACTCCAAACCCAGGCATATGCCCTGACAGAGAGGAAGAGAGAGGGATAGAGAGAGAGAAACATCAATGAGAGAGAAACATTGATCAGGTGCCTCTTGCACACCCCCTACTGGGGATGTGCCCACAACCTAGTATATGCCCTTGACTGGAATCGAACCCGGGACCTTTCAGTCCGCAGGCCTATGCTCTATCCACTGAGCAAACCAGTTTCAGCTGAAATTTCTTTTGAGAGCCAAATTTTTAAAACTTTTGTAATGCCACTTCTTCAAAACAGACTCGCCCAGGCTGTGGTATTTTGTGGAAGAGCCACACTCAAGGGGCCAAAGAGCCGCATGTGGCTAATGAGCCACAGTTTGCCGACCACTGCGCTAGTGAATTGAAGAATGGAAGGGAATGATGAATTGCTATTCTATTGGGTCGGCAACTAAGTAATTGCGGATTTTTAAAAGAAAATCAAAGACAATTTTTTCATGGAACTAAATAACTTTATTCTGTAATGTATTGCCCATTTTGATCAATGACCTTTTGCCATCTTTCAGGCAGCATCATAATCCCACGTTCAAAAAACTTCTGGTTTTTATTAGCAAAAAACTGAATCAGGTACGATTTGACATCATCATCATTATTGAAATTTTTACCATTCAAGGAGTTTTGTAAAGATCGAAACAAAAAGTAATCAGATGGTGCAAGGTCAGGACTATATGGTGGATGTGGCAAAACATCCCAACCAAGCTCCATTAATTTTTGCCGAGTGACCAAAAATGTGTGTGGCCTTGCATTGTCATGATGGAATACAACACCTTTTCGATTTGTCAATTCGGGCCGCTTTTCTTCAACTGCATTGTTTAATTTCATTAGTTGTTCAATGTAGACATCAGAATTGATCGTTCGGTTGGGTGGTAAGAGTTCAAAGTAGACAATTCCTTTGTAATCCCACCAAACTGATAACAAAACCTTCTTTTGATGAATATCAGCTTTTGATGTTGTTTGAGTTGGTTCACCTGGCCTGCTCCACGATCTTTTCCGCTTGATATTGTTGTAAACAACCCATTTTTCATCGCCAGTTATCAGTCATTTTAAAAGTGGATCATTTTCATTACGTTTCTTTAGCAAATCGCAGCTGCTAATGCGTTGCGTTAACTGTGATTCTTTCAGTTCGTGAGGAACCCATGTATCGAGTTTTTGAACATAGCCAAATTGTTTTAAGTGATTTTCAATGCATGTATGTGATACATGAAGCTTCTCTGCAATCTCACGTGTTGTACTGTGACAGTCCGAATTGATTATTGCTTTGATTAGGGCGTCATCAACTTCAACTGGACTACCAGAGCGTTTTTCATCTTTGAGTGAAAAATCACCAGAACGAAATTTGGCAAACCAATTTTGACACTGCCGTTCTTTTAAGGCTTCGTCACCATAAACAGCACATAACTTTTTATGAGCTTGTGATGCGTTTTTCCCTTTGAGGAAATAAAAAAGCAAAATATGACGAAAATGTTCCTTTTGATTTTCCATTTTTCAACGAATGCCAAACGAAAACTACAAAACAGATCAAAAAACTTTTTTTACTGATTAACAGCTGAATAGCCAACTATCAAATAACAAAATGTGTTTTACATTTGTACTACGTCTGCAAACCTAAAAATTCAACTGAAGCCATATATGTGTGAAACCCGCAATTACTTAGCTGCCGACCCAATATTTCTGTGTTATTTTAGTCTTTGGGTGAATATAATTTGTATAATATGATCTTTATAAAGATCAGCTTAAAGAAATTAATCTGTGATGTTCCTCATATTTATTTGCATCTCAGGGATTAGTTGGCATAATAGAAGGAAACTGCAGAGCTACCGAGATCCACATTTCAATTTTGTCTCAGACCCTTTACTAGTTGCATAATCACAGGCCCATTACTTAACCTTTTTGAAATTCAATTTTCCTTTCTGTAAATAATATATGTCTTCATCATGGCTATGAAGTTTAAATTATGAAGTATAGGCAAAACATGTCTAACACATTACTCCTTTCCAACCCCACATCTCAATCAGAAGCTATTTGGAGCAGGTGTAAAACTATCCTACGGTATCATGAACCTACCAACCAGGAACATGCCAAGGCCCTGGCGATGATATCAGGAACTTTCACTGCACTTCTGAGGCTGGAACATCCAACATCATCATCTTAAAACCCTGTATTGTGGTGAAGGCAGACGTCTCTCTGGGCATATCTAAGCCTCAGCTTGCTGAGGGATGGAATACACAAGTCTCATGAGGTTTCGTGTGTCCTATAATTCTTTGCACAGCAAGCTTTTGCCTTTGTTATTTTGTTCAAGCCACTGCAGCAGGCCTGACCCAATTTAGCTGTTACTATTTCCTTCTTGCAAAAATAAAGCTCAGAGAAGGCCAGGACTGTAGTGCTATTTCCATGACTCACCTTAGGGCCCAGCTTACCCAGGCCATCTCAGGAGCAAGTTTGGGTTGAATATCAGGGATCTTTTATTTTTGCTACTCACTGTCCGGCCAGTGAGCTGATTCAATGTTAGTTGTAGCAAATGCTTGCCTATTCTGTTGATATGCAGGTCCTCTGCAAAGAGTTCCCACTTGGTCTCCAAAGTGACCTATATTTCCATTTGAGTCAACCTCAGAGCCTCCAGAAGGAATACACAGATCACCCAGGAAAGACTAAAGGGCAGGGCCATTTGTGCAGTAGCATCCATTAATCAGCACATTTGGCACAAATTGGTCTTCTTTAAGGATCAGTTGTCTGGATCCTTAAAAATCTGAAAGTCAAACATGGAGGGAAGGGTCAGGATACAAGAATGACATGGTTAGATAAGGGAGAGAGGGGGGAAAAGACATCTGGTTTGGACTCAGTCCTAGTGAGTCTCTGTGGGCCAGGAGGAAGACCAAGGTCAGCATGAGGCCACTGGTTCCTGGAAGAAAGATACCATGTTAGTGTTAATTATGGGTGGTAGGAATATGGACAAATATTCCTTTCTTCTTCTTCTTTAAAAATTCTCTAAAACTTCTAATGTGACAAATGTCATAAGAAAAATATTCACCGCACTCTCTAATTTTAAAGGTTGAATTTCTATGATGCTATGCCTGACCTTTTGCGGTTGAAAGGAGGACCTGAGTGACTGTCACAGGGATGGCTGCAGCCTCTGTAGCCTTTATTGCCTGCTCCATGCTTTTCTTGTGTTATAGCCACCTTTATTTGTGTGCCTGCGTGACACACATTTATCAGTCGTTCTTTCACCTCTTGAGCCCACTTTTCATCCCTTGAGATGCCCCACTTTAGGATGACACCCTCATTCCACCTTCTCTAAAAGCATCCATAATATAAGCCTGGTTACTTAATTAAAAGCCCCTTCACAGAACATTTCTCTTTCCTGGGAGCATATCCTTGCATCCATAGATTGAAGTTGAGACTTAGCCAAGTTTTAGTGATTCAATGCAAGTAGGACTCTCAGCCAGAAATCCATGGTTAACTGATTCAGTTCCTCACTCTCTTCTTTTCCTGGAAGACACACATTGTTTGAATCCTCTTGATCAGATAAATCTGGTAAAAAAAAAAACAAACAAACAAATAAAACACACACACAAACAACAACAAAATACAAACACAAACAAAACAACACATTTAAACAGACAGGACTAGCCAAAACCGGTTTGGCTCAGTGGATAGAGCATCAGCCTGCGGACTGAAAGGTCCCGGGTTCGATTTCAGTCAAGGGCATGTACATTGGTTGCGGGCACATCTGCAGTGGGGGGTGTGCAAGAGGCAGCTAATCGATGATTCTCTCTCATCGATGTTTCTAACTCTCTATCCCTCTCTCTTCCTCTCTGTAAAAAATCAATAAAATATATTTTAAAAAATAAAATAAATAAATAAACAGACAGGACTAGTGTAGCTGTCTAGGTGGATCCAAAGCGCCTTTGTCCTTTCTGCAGCAATTGCCTGAGGCGATGCAGTTCTGATTGACAGTGTTTCTTGTAAGGCCCAAATAACAGGTCAACCATGTTATTTTAGCCAGTTTCAGGATGAATCCAGGTAGCCCCACCCTAAATAATCAATTAAGTGAGGATACAAAGACATGAACTGGAGGTCGAGCTTGGATACCAGATATAACAACCTTTCCTGTCCACAGTTTTCTTATCAGTAGAAAGAGGATAAAAGTTCCTGCCTACTTAATTACTCAACTTATGGTCAAGATCATATTAAGACTGTGAATATTGCAGTCCTCTGAAATTTAAAGTGCTGTATACATGAATCTACATTTACCAAAAGACTGGCCATTGCAAAGTCTAAGTCAGTGATTTTCAACGGGTGTGCTGTGGCACACTGGTATGCTGCAAGAATTTTTAAAGCATGCAATACCTGACTATTTAGTCAGAGGAACTAACCTCTTTTCTCTTAGATTGCCAAATAAAAGAATTACAACAGCCAACACAACAATAGCTGCCTGGTGTGAATCAAAATCATCCCTGCTTTTTTTTTTTTTTTTTGTCAGATATGCAAAAAATACATATTTTTGGTGTGTTGCAGAATTTTAATGATTAGTTTATGTGTGCCATGGAGTGAAAAAGGTTGAAACTATCTGGTCTAAAATGATTGATTAGAATCAATCAGATCAACCAAGGCTCAGAAAGAGAGAGCTGGTTACCATGTAAAACCAGCCCACGTAAGGGCCCTCCCTGGTGTCCAATTTTCCACTTTCCCCATTTTTACTCCTATTTAGATCTGGAAACACTGCAAGTGATTTCCATCTGATTTAGGAAAGTAATGGAGCAAAGAGACTATCTGTAAACATAAAGAATACAATGGCAAACATTATGTGTGTATATAAAGAAAGAGAAATAAAGCCAGAAGAAAAACTTTACAGCTTGTCTCAATAGAATTATAAAATTAGTGGGTGAAGAGTATGTTATTACATTTTTATATTTGCATTTTGCCAATGGAAGGCCTCATAATATTTTTACTGTACCTGTATATTTGATCTCTTCTGCCTGTCACATGGATTGAAAGCTGAGCCTTTGGCATTGGGGACTGCTGGGACGTGAGCTGATTCCAGGGATGGGCAGAAGTCTGAAGTGGTAATGGGCGCGCCTTCTTTAACATCTTGGCTGGCACAGAGCTGTGCAGGTGCATAGCATCAGGCCCAATTGAACTGCTCATGCCCAGGCTTCAGTCAGACTCCTCTTAGGAACAAATTCTCCACTCTCCATCCTCCTGATTTGTATTCCATCTTTAAAAAGGAAACCTAAAAACAAAAACAAAAACAAAACAACAACAACAAAAAATACAAATATATGTTAATTAAAATTAACATCATGGTTCTAACCGTGGTGCCTATTATTTATTGCTCTGATATTGTCATTCTAATGTTTTTGGATGATTACCCTCTCAGTGCTTGATCTAGATCTGAAGGAAATTGCTTCTGCATTGCAATTTGGTTAATTTGTTTATCAAGTTTGCTAGGGACTGAATCCTCTATTCCCAACCTGCATATATTGAAGCTCTAACCCCAAATGTGCCTGTGTTTGGAGATAGGTCTTTTCAGAGATATTTAAGTTAAATGAGGTCATATGGTGGGCCCTAATCTTCCAAGATTGGTGGCCTTATAAAAAGAAGAGAGCTTGGCTGGTGTGGTTCAGTGGTTGAATGTTGACCCATGAACCAAAAAGGTTACCAGTTTGATTCCCAGTAGGGGTGGGCAGGAGGCAGCTGATGGATGGTTCTCTCTAATCAATATTTCTATCTTTCTATTCTCCCTCCCTTTCTCTATATAATAAATCAAAATATATTTAAAAAGAAAAGAGGAAGAGAGAGAGGGAGAGAGAGAGAAAGAGAGAAAGAGAGAAAGAGATCTCCTTCTCTCCCATGTGAGAACTCAGCAAGGGGGTAGCTGTCTCCAAGCCAAGAAGAGACTTCTCACCAAGAACGAAATCAGCTGGTACCTTGATCTCAGATTTTTCAGCTTCCAGATCTTTGAGTAAATAGACATCTATTGTTTAAACCAATCCAGTTTTTGGCATTGTGTTTTGTAGTCTGAGTTGACTAGTGCACCGATAAATTGCTTGAGTTTATTTGTCTTCAATTAATTAAGAAGGATCAATTTCATTATTCAATTATAAAGTCATTCTGTTTCCCAAATAAGCTAACTGCTTACACCATTCAGAAAACAAAAAGGTGGGTGATAGTGAATTCTATAACTTGATATCCAAATATTTCACCTAAGTTGACAATGTTTACAATGATGAGTGTCAAGTTAGGCCTAGCTGAGTCCTATTCTAGAGTGCTTGTCACTATGCCACAAACTTAGACACCATCAAATCCAGAGCCCAGTCAAAAGTGCCAAAATAATCTATCTAACCATGACTCAAAATCCAGAAACCATAAAGAGCAAATTGATGAATATCTATGTTAAAAAAATTTTTTTGCACAACAAAAATAAAGCACAACAAAACCCTACCAAAAGGCAAATGACAAACCAGAAAAGAAGTATTAGGCAACTCATGTAACATATAGAAAAAAGTGGGCAAAACAACTCATGTAACATATAGAAATAATCTAATAGAAAAAAGTGGGCAAAACAAATGAACAGACAGTTCAGAATTAAATAAATATAAACATATTTTACATTTATGAAATGATCATTTCTACATTCATCATAAGAGAAATGCAAATTTAAATTTTACTGGCATGTTATTATTCACCTATCACATTGGCAAAAATTTCAAGGCATTAGGGCAACAGGAAATTGCATTCATGATGAAAATACAAATTAGAAAAAAGTCTTTTTGAGAGTAAGTAAAAAATATCCAAAATTATAAGTATGCTAGAGACCCAGTGCATAAAAATTTGTGCACTTGGGGTGAGGGGAAGGGTGTGTCTCTCAGCCCAGCCTGCACCTCTCACAATCTGGGACCCGTTGGGGGATGTACAACTGATCACTTAGGCCCACTCCCAAGGGGATCAGGCCTAAGTTGGCAGTCAGACATCCCTGTAACAGCCTGGGGGATATCCAACTAACAGCTTAGGCCAGCCATGAGCTGGCTTTTGGTTGGGCGATACTCCCCTGTGGAAGTGCACTGACCATCAGGGGGCAGCTCCTGCGTTAAGCATCTGCCCCCAGATGGTCAGTGTGTGTCATAGAGACCAGTCGTTCCTGGTCATTCCTCTGTTAGGGTCAATTTGCAAATTACCCTTTTATTATATCGGATATCCTTTTTGATTCTGATGTTCATCTATGAAAATCAATACTATAGCTTTCACAAGTGCAAAATGACTATTGTCCAAAGTTATATGTTTTAGTATTGTTTGTAAGAATAAACAAATGGAAATAGCCACTGGGTCCACAAATGGGAAAGTGCTCAAATATATTGTGATATCATTAAACAACAGAATACACTGAAACTAGAAAGAGAAGAATGAAGACCCTACCAATGTAATGATATGGGAAGTTCTCCAAGGTATATTGTTGGTTGAAAAAAGCAAAGAATAAATATTCTCCTAGCTTTCAAAAAAATGAAATTACAAGGAACTAAATAAATGCTGAAGACATACAAACTTGTCAGTGGCCTATTGGGATGGGTGAGTATGGGACCAAAGGAAGATAAGAAAGGCATTGAGACTTTGACTCTGTATATTTTCTTTAAATATTTTTTGAAACAATTTAAAAAAATGAATAAAACCACAAAGGTGTGTGTGTGTGTGTGTGTGTGTGTGTGTGTGTGTGTCTGTGTGTGTGTCGGGGTAATCCATGAAGGGAATCCAGAATTTCCCTCAGTAACATGTTCTACTTTGTTCTATTTTCTGATGTGAAGTTCTTCATTATAGCTATTTTCAGTAGTTTCAGGGTAATAACTTTATTTGGCAGTTTTACAAAATACATATAGAACAGTTAGTCACCACATATCCTAAAATGATAATATTTAAAAGAAGTTTGGCCAAGAAAACTGGAAAATATAATTTCAGGATTATCTTGCCACAGCTTAAAATGTTTTTAGTTGCTGAGATTTCTATGGCATGATATAATGGAAATGATGCAGTCCTTAGAGACAAACCACACTGGGGTTCAAATCTGCCACAAACAAACCTGCATTATTGGGTGAATACCTTCATTTCTAATATGTCAGTTCCTGCTTTTGGGGATGGTCACAGTAGTAACACCCATAGTAGTAGTATTGAGTATCCACTGTTATCATTCAGGTTAAATATCTCATATTGGCAGACTTATCATAGATAAGCTATCATTAGGTGATTTCTATATTGATTGTCATTGTGAAAATTCTATAAAGCCAGTAGGTATTAGCAATATAAAGCTGGTCTACAGAGGTCAGCAGCATCTCACCTACTTGGAATTCTGTTATCATGGATCTCACTCACTCTCAAGAATTCAGAAACAGAAAGAAGCACACACTGGCTCTCAGTAGAAAAACAGATTCCACAGATATCTGTATGAAAGTTTGAGCTTCTGACTTTTAGAGGAGCCCCTTGTAAGCCCCTCATGGAGCTGATCTGGCTTGGATTTCATGGCAGTGGGAAGAGCAGAATTAGAGAAGGGACTGACACAATGACAGACTGCCCTGGGCAAGTGACAGATTATGGCCTGAGAGAAAAGCTATGCTATCTAAAAAGAGGGAATATGCTAATTGACCCTTACACTGTTGCAAAGATGGTGGTGCCCACAGCCAATAAGGAGGGAATATGCTAATTGACTGCCACACCCTCAAATATGGTGGCACCCACAGCCACAAGATGGTGGCGCTCAGTCCCCTCAGCCCTGCCAGGGCGGCAGGCACATGGCAAGGCTAGGCCTGCCCCCAGGCAGGCTCGGTCACTCTGTGCACCTGCCCATGAGTGGCCCAATCTCCTCAGCTCCCCAGATGCCGAGGGAGGGCTGGCCTGAGGCACAGGCAAGTCTCAGATGGCAGATACCCAGCTGTCCAGGGCTGTCTGTGGCTCAGGTAACCATGGCTAGCTGAGGCTTGTGCTGCTGGCTGTGGCACTAGCAGAGGTGTCATGGGGCATTGCTTTCTTCTGATAGCTGGGTCACCTCCTGAGGGCTCCTGGACGGTGAGAGGGGGCAGTCCGGGCTGAGGGATCCCCGCTACAGTGTATGAATTTTCATACACTGGGCCTCTAGTCTATAATAAAGCAAATGCAAGAATTTAATGAGTATCAGGTGAGTGCTTTTTATCCAGGAACACATATAATAAACAGAACCAAGTACATACCCAAATAAATTGTGAAGACATTGTTTCAGGCCAGGTCCACAGCAAGTATTTATGCATTAGGCTTAGAAAGGTAGAGAATAAGAAAAAACAAAACAAAAAAACTTTCATTTAAAATGGTTAAAATAAAAAATAAACTTTGATGGTTAAATATCTACTTATGTAGATAACTCAACTCTCTTAAATTACTCATTCCCCCTGTGTTTTCACCAAGAACTAACATTTCTCTGCAGTCAGTACCCAAAGCCTTATTAAAAATAGGAACTCTAACGGAAAAGTCTGGGCTGAGATGAATACAAGCATTTAAATATAATTCAAAATAAGAAAGCTGCACAGTAAATGGGATATTGTTCTTATGTGCTCATGGAAACCCTAGTAAATAAACAGAACCAAGTTACCTGTCCTGCCTTTGATTTAAGGCTTATGCATATGCTTTTCACCAGGAAAATATCACCCTGTAAATTTTCCACCAGCTCTCTACTCCAGTTATTCCTCCTTGTTTAGAGTTTTGGAAACTCCAAGAGCTGAACAATGACTTTTGCAAGTTGCAAATTGCTTTAAGGGCAAGCACTTCAGTCGTGTGTGTAACTTGGTAAATGATACTCTTTTGAAACCATGAAACAGAGATTTTAATTCCTGTTGAGCTTTTGTTTATGGAGACATCAGCATAATGAGGGGACTTGCCCCCCAAACTTTGCTGCCACCCACTTGGGATAACTATAACTCTCTTGGCACGAGAACCACAAGAAATTCTGCCACATTTTCCAAATAAGCAGCAAACTGTCACTGCACCCTCTGGGTCACATATTTTGTGGATGACACATGTGGCTACCCTCTTTTGGGTCAACATTCCTCCTGTATTATGTGGAGTTCCCAGTTATTCTGCAAACAGTCATGCCTCTCTCATGGCTGCTAACCAGAGGAATGGATGGACCAGATCCAGGAAGTGTGCATATCATGAAAAGGGAAAAGCTGCTTTCATTATGAGTATCATCACTGCACAAACAAAATAATAATGAAGACGCATCTCATACTTGTTCATTGAATTTCACTCCAAGAATAGACTTCTGATCCATATTCTCTGGGCTCCTTGAATTGATGGCTGGCAGTGTGTGTGTATGGGGGAAGAGGTTGAGTGAGGGGCAGGCAGGGGACATGCCACCAGAATCATTTAGGGCCTCTTCCCAAGTACTCTTGTATACCTCTATGCCTTTACCCTCAACTTCACTGTATTTGAATAAGCTCCGGTAAGGAAGTGGATTTAGGAAAAAAAAATAAATAAATAAAAACCTTCTCAAATAATTCTGAAATAGTATCAATAAGTGTGTAATATGGTATCACTAACAATCCATACCATATACTAGCAAACATATATTAAATTCATTTGATGTTCTGGAAACTCCTAACTTTACCCTTTCCTCTGGTTTCAATCTTTTCTCTGTGATTCGTAAAATGAATTGATGTTACAGTTTGGAGATTAACTGCAAGAGGCCGTCTACATTCTTTTCCTTATCATCTGGGATAATGTTTTATATTTTCATGAAAAAACATAGTGCACTGAAAAAACACTTTTTTAAAAATATATATATTTTATTGATTTTGTACAGAGAGGAAGGGAGAGAGATAGAGAGTTAGAAACATCGATGAGAGAGAGTCATCGATCAGCTGCCTCTTGCACACCCCCTACTGGGGATATGCCCGCAACCAAGGTACATGCCCTTGACCGGAATCGACCCCGGGACCCTTCAGTCCCCAAGCCGACGCTCTATCCATTGAGCCAAACCGGTCTCGGCAAGAACAATTTCTTGTGTGCTGTGTACAGCTTTGAATTAAAACATTATCGGGAGCCTCGTTTTTCTTACTTAGGGTACCTAGAAATAATATAAGCTTCTTTTTCTAAATTGAAATAATATAAAGTTACTATTATCATAGTGAAATGGTTAATCAGGTTCAGGGTGTGATTACAAAAACAGAAAACTTAGGGCTCCAACCAGAAATCAATTTTTATAAAACGGAGATTTGGCTGAACCTCGTCTGGCTTGAATATCAGGAAGTACAAGGAAATGTACACTACTCCTTTCCTCTTATAGGTTTCCAGGGATAAGCCACGTGAAACAATCAGTGAACAGAACATGGTTGTGTCACCAAGATAGTGCTAAAATTTGGGACCAAAACTTTGAGACTAGACTGTGCTGGGACACTGGGAGCAAGTGTGGAGGAAGGCAGAGGGAACCTGGAGTGGGTCCGTGGAGGAATGAATGAGTTAGGTCTGGAGGGCAGCAGGTGGAGGGAAGGGATACGCTTTCAGGAATAGCATTGGTGGAGGTGGGAGGGCAGATTGGTGGTGCCAAGTAATCCTCAGATTAATCCTCTGACCCTTTATACAGATATAGAGAAAATATATCCAGTTACAGTATGCAGAGAGTATATTCGTGCAAACCTACAGTGCCAGTAAAGTATGTGCTTCTGTGTAAGTTGTATCTAGAAGTATTACCAGAGGCCAAAGGACAGGGTTCTGTGTTCTAATTCCTGTACCCTTTAATATCCGGCATCATTTCAAGTGTAGTGAGAACTCAGTCCACATGTCCACATGAGTTGGAAACATCAGGAGGTTTGATAGGCTTTACAGGTGCTGGGCAGAGGCAGATCTCTGGGCCAAAGGAGATGGAGGAGCAGTGCTGTGTGGAAGGGGATTGGGGACATCATAGAAAAAAAGTTCTCAACCTATTTCATGACCCCACTGCAGTTTCATAGCCCTGAGCCACCCACCTTGGATGCTGGGAAATGTGTATCTTTCCCATGCACTCATCCCCCAACCCTAAATGCCTCTCATTAAAAGTAGACCAAAGTTGAAGCCAGTGCTGTGATTAATATCAACCTGTCTGGAGGGCACCTCCATCACCCCACAGTCTTCCCATTTTTCTTCGATGCTGAGAAAATGCTTTTCACAGCTATGATGACACAGCCAGAAATATCACCTTTTGAAGACATCGTAACTGTGAGATATGACACTCTTTTGGCTGTTAGAAGGTTATTTGCTGTAGCCATTAAATACAGCCCTGTCACTCCCACTCACCTGTGCCATATTTCCTCCCTCAATAGATTATCCATAAATATAGGCTCAGGTACAAATAGGAATAATGAACATTCACAGCTAAAGAAGACATGCACGGCCAAATCCTGCCGTAGAGTAAGCTTTCCCCTAGAAAGGGAGCTATGCTTCCCTGGATTTGGCTCAGCAGCTCCCAGAGGCCGGGTTTCTGGGAGCGTCTCAGAGTCTGAGGCCAATGTGACTTCTCCAATATCCCAGCAATGCAGGGCCCATGTATTCAAAATTCCAAGGGTGTACAAGCTGCCCACTTGGTGGTCCAACTTACTTTGCTGCCATTTGGTTAATTAGAATGGCTTAGTAGTAATAGCTTATTTAGTATTGAACTCAGGTTAATAATAATATTGGTAATAATGATTACATCTGTGCAGATTCTACAATTTCCAAAGCACTTCACAGGCCAGTAGAATAATCATTTAATCAAATATGTACAGGCATACCTCATTTTATTGTGCTTCACAGATGTGGTTTTTACAAATTGAAGGCAAGACCTACCAGTAAAAAGATTAGGACTCACTTTGTTGAGATATTCGTTTTATTATGGTGTTCTGGAAGTGAACCCACGATGTCTCCAAGGTATGCTTGTATAATTTATATATAAATACAATGATATGTATAATTATTTAATATGCTAATATACAAATTAGCCAGGACGCTATAATAGTCATGGCCGGCTCAGGAGGAGGCTGTGTTTGCAGATGGGTGGGAGGGAACTGTGTGTATGGTGAGGCAAGCCACGAATGGTGTAGGCCCAGAGCAGACGTGCACACAGGGGGGCCTGGCCCAGCCGCCATGGCATGGTTGAAACAGGCTTGGAGCAGACACACTGCTGCAAGCACACAGTTCCCTTCTGCCCATCATTGCGGACAGCTTCTGACCACTCATTGGCTAAGGTCCTGGTATGGAACTCACAGTGTTCTTGGTAACTTGGTTAATAAGAATCCAAGAAGGTGATCTAGGGTTTTTCCACCTCACTCCTGGAGGAAAAAATGAAAATCCGCTGCTGGAGGGGCTAAGAAATGTCATATCCTGCCCTAGCAGGTCTGGCTCAGTGGATAAAACTTCGGCCTGCAGACTGCAAGGTCCGGGTTTGATTCTGATCAAGGGCATATACCTAGGTTGCAGGCTCTCCCTGGCAGGGGCCCAGGTCAGGGCTCATGCAGTAGGCAACCAATCAAAGTGTCCCTCTCACACTGATGTTTCTCTTGGTCTTTCCCTCTCTCTTCCACACCCTCTAAAAATCAATGGAAAATATCCTCAGGTGAGGGGGGGAAAAAAAAAAAGAAAGGAAGGAAGGAAGGTCATATCCTATGAAAGAGACATCTTGAAAATGCCTAAAGAAAGTTGTCATGTTTTCGTGATGAAGGGACTGGAGTCCATGTTGATGAAAACACCTTGGTGGCTATGGGAGCCAGCAGTAGCAGCAGCAATAGCGAGATGGGGCTGGTGCTTTCCCCTGATCAGCCTGGTTGCCTTCTGCAGAGGGAGGCCAGACTGTGGCTTAGGCCTGCTCCCTGAGTGGGTCTAAGTCATCAGTAGAACATCCCCTGAAGGCTCTCGGACTGTGAGATGGGGCAAGCTGCGCTGAGGAATCCCCCACTCCAATGCATGAATTTTGTGCACTCTAGTGTGTGTGTGTGTGTATTATATAAATTGTTGTTGTTTTTCTAACCCAGATGGTTTATTAAATATCTTATGTGTGCTTAGCATTTTCTTAGAAAGCTGGTGAAATACAGAAAAATGTAGAAAATATGTAGCAGTTTAGCATCAAACTAGGCTAGGGCCAAAACCTTGTTAAGAGAGTAAATCTTATATGTGTTCTCACCATACACATATAAAATTATAATTATTTGAAAGATGGATGTGTTAATTAATCTTATTGTGGGAATCATTACACAATATATATGTGCATCAAATCATCACGTTGTGCATCTTAAACCTACACAATGTTGTATGTCAGTTATCTCTCAGTAAAGCTGGAAAAAATAAAGCAAAGGATAAAACAGTAAAACAAAGTGTGTGTAAGCGGCACACACTCATTATATGTATATATACACAAACATATATAATTTATATTCATTCATTATAGAAATGTGAATTAAGCAACATGAGATACCACTTTTTTCCCCCTCAAATGGATAAACAAAGATTTTTAAAAATATATATATTTTATTGATATTTTACAGAGAGGAGGAAGGGAGAGAGATAGAGAGTTAGAAACGTCGATGAGAGAGAAACATCGACTAGCTGCCTCCTGCACACCCCCTACCAGGGATGTGTCCGCAACCAATGTACATGCCCTTGACTGGAATCAAACCTGGGACCTTTCAGTCCGAAGACCGACACTCTACCACTGAGCCAAACCGGTTTAGGCTGGATAAACAAAGATTTTGAAAATGAAAGTAAGCTTAATATTTTTGTGGCCAAGGTTTGTGTGATACAATTCTGGAAAATTTTCATTGTCATTCTAAATTATGGAAGCCACTTTGGTCTATCAAATGCCTATAAGAAATGCATTATTTCTTTAATAAAAGACTATAAGAAATCAGGATATGGATTCCAATGAGAAAATGGTACAGAGTTTCTGGTGGGTAATGTTTTATCAATAAGAAAAACACGAGTTTTTAAAAATAGTTTATATATTAGAGTGTTCAAACATCCACATGAAATCTTTCAATTAATTAAATGCTAATAAATCCACTAATTCTAAAAATTAAGCATCAAATTAAAATCCAATGAGACTAATAGCAACATAAAGAGATAGTTGTGTGTTCAAGAATACCTCTCCTCCCCTCATTCCCTCCCTCACCACCCCATCTCTCAAAAAGCACTAGAGTATTGCTCATGATGAAAGAGAAACACTCCCATAGGAATGTAAATTTTAAAAGCTTGTGGCAGAATTTGGCAACATGGAAAGTACTTAAAATTGTAAACATGCTTTGACAGCGAAGTCTCATTGTAAGGAATTTATCCTAAAGAAATAATCAGACAAATGCTCAAAGATGTTTGTGCAAGGGTGTTCATTGAAGTGTTGTTAATAGTATTGAGGAATTGGAAATAAACTAAATCTTCAACAGTGGAGAATTAGTTTAAAATTTATGCTGTGTGGAGTAGAAAATGCTATGTAGAATGAATCTGGGTTAGAATTTATAAGTACATTCACTGAGTTTACTGAAAAATAAGATAATCATAACATACTAAATGAATATTAAACTGCAATGTAGTATGTTTAGTATTATTCTTTTATCACCAAAACTATACAAATGTACCAATATATCCAAGCAGAATCAACTGTCAGGGATAATATATATCAAGAGGCTAACACTACAAATACCTTTTCCCGCTTTTATTATATTTCTACAGCACATGCATATCACTCCACATCTCCTGTGAGCTCCTGCCCTTGTTTAAGCTACTGAACATACCTGGCATGTTCACTTGGAACCCCCCAAATGTAGATGTGGGGACAAGAACTGGAGAGCAAGGACAGGCATCTCCAACTTTTCAAAAGTTCTCTTTCGGATGCTACACTTTTAAGACCTACATCAGTACAGTAAAACCTCCTTATAATGGACTAATTTGGGTGCGGGGGTGTTTGTTAAAGACAAAAGTCCATTACATAATAAAATAGGTTTTCTGAATATGTATATTAACAACTTGATAAATTAATTTACCCGTTTTTACCTATGCAGACGTGGTTGTGTAATTAAAGAGAAGTCTGTATGAAAAGTTTAGTTTCACAGAAAAGTTTCCTATATGTATTATTGTTAAATTTATACTGAGTAGGTTTAGTAAATGCATGCATTTGCCAGTCACCACAAATAAAAGAATGCACATGGCTGGGGCCTGGCTTAGCTCAGTGCTAGGAACACCTGCCTTAAAACACGTGGAATGTGGACCACGTGCTGGAAACACCGGGCCACGTGCCTTAAAAACCACAGAAAAGTGGAGAGCAAGGACAGGCATCCCCAACTTTTCAAAAGTTCTCTTTAGGATGCTACAATTTTAAGACCTACATCAGTACAGTAAAACCTCCTTATAATGGACTAATTTGGATGAGGGGGTGTCCGTCACCCAGAAAGTCACGCCCCCACAATGAAAGAACCAATCACGGCAGGCTATTTTGTGTGGTCATATGCTAATCATTCACTGAAAATTGCTTGCCAGCATTGACTCTTGGTCTTAAATATGTAGACCAGTGGTTGGCAAACTCATTAGTCAATACAGCCAAATATCAACAGTACAACCAGTGAAATTTCTTTTGAGAACCAAATTTTTTAAACTTAAACTTCTAACGCCACTTCTTCAAAATAGACTTGCCCAGGCTGTGGTATTTTGTGGAAGAGCCACACTCAAGGGGCCAATGTGGCTCACGAGCTGCAGTTTGCCAACCACGGATGAAGACTATAGTGATAGATATGCAATATTTCTGTCTGCGAAATTACTGCAGCGGTTTTTTTCAACATATAGCCTATTTGCTTAAATTTGTTAAAAAAATATAAGTGAATTAATAACAAAAAATTATCCTGTTAATTTAATTATAAGCAAATCTCGGTAAAAGCATTTTAAAATGAACAAGGTGTTCATTTTCATCTATGACATATGGACCGGAAATTTTGCCTGTTAAATCTGAAGTCTATGAGGTCAACGTCCTCAAAATCCACTGTTTACTGTACTTGTTCTCTCTAACCACCAGCAGCCTGAGGAGGAGGCTCACTTTTACGATAAAAGACGTGAAAGACGGAAAGCGCCGACGGCGTTGGGGTGTGCTTTGCAGCACTTCGCCAGAACAGCGGGCACCTGGTGCAGGTGCACTGTCCTCCAGGCTCCCGGGAAACTGCCCACAATGAGCAGCATCAACCCCCAGAGCTCTGCACTGGCTGTGAGCATCTGCACTGTCTCCATTCAACACATCTGAAGGTAATTGCGTCCTCGCTTTGTTATCAGTTTGGCTTATGAAAGATGTAATAGAAACCCCATATTTTTAGGTGGGATTTGGGCGGGGGGGAGGTGATCTGGGAGGCAGAAAGGCCCTAAAGGAGAAAAGGCAATAAAGTGTGTTAACACTTTGGATGACGTTGTGTGTGACCTGGGTACCATCCCACCGTGGGCTTGCGGATGAGCCTCCGCTGCCCGCTGAGGGCCAGGAAAGCCACCAAGGAAGGCTAGGCATGTACCCGTCAGTTTGCATCCCTGCTCGGTTGACGGTTGCTCCTGGGTGTCAGACTAATGGTGGCTGGTACTTTTAAGCTGCCAAGTGTGTGGAGGAAGATCCTCAGTCAGAGAACCTGACCCGGGGGTGGGCTGGAGGAGTTCCGTGGGAGCTTGCCATCTCGATTGTAGCTGAACCCCCATGTAGGTCCCAGGGATGTGACACAGAGCATCATCTGCCTGGTAACCCTAGATTCCTGTCACAGGGTCTCCAAAGGTTTACTTGCGTCTACCCTTACCCCCACAGACTCAGCTCAGCCGCCCAAGTGATCATTTTAAAACTCAGGTTGTAACTATGATGTCACACCTTCCCTTGAAATCCTCCAACAGCCTCTCAAATCAATCACCAGAACAAACTAACAAAAACAAAAAGCTTAAAATCGTCCACAGGGCAGTCCCTGATTCATCTGTCTTCTCACTGGCCTTACAATTAGCCACAATGGCCCACAGATGATTATTCATTCCTCCAAGAATACACCTGCCCCCGGGGCCTTTGCACCAGCTCACTGGCCTCCTGGAAGGCTTCTCTCTCCAGAGATGCACACTTCTCTCTCACTTCCTTCGGTTTCTGCACATATGCCTCCTTCTGGAGCAGCCCTGCCTTCCTTATTGTATGTAAAAGAGCAGCTCTCTCCTCTGCTGCCCTGTTTCTTTGTTTATTTTCCCCATAGCCCTAATCATCATCTGACAAACAACAACCCTTTCTTTCATTAAAAAAAAGTATTTCCCTGAGTCCACCCACCAACAGTAGACTGTGAGTTCTGTTAGGACAGAGCTGTGCCTGTCTTTGTTCTTTGACTTGTGTTGTTTTCATTATGATTCCCCAGTGCCTGGACTTTTACAATCACTTAATAAGTGCTTGATATTGAGTGATGAATGAATGGATGGACGAATGAACCAGCCAAAGACTAATAACTTCAAGGGAAGGATAGCTGGAGATAGAGAACATTCCTCCAGAATCCAGTTCCTACGTTTGGTATTTTCTGCTTAGTAGGGCCACTTGTACTAACCCTCTGTGACCTTGACAATTCCGCTGAGTCCTGCTGGTGGCTTTGCAGCAGACATTCTGAAATACAGGTTTCTAGGTTGCCTAGGTCCGTGGTCAACAAACTGCGGCTCGAGAGCCACATGCGGCTCTTTGGCCCTTTGAGTGTGGCTCTTCCACAAAATACCACAGCCTGGGCAAGTCTATTTAGAAGAAATGGTGTTAGAAGAAGTTTAAGTTTAAAAAAAATTTGGCTCTCAAAAGAAATTTATATTGTTATATTGTTGATATTTGGCTCTTTTGACTACTGAGTTTGCCGACCACTGGCCTAGGTCTATGGTGTTCATCTGCCAGTGTTCATTTCAGTTCCCAAGCTCTCCTTGCTATCTGCTCCCAGGGCCCTCCAAACCCTGGAATCACAGGTGGATGCAGCTCCCGTCAAGATGACCTTCCTGGGTCATCAGCTCCCAGAGGTCAGGGCAAGTGTTCTCAGTATAACCTTGACATAAGTTCTCAGCACCCTGGTGCTTGGCTTCCCGTCAGGCCAAGGGAAAGAACCAGTATGCTTCACTAGTCTTATAGACCAGACCTGACAACATGCCCTTCCATCATCACCTTTTCCAGAACTGCTGGTTCTGGATCCCTGCCCCAATCTCCACCTTACACCACTCATTGCCATGGCTGCTTAGGAAACAGGAGGTCCGCCCACAACCCTCTTCCTCCAGGATTCACCTAAATGAATAACAAGGCTGCACACTGAGAAGTGACAATATCTTGTCTGGGAAGAATGTGGAGCATTTGGGAATGTGCTTGGGTAACCTATCCCCAGCACCCGGAGACCTAGGTTACTCATATACCTAAGAGAGGAAAGAGGTTGGGGTTGGAAGTCCCAGAATGCCTCATTGTAGGGAGCTGTGGAGTTGAACTTTCCGTTTAAATTAGTGTCATTTAAGTATATTTGGTGTTGTGTGCTTCTGTTTCAGCAATTTTCAACCAGTGTACCACGACACACTGTGTGTCTCAAGAACTTTTAAAACATGCAATACCTGACTATTGAGTCAGGGGCACTGATCTCTTTTCCCAAATGATAGCAGCCAACACAACAACAGCCATTTGGTCTGTAGGGATCAAAATTACACTTTTTTTTTTTTTCCAAGAGTGGCAAAAAGTAGATTTTTTGTTGTGCCTCAGAATGTTAGTAATTAGTTTATGTGTACCATGAAAAGGAAAAGGTTGAAAATTACTGTTCTGTTTGGATTTATTCCATGCATTTCACCCCATTCTTTAGGCAGTAAATGAATGCTGATGCCAAAATCCATTTTGGTACATTATATTATACTTAAGTTTTAGTTTCAAGTTGTGACTGAATTTTCAACAGATTGTTAGTATAATTTGTTTCTTTCTCTATCTCTCATAACTGAGTTCTGTTATTAATATGAATCATATGAAAACATTAGAAGAAATAAATATTTCTATCTAATATATACTTTTAACTCTGCCCAACTACCTTTAAGGAACTCTCCTAGGGGTTTATAGTGTTCAGACATTTTCCTAATGTTCCAATAGGAAATGATCAATGATTTCTCTGTAGTTTTATTCTCAAATATTTTGGGGTTTGTATAAAACTCACTCCATGAATTTTTATTATATCCTGTCCCTTACATAGATTTCATTTGAGCAATATTTTGACCTTTTGCAATTTTGGGCTGTTTGTGACAATTAGCTATACAATGTGAATTTAAATGTGAGAATAAATACTTCTTTTCAATGTAGATTCAAAACACAAACACTAAATTTTACAAAATAATAAACCATACATAAAATAATTTATTAGCACTACCTACATGCTCACTTTTGTGTTTCTTCTTAATACCATGCAAATAATTTTTCCTCTCCCCGTCCCTCTGCATAATACAGTTCAACCTCGCCTCCAGCTCTGTACGTAAGACTGTGCTTGAGCCTTTCAGATATACATGAGTCAGACACAGGTTTTAATTTCAAGAAAACTAGTTCCACTCTGTTCTTGGAGACATGGTTTGTTTTATCTAAGAAACCACTTTGTGTAGAGTTCACAGCTAATAATAAAACATCCTGCTAATAATGAAATGCTCATTTCATGCTAAGTACTTTGCATGTGTTATATAATTTCCCTCTCATGCCTATGAAGTAGGCACTAACCTCCCCTTTAGCAGATGAAACAACCAAGGAATCTTCCCTATTGGATTTGATAGAGAGAATCTGACTTCCGTCCCTGGCCATTCTGATGAAGCTCTCTTCATCAGGTTGTTTGTATATTTATTGAAAACTGTTTTTTATCTCCTGTTCTGTGTAGAAGGTACATCAGGAGCTATTTCAGGAGCTGCAGGAAACACAGGGATGAATAAGATTCAAACCGTTACCCCAGGATTCAAAATATAGTTGTATGTATTATGAGGTGACACAAACTTCCAAAACAGTCACATCCTAAAATCGTAATGGTGTAACGCAATAGGAAGTCCACTTCTTCTCACCACAGTGCTCTTGGGCTCTTCCATGTGATGCTTTCAGACTGCGGACTCCTTTCACCTGTGGTTCTGCCATTCTTTGTGCTTTAGAGTTATTCCCTCCTAGCTGGTGGCTGGGGAAAAGAGAGAGGAGATGGGCCAGGCCATGGTTACACATCACGGTTTTCTACTAGAATGTGACCCTATGAGATTTCAAGGGTGTCTGGAATATGAAGTCTCACTGTGTGCACAGAGGGGACAGGAAATGGGCTATAATGAGCACCTAGTGATCTCTCAGTTGGCCCACTCCTTCGAGCATTGCATGCCCTCCCACTCCTCCGCAGAACACTTGTTGCAGCTCCATGGAGTCACCCAGAGTCCAGCTCATTGCTCAGGAACTCCGGGTGATGCACACCCTGCCCATGAGGTCCCAGGCTGACTCCCTGTGATCTGGTGACTTAGGAACTCGGAGAACAAGTGTTCTGCCCTCTCACCCCCACTCCACCCTCCACCCCCAAAGTACATTGTAAAGTAGGGACAAGATGACAGCTATTAAAAACTCCCATCTGCAAAGTTCCCCAGCAATTGTGAAATCCTGGTGGGCGGTCCTTATAAAGGGTCCTCTCCAGGGTGAGAAAGGCTGAAGCTCGGGATGAGACTTGATTTTGTCTCTGGGAGTAACCCTCTGGGACACTGGTTGTGGTCAGCCCCTCTTTGAACATTTTTCCTGTGACCCTTTCTGAAATTGGTGTTGTGGGGGAAGGGGTTTGCCATCCCCGAGAGCTATGGAGCATTTGTTGCCTATTTTCCGCTGATGCCAGTTTGGGGACTCAAAGTTTATTTTATGCCAAAGGAGTCACAGTTTGTCTTTCACAACACAGGGCCCTTAAACGTGGCAAGTTCTGGTCTATTTACTTCCAGTAACTTAAGTCTGTGTTAGTAGCCAATCCTCAGTCTCTTTTCTGGTGGTGGGTCTCAAGCCCAGATTCTTTCTTCCCCCTCCCCTGTGACTTTCTCTATAAACTGAATGGACAGTAAATCTGAGGGTGTGGTGTGGGAGGACCTACCATCCTCAATCTGATTTTTAGAAGTTGTCTGAGTTTCTCTGAGTTACAGATAAAAAGGCACAAGCTTTTCTTCAAAAAAACAAAACAACACAACAGAAGAAAACTCAAACCAACAAACAGAGAAAGACACTGGCAAAGTTTAAAACTAGGCCGTGTTCTAGTACATGGTAACCGCTCCAGAGCCAGGGCCTCTTGCCTACAGCAGGAAGGGTAAGTAAAGCCACATAAAATAGGTCAATCTGTGGAGAGAAGGGAGACATTCATTAAATAATTTAAAAAATCATTCCTTCTTATATATTTTCATATTGCACCATCTTGCAAGTCCCTGCATAAAGAGTTAAGCACTCATAATGATAGGAAGGAAGGAATGAACAAATCTTATTGAAAACTTCTTCGGGAATTCATTCCTTTGTGTTGGTAATTCACAAACATAGAATTGCCATTCCTCAGTCTTGCCTCCCTGCCCCTAAACTGCTCCTCTGTTACCTTCCCTAAATTCCTCCATTAGTCATTTTCTTTGGCAGGCAATGGCTTTGGGAAGGTAGCACTTGAAGACATTGTCCTCTAAAAATGCATTTTAAAGAGAAAGGGTCCTACTAATGAGCTCTAAGTCCATATCCCTACTCTTGCTACTCAGCTGAGGCCTTGGTCAGGAAGTGGAGGATGCCTGGGTGGTAGTTTGTGGGCACAAGGAGGCATAGGCAGAGGAGCTGAAGGTGATGGAGAATTTGGCATTTTTCTGGAAATGGTCCTAGAGATGAGCCTCCCATTTTTTTTTTTTTTTTTTTTTTTTTGAAGAAACACAATGCAGTAGAAGGAGTGCTGACTTAGAAGACGCTACATTTTGTTTGCAGACCAGGTCTGTTTATGAGCTATCTAACCCAGGCCAGGTTTCCTAGCCTCCCTCCTTGCTCATTGTCCTCATCTGTAAGATGTGGGATAATGATGACACAGTGTACAGAGCATTATTAGAAGGATCAAATAGACTAATGGATGGGAAAGTGCTTTTCAAATGGCAAAGCAGTTTCAAATGGGAGTAGTTATTATAATTGGCCCTCAATAAATGCTCTCTTATAATAATGGTCAGTTTTTAATCACATTTTTCTTCCCTGAAGGATTGTGGATATAGGACACCAATCCCACAGAAATGGGGCTTGTTGTGGGCATCCTCTCTACTTACCCAGTTCAGAACATTACTGAAGTGGGAGCAGTAATCTTTCCCTAGCATTCTGTCAGGTTAGAACTTTGTCCTGATAAAGCATATGGCATCCGTGTGACAAAATGTGAAGAGCACTGGTTTGGGAGTTCCAACAGGCACCTTTTCCTTTTCATTATTGTGTTCACTCACGCCTCAATTCAGCAAATATTGTTGAAGATCTCTGATCTGTCAGTCACTGGCTAGTATGCTGTAAATGCAGACTTGAATATTTTAATCCCACTCTGATATTAATAGCAACTTGAGTCACTGAAACTCTTACTGTGTTGGTGATCAGCCCTGCCCTATCTTTCTCAGACAGATTTTATGGGAGAAGAGTTTGGAGAGTGCTTTGCAGAAATAAAAGGGCTGGACAATTATGAGGTGCTAGGGTATTATTAGCTTGTGTTGAATAGCCACTGGCTTATGGCATGGCTTCTGTGCTCAGGTGGGACACTCACAAGGAAACACTGATCATAAAGAAAGAGAGACTCTGGGTATGTTTTAATGACATTCTGTGGAATGCCAAAAAATGAGCCAGAGATTCTTTCATGATTGGGGAAGGTGTGAAGTTACAGCCTTGAAAGAAGATGAGAAGGTGCATCTCAGGAGTAGGTCAGGGGGAAAATGGGTGTGGTGACTGGTTCATTTTTAACATGCTGCCTTCAGGAGTGGGCAGGCTGTGAAAGGTGAGCCAGCCGGTGAGCATTCTGGGAACCTGGCTATAGCAGAGCAACATGAAATTAGCTTTGGTAGTAATATTAGTTAGCACTTAGACCACACTTTGTTCTCAAAGTACTTTACAATGGTTCGTTAGGTAATTACATTCCTGTGAATTAGGTCAGCATGGCTATTTCTTTCTCCCTATTAATCCCCTCTCCTCCTCAGCTACCTGAGGCCCTTAGTCAGCAAGTCAGACTTTCAACCTTCAGTTAGGTGTGTCTCCCTGAAAGAATGCATTGGCTGTAAAGGGCAGAGTTAAGGAATGGGTCAGTGATACTCAAGTATCTTCCCATTTTCAATGCTGAAAGCAGTCTTACTTAACTAACTTTAGCCTATGGAGAACTAGTCGTAATATCTTTAAAGAGTCACTTTCGTGCCTCACCTTTGCTTCCAATAAGAGGTAAACCTGTACCACAATATGTTTTTGATTCACATTTATTGATAGGAACTTGGGCTGTTTCCATATCTTGGCTATTGTTAATAACACTGCAATGAACCTAGGGGTGCATATATTCTTTCAAATTATTGTTTCCCAGAGTGGGATTGCGGTGATACATTTACATAATGGATTACTACATGGCCGAAAGAAAAGAAGGAGCTCTTACCTTTTGCCACAGCATGGATGGACCTGGAGATTACTATGCTAAGTGAAATAAGTCAGTCAGAGAAAGAAATTGCCATGTGACCTCAATTATATGTGGAATCTAGTGAACAAAATAAACTGACAAATGAATAGAAGTAGAGGCATGGATACATGGAAGAGACTGACAGCTGTCAGAGGGGAGGGTTGTTGTGGGTTTGGGTAAAAGAAGGTGAAAGGATTAAGCAAGAAACAACAACAACAAAAAATAACCAACACAAAACAACAACACACACACACCTATAACACATAGATAAACAACAGTGTGATAGCCAGAGAGAAAGGTGGGTAGGGGCTATGTGGAAGTTGGCCAAGGTGGGGAAAATGATGATGGAAAGAGACTTTGCTTGGGTGATGGGTGCAAACTATAGTGTGCAGATGATATTTTGTTGAGTTCTTCACTTGAAACCTGTATGGTTTTGTGAACCAGTGTCACCCCAATAAATTGAATGACAAAAAATGGCAGCAAACCTGTTGCTCTCATACTACGTGGACTATCAGGAAAACTCTTAGATGCATGACCCCAGAAGGTGTGCCCGAGTGTGACTTCTGCCATTTACTGACTTATCAGGTGTGATGAGCTCAAGTCAGCCACACTTCAACAAGCTTTGGAGATTTCTAAGCTTCAGAGTTCACCTTTATAAAACGTGAATAATAATACCTTGGCTTGCTTTCCTCCCCTGTGATTTTTGAGGATAGCACAAAATATAATTTATGGAAGTATATTTGGCCAAGTGAGATATGTTCATCTGATTGGTTAGCAAGGTGTTCATGACATTAATCCAAAGAAGGAAACTGCACAGTGCTACCATCTCTTTTCTGAGCATAAGGATTGACATTACTAACTGGTTATGACACTTATTTTTCTTTTTCCTGAGCAAGGCTGTAGACCCATAATCCTCAACACAGCATGCTTACTCACCACTACTGACTGGCTGGAATTGGTGTAGATAAGAAACACATTTGTCAAACCCAAATGTAAATCTCTTCTGCTGGTTATATTTATTTTATATTATTTTGAATAGATTATATACACACATGGTTCTAAAACAAAATATTTTCAAACGGTGAACAGTCTTCCCCTCGTCCTTGGGTCTTCTGCTTTTTCTAAAGTGAAATCTTCTTAACTGGCTTATTTACATGCTCCAATAAGGGTTCTCTCAGGGAAAAGAAAATGAAAGGACACCTCAAAGTTATGTCAGATTAGGAAGTATGAAGTTCTGAAAGAAGACAGTTTATTTTGTTGTAACTCTTGGCATCACCTTGGCTGTAAAAATCTTATATGTAAAAATCTAATCCTTTAGCCTGTATTCAA
This sequence comes from Pipistrellus hanaki, assembly GCF_964339955.1. Classification (NCBI taxonomy): domain Eukaryota; kingdom Metazoa; phylum Chordata; class Mammalia; order Chiroptera; family Vespertilionidae; genus Pipistrellus; species Pipistrellus hanaki. Next base: position 75,559,979 of record NC_140508.1, read on the forward strand.
CACTGAGTTGGTACCCTTGGATGACTATATTGTCTTCATTTGTTCATTCATTCTTTCAGCTACTCAACATGTACTGGGCACCGTGCTTACTTCTGTGAACACAACTTTGAGTAAATCACAGTGCCTGCTTCACCCTCTGTCGGGGGAAAGTGGAGAGGGACCCTTGCTCTAGAAAAGCACCTGCAGTGGATGTGTGTGCAGGGTTAGGAGTGCCTCAGAGGAGCTCTCATTCCTCCTGCTGTGTGGGTGGGCGAGGAGGCACAGGTGTGAGCATTTGTCAACAGAGGTGCCCATGCAGCCCCCAGGTGTTCATACTCCTGCTTAAGGTCGGGGCCCAGGCAAGGCCTTTTGGTATTTTCTTTTGGTAAGTAATTAATATACATTTCAAATTAAATGCCAAGAGCATGAAAAGACCTTGCAGGTGCTAAGTGTTATTATAACATTAAAATAATTAGAGCTTTACTCATCTTGCTCTGCCTTGTTTAGCGGTTATTCTCACACCCCCCCTCCCCACCCCCCAGCAGATTAGAATCAATTTGGGAACTTTGGGGGCGGAAATGTCAGTGCCCAGGACTCATCCTTAGAGATTGGACTTAATTGACTTAGGGTGAAGCCCGGGCAGAGGGAAGAGCAAAGCACTTCCCAGAGTGATCTAATATACAGCCAGGTGGACATCCATTGCCAGCAGATCAAAGCACTCTTTTTCTCTTTGTCCTTATCCTGATAGTTTTCTGAGGCTCAGCTTAATTCCCATCTCCTCTGTGAAGTCTTCCCTGCTTTGTCTGTATGTCGTTGAACTCCTGAACTTTGTCATCTGCTAACCCAAGCGCTTCCTGACCAACACACTAAGCTACTTAGAGCAGACGCCGCTGTGCCTTTTATTGCCTCCATCCTGGAGACTCAACTCTCAGATTCCGCCTTAATTGCTCAGACTGTGAATCAGAAGTATAATTGTTATTAATGGTTGCTGATGTTTTATATAGAAATTGGAATATTTCATGGACTATTAGTGCTTCAAGGGATCCTAACGAACCCTAATCAGATCCCCTTCATTTTTTAAATGAAAATATTCAAAGGCAAAGTCAGTGCTCTTAAGTTCACATAATTTGTGGCTGGTCTACAATCTTTGAGCACAGTTCCTCTGACGCCTCAGAAACTCTCTGGTTGAACTTCATGGCATTTAAAGGAAAAGACTGGTAAACATTTATACTTTTTCTGGGGTCCCAACAGTGACACAAACAGAGCGAGAATTAGGCTTTTTTGCTTAAGATCAAATGGATCCTCTCATCCCTAGAAATGAGGCTAAAATGAAGAAGCTAATGTTTTGATTAGGTAGTTTTCAACCACAGTCAATTTTGCCCCCAAAAGGGCACTTGGCAGTCTTCAGACATTTTTTGTTGTTGACATAATTGGGGTGGGGGATGGTACCTGCTAATAGTCAGGAACATCCTACAATGTATAGGGTATCCCCCACTCTCCAATAAAGAATTTTCTAAACCCAATGTCAGTAGTGCCAAAGGCTGAGAAACCCTGTAGTAGATGTTCTTGTCGGCTCAGGAGAGAGGACAAGGGAATTTCTATTGTTTCAGCCACTCCAGTAGTATTTTAAAAAATATTTTATGATGGCCTAAGATATTCAGGAAGCCTAAACAATTAGAAGAAGAAGAGAAAATAATAAAGATTTTTAAGATGGAAGAGAATATTTTACAGAGGAAAGAGCAAGAGAGTGAAGCTTACTAGTAAGCCTTCCTCCACTGTAGACTATACATATGGGATGCCCTCCCCCACCCCATCACTATTTCCTAACAAATTTTTTCCAGTGGCAACCAGTTACCAACTGTCTTTGGAAGCTTGTCCTCTTGGTTGCTGAAGACTGTTTTCAACAAAAACAAAACATGTCGAATAATATAATTAGGAGATTAAATAGCATGGTAAACAATATTTTGATGGCATAAGGATTATGTATCAGGGGCTAACCAATAATAACATAAACTTGTTTTCTTGAAGCCTTTAGTGTAGTGCTTTTAAAAACTGGGTGTGCATAAGCATTATTTAGAATACTTGTTAAAAATTCAGATTGTTGCTGAAACCGATTTGGCTCAGTGGATAGAGCGGTGGCCTGCAGACTGAAAGGTCTCGGGTTCGATTACAGTCAAGGGCATGTACCTTGGTTGCGGGCACATCCTCAGTATGGGGTGTGCAATAGGCAGCTGATCAATGATTCTCTCTCATCAATGTTTCTAATTCTCTATCCCTCTCCCTTCCTCTCTGTAAAAAATCAATAAAATATATTTTTAAAAAAGTCAGATTATTGGGCCCACCACCATAGATTCTGATTTAGTGGGTTTGAAGTAGGGGATCTAGAATCTGTTTATAAAACCATGAGTATTTCTGAAACAGGTGACCCATTGGCCACCGTGAGAAACACTGTGTCCATATTTCACAGTGGACTTTTCAAGGGCTGTGGATTTGGGGAAATGGAGAAGAAAAAGATGAGGGGGTAGAAGAGAAGGAGAGAGGGTAGGAAATAAAAGCAAGGACAATTGAGATGTAGGAGTAAGGAGTAAGGCCAGCCAGCGGTTAGAATTGCATTTTAGGGCGAATCACAGTGATTAGGGACAGAGCCTGCCAGAACTGTGTGGCAAGAAAGTCCAGTTTATTTGGTCCTGTCATAACTTGCTCCTGAATTCTGGCCTTAGTGTTGGCAATTGCTGTCCCTGCATTTAGTTGTTTCTTGTTTCAAAACTTGAAGCCAGCCAAGAGTCCTCAATGGAACCTCTCCTTGGCTCATTATGGGGATTCAAAAGAAAAAGTTTAGGAAATTTAGCTGAAGATGTATTGGCAGACATATTGATAGGCATATCCCATAGGATATCCTAGGAGTACATCCCATAAACATCTGTTATCTCACTGTACCAAGAGAATGAACCTCTCGGGAAAACGTATATCCACATATTCTGTGCTCCTAAATGTTGACTTAACCTAGGAGAAATCTGGTTTAAACAATGTCAGTTACAAAAGGAAATGGTATATTTAGATCTGGGAGGGATATGGAGCTATGAAGCGATGGAGCTTCAGGGAAGGTGATGATGAAATAATAGAGAAGGGCTACAGATTGTGTGTGTGTGTGTGTGTGTGTGTGTGTGTGTGAGCGCGCGCGTGCACGTGCTATTGCCCATTTTGTTTCATAGGAAATTAGATTTCTCAGAATCTTGGGGGAATGCCTGAGGTTTTCTTAGTTTGGGCTGTCCAGAGTGAGTCGCATGAGATTTGGGAGGTGGATGTGAAGCAGAAGGTGATCTGATTATTGTCAATGAGAGGTGGTGAGAGGTAGACACAAAGGTGCAGGTGGGTTTCTATTTGTTCTTGACGATCTCATGATCTCAGCAGATAGCCCTGCTGGCCAATAGCATCCACGGTCTGCCATCTGACCCTTCTCTGCAAACTCATAGGGACAGCGGTAACAGTCAAACACCTCCAGTCTTGTACAGCCCTCTTCACAGAGTACAGCAGAGAATTCCCAAATTCCAGATGTTTCTGCAAGCTCCAATTCACGAAGTCACGCCTTGGCAAGTTAATGATCTTTTGTTGATTTTTCCACTCCAAAACTTTACTTCCCAAATGACTCTCTCAATTATAGAAGGTCTAGTTTTTACAATACATGCCTTATTCTGTGATACTTGTGATGACACTGCTTCCTGCCTAAACCCTGATTTAAACCAACCCATGTCCCTGTTTCTTTAACCCTCCAGTGTTCAGCAGCCCCACAGGCCTTCAAAGACCATTGAGGAAGAGACAGTTGCCATATATCCTAGAGCACTTCCCCTGATGATTACTGTGCAGATCCAAGAACAGTCTCTTCAGTGAGTGCTAGGAAACAGTGGGATGAGTAGAACTATCGTTTTGCAGCAGTAAGAAATCGGAGGCATCCCTCAGTTTATAAGGAACTTTGATAGAGAAACACAGCCTGCGGGGATAATGATAAAAGCTGTCAAGCCCACAGGACTGTCTGTGACCCTAAGCCTGGATATAAGCCTGGAGCACTAGGTAAAGAAGCCAAGGGCAGGCAAGAGGGTGTGCTCCAGATAAGCCACCCACACAGAGAAAATTGCTTTAGAGGAGTGAGTGCAAATGCAAAAATAAAAAAGGTGTGAAAGATGCTCTAAAGCCAACTGGAGAGCCTCCACAAGATAACACATTGCTTACCTTTTCCAAAAGACTGGAGATTTCAAGTGAAGCCTGCTCACAGCCACAAGAGAGTGGGAATTTACCTGTGGTCAATACCGCCACTGGTTGAGGTTCTGGGAGGGTCTAGGTGTCACCATTCTCAGAGGCAATGCCATCCAAATTCTGCTTTGGATTGGTGATCAGCACAGCTGGGTGACTCAGCATCTTTCCCACATAGTACTGTCTGAGCAGAGAGTAGGGACATGCAATAGTTGGTAAAATGCGTCTTTGTTTTGTTAAGAAAGCTACTTGTGTGCTTTTCTTTTTTCATCTGTTTTATAAGAAATTTTCTGTGTGAGGATTTTTTTAACCTTACGGAGGCTAGACCAACAAGGACATTAATTTTTCCAACTTTAGACCAATGGGTAGATGGGGACCTGGTTCCTTCCTGGAGTTCAGTGTCAACAGCATTAGCTGCTGCTCCTGAGTGCTGGTGGCTGCAGGGACACACAGACTCAGCCAAGGGTGGTGGGAGTTCCTGCTCCTCCCCACCTCGTGTGAACTCCATGGCTTTTCTTTCTCCACTCTTCTTTGGAAACTCTCTCTAGAGGGAAAACACTCTGTTTCCCAAGTAAAAGGAAAAACCAGTCAGTTCAAAGGATCTGAGGGATTAGCCTGAGGTCCACCCCTGCCTATAACTGCAATGGCCATTCACGCTGTTGCTTCACTAAATTACCCCCAAACCTGAAAATGTCCTCCACCCTCACCCCCAATGAGGTGGTCCCCTGATGGCAGCAGCTGGGTGAGCCTCATTCTGGAGGGTAAGATCACTCTGTGATAATCACACCTTCCTCTCCCAGCATCCCTGGGACTTAGAATTGCTGTGCTGCTTCTGTTTTAGGTATAGAGGGAGGGAAATACTTCGATTTCCTTAACCCATCAGTTGAAGTCACCTTTTCACCAGGAGGTTGAGATAAAGTCCTAATGATGTGCAAAGGAAGGAGCTTCTGAGGAGGGCTCTGCTGGTGCCCAGGGCTGCTGTGGGTGGCACAGAGCTTGGTCCCTACATTTCTGAGTCTTCCTCTCTTGCCCTTTCAATGTATTCTGAGGGCCATGGAACTGTTTCTATTTGTCAGACATTCTGGTGTCACCACCAGCACAGATTACCAGGCCAATAGCACCCCAGATTATCCCATAGAGTTTGTGGAGGAAGAAAACTGTATGGCAAGCAAAGCTGATCTCCTGTGCAAAGCCCTCCAAGCCTAATAATAGGCTCAGAAATACCTGCACAGAAGATGGGACCAGCCAAGGAAAAATAGGAAGTGATCAACATTGGAACCTGGGCAAAATGCAAACGTTTAGCCTATAGAAAGAAAGCAGGAGTGTGGGAGCTCAGCGAAGTTCAGACCCAAGTTGGTGCCGTGGAAGACCCTGTTCCAGTGAGAACTGGCATTTCTGGAGTCCTGGGGGTCAGGAGTAAATGGGAGCTTGCAAGGAGAGAGTGATAGGAATTCGTGTTGGTGGTCTCCTTCTGAAGGATGACTTTTCCCTAGGGCGGTGCTTCTCTGCAGGGCCTGGTTCTCTGTCACTTCAGGCTGAAATGCCATCAGTCTTCAAGGGTCAGTCCTCAGAATTCTTCACAGTTTTCCTCTCATTGTTCTTTTTTTGCCGCTGTTGCTCCATACTCTTAATTGTTTTCTCTGTCCTCAAAGCTAAGTTTTAAGTACTAAGCTGAGTACTAAGACTGGAGTTTTAAGCATTTTTTTTACTTCACATGGGCCTGCTCTCCTTGGATGATTTTTACCTGCCCCACCCAGTGGCCCTCGGACAATGCTGAAGTAAAGAACAGAGCAGCACTCAGAATAAGAACGCTTCCCTGGCCAGTGGAATCAGGCACTTGGCAACCTCCAACTCTGTTTGCAGACGGTGCTGAAAGTTGAGATTAGTCTAGCTGCAGGATTGGATGCAGCCTTTGGATTGCTTTGCCAAATATGGGGTAAAATGGCTTTGGCTGCTGTAAACTCCAGCTTCAGTGGAGACAGAAGAAGCCCCCCTCTCTCTTCTTCTCTGACCTCCCGGGGCCTAACAGTCAGGGTTTGGCTTAGAAAGAGATTCTGTATCTTTTTATTATAGTTTTGATGTCAACCCCAATGCCACATGGGAAGGCTTCTTATGTTCCAGGAGCAGCCACAAGCAGAGAACAGCAATCTGTGTGTTTTTCTTTTTCTTTTTTTTTTTTTTCTTCCCTGAGATAATTTTGAAGGAGGCAGTGTTTGTCTTTCCAACTCACCCCTCGACTTTTCAATTTCTGTATTCCCTTGTAAGGGCCCACATATCATTTTCAGTGCCTTGTGGTCTTAGGCAATCTGATAATTAAACCTACACATGAAGTATTCCGAACTGAGTATGTTATTCCTTTAAAGGCTACTTATATTTTAAAGGAGGTAACAGAAAGAGGGCAATACTTAAACCATATTAATCTTATATACAGAAACATTCTGTGACCCAAACAGAATGTAGGTATCAGTTTCCAAGCCAAGGAAAGTTAGACCTCTGTAAAAATTCAGCCCTCTCTTGGCCGAAGCGTTGGTTTACCGTGGCCTCCATTCATATTATTGGCATTACTAATAAATTAATGACTTCTGTGGATTTAAAACAAAAATATAGACCTTTAGTGGGAAGTTGGGATGTGAAGAGGGAGAGGAGATAAAGCAGTAAATCTGAATACTGAGAGGCCCATAGATGAGTGTGTTTATGTGGTCATTGGTCCATCCTTGTGATTGTTGTCAAGGCACAATCAGCTCTAATTTTCCCTAACTCCCTGAAATCTTTCTTCCCTTTTAGACATCTGTGCTGTTTAAAAGGATAAACTTACAAAAGAGAACTGCCATGACATTCTGTAAAATATAATAATTTTGCTGGAAAGTTAATATTAGTATGGACATTTGTGTCAATATCATAAAGCAGATCCACTATAGCTATTTGTGACATAGCATATTGGTGGGACACATGGACCCCAGATGAAATATACATTATGTTCAATGTTAAAAAGCAAAAACATTTCTACTGCAAACATTTATTCCTGGCACAGAGAAGTCTGTGGAGAAAATCTTTTCTGTCAATAACACACATCACAATGGTGGTTGATGTTTTGAGCTGTAAGACAGAACCCCAGGGATGTGTGTTTGGCATGGGAGATAAATGCATAAAAACTAAGAATGCAGCTTGCTTGCTCAATTGATATTAAAAAAATTTGGATTCATACATATGCAAATTTTTTTTGGTGATCATGTACTAAAACAGCAAAGTTGTAATAATGTGTTAAAATAAAATGTCATTTAAAAATATGAATTGACTTATTTAACAACCAATGTTGTGTTCCCCTGAACTATAGATATATATTTAGCTCTAGCAGACAGAGTGTATTAATAATTTATACTCCTATCAGTGGGGTATGAGAGTTCCAGTTTCAGTCAATCTGGTTTGTATTTTATTTTGACTTCAAATCGCATCACCCTGATATCTCATGAACTTGTGCTAACTTGCCATTTGGATATTTGAATTTTAAGAAGGTTCTTTGCAAGTCTTTGGCTCATTTTCCTGCTATCATTTTTATTGATTCAAAGAAGTTCTTTATATATGCTGGCCATGTGTCTCTTTAGGAGTCACGTATTAAAGATATTTTCTCACCCTCTGTGGCTTTCTTTTGAACACTCACTGGCTTCTTTTCTTAAAGAGAGGCTCTTAAGTTTAATAAAGCCCAGTTTATCAGCTTGCTTTTGTGTTAGCACTTTTTGTAGCACGTTTAAATAATCTTTGCCTACTTCAAAGTCATAAAGATAAAGTTGTGTTCTGCTTTTCAGAGGCTTCTGATTATCTTTTCACTTTCCATTTTGTGTGGCTGAAGACTATCTTAAAAGGAGAAATCAGACGTGTAGGAATTTTCTCAAGTCAGTTCTATGAGACCAGTAGGTCTGTGGTTACCTAGTTCCAGTAGTGGTCTTCTGATGTTCCTCATTCTTTCCTGTTTCCATGCACAGCCAACGCTCCTAGGGAGAGAGTGGCTGTGGCTCCGCTCAGCTCTGCAGTTCTCACTCTCTGTCATCTTGGTTCATCTAATTTTCATACAATCAGCACCTTTCTGATGGCTTTAGACATATGCTTTGACTATCTTATAGGCTTTTAAAGTTACTATTCTTGGGGAAATTCCACAAACGACTCCACCCCGCTTGGAAGAAATCTCTTTACTTGTTCTTCACTGAACATTTTTATTCATGTTGCCCACTCAGCAAATATTACTATCTCACGATCTTTCACTCCTCACCTCACTCTTTTATTGTCTCACGATTTTCCTTTATCTCAGCAGTCATTCTGAGTATCCTGCTCATAAACCTTTTTATGAACTTTTAAAAATTTGTTTTTATACATAATATCACTCTTGAGCCTCCTGATCTATTCTTTATATTACAGTTTAATTTATGTGAGTAAGCTTCCTGAATGCCAAAATATGCTGGACGCATTTGAGGTACAGTTTTTAGAAAACACATTTTACATCATCTACCAAGATTCTGGGAAGCATCCTTGATTTGTATGTTACAAGAAGGACTTTTGTAGTTTTGTGACCTTCTAGATCTGATTGATACTCTTTTCTTCATCTGTATGTGGAAGAGCAAGTTCATGATAAAATTTTCTCCCTTCAAAGAGTGAGTTTAGAATGAAAAATAGGATGAGATTGAGAGCTGAAGATTTGTTTTTTGTGAGTGTGTGTATGTGTGTTAGAAATAAGTGAGAAGAGACAGCTTATTATTTATTACCTCTATAATGTGGTCATACTTATTGTGTTTTCACTGAGCACAAAACGACCTCTCTGCTTGTCTTTGAACAACTACAGCAGTTTTCCCCCTCTAAAATGAAATATAAGCTCAGGAAAGGGCTCTGTAGATGATTCACTATAGCTTACCACCCAGTTTACAGATGATAAAACTTAATGAGCTATTTCTTCTGTTGTGTTTAACATTCCTATACTTTGTAATATCTTCACCTTTTCAGTCCCTTTCAGCGTGGTATCAGGATTTCTAGGGCTCTGTTCAAGCCTGAAGATTTCCTAGTTATTTTGTCTTTTAAGATTGAGGCCACACATTAGGGGCGCTGTAGGAGGTTCCCCAAAGAAATGTTGGGCCTCTGCAAGTCTGCAAGGTCTCTCTTGGAGTTATTGCTGGGAGTTCCCTGGTGAGTGAAAACATGTTGGAGGGAAGACAGATAACATAAGCATCTAAAAATTGCATGAGAAAGAGGGAAATATGTCATTTTTCAGACTCCTGTTAGCAGTTGTCATTTTTCTTGGTTAAATCTGAGGCCAATCAAGAAAAAATATACATTGGTTGCTTGGCAGATATTCTTTTTTTGTTGTGTTTATTCCAACTTTATTGAGAAGGGAAAATATATTTGCAGCATGGTCAGACCCTGTAGAACACATACGAATAAAGAGCCATCTTAATATAGAGGAATTTATATTATGTTTAAGGGGAGAAATTCACACTTCTAAAATAATTATGATAATAATAACATAATGCATCATTCATTCAATGATTTGTTCATTCAACTATTACTTTATCCATTAAACAAATAAATGTGGAGAATAACAGATGGTACTTAAAGTTCTTAAAGCAAAAAATAGATAATAACAATAATTCCTAATGCTAACATTTATTAGATGCTGCAATGTGAAAAATAACTCTATTTAAAGTATTTTGTAATAATTAGCTCACTAAATGCACAGTGCCTCAGTTTCCTTTTCCTGTTGCAAGGAAGAATTTGAAGCCAGATATGCTTGGTAGATTACCCAACGTCAATAATGAAGTTGGTAGTAGAACTATGAGGTGGATCCAAACCATCTAGCCCCTGAACCTGTGTCCCAAACCTTCTACACTATGCTGTTATCCCTTGTTCTCTATAGGACTTACCATTGAGGAAATGAGGAGACATATAGTTGCCCATGCCTGTTAAGAGTTTGGGGATATTGATGAAAGAGAAGAGCTTGGCTTCCTCTAAACTTCCCTTTTGTGTGTGTGTGTGTGTGTGTGTGTGTGTGTGTGTGTCTTGGATATTATCATGTGGCGCTGAGAATCCACAAAACTATAAAGAGGCAACTAAGCCTTTTTTTAAAAAATATTTTATTGATTTTTTTACAGAGAGGAAGGAAGAGGGATAGAGAGTTGGAAACATCAACCAGCCACCTCCTGCACACTCCTCACTGGGGATGTGCCCGCAACCAATATACTACATGCCCTTGACTGGAATCGAACCTGGGACCTTTCAGTCCGCAGGCTGACACTCTATCCACTGAGCCAAACCAATTTCAGTGCAACTAAGACTCTTGGCAGAAGGGAATTGGGAGTCCTGCCATTTCCCTTTGAGTCCATAAGTTATTAAAATATGTCTGAGGATATAGAGTGGTCTTAATCAGAGCTGAAGGAAAGATGACATACAAGGTCTCAAAAGAGAAAAGTTTCCAGAGCTAAAGAGCAGTGTTGGTGGTGGCAAGATACTGGAATTTTGACATAATGAAGAGCAGGACAACCACCAGAGAGAAGTTATGGTTCTAGGCTTTCCTGAGGCCTTCTGACCTTGCTGCTCTGGACTGACGTGGAGAAAATATGCATGTCAATAGAACATGTCTTACCATTAAAATGCTGCAACATTTGAGGCCTGGCAAATTTTCTACAGGAAATTTGTGGCTGAGATCTGTACAGGGGGCGCATGGAAGCACTAGATTTGAGCTGGCAGGTTTGAGTTGCCCAATCAGCCAGTGGCTCTGTGGGACACCAGAGATTTAACCCTCCCACCAGCACCACAACCTCTTCATCAGAGACTTGTCTAAAGGCTCATGATGAAGAAATCAGATCTCCAACACAGTAGTGTCTAAATTATGTCATTGTGCATCTCTACTGGTAAAAAGAAATAAACAAAAAGCATCCATAACATATAAATATTTATTTATTTATAAATTAGAAAAGATACAATAATACTGGTAAATTATAAACACTGGAAAAATACTCAAAATACAATTTTCAAATGATGTAAGATAAAATACACAATATTATAAAATGTCTTCCCAAGTCTGATGACATCAGATATATTAGACTGAGGTTAAAAATCTGTATTGCACGTGGGTCTAATTATATAATTCATTGTTTTTGTTTCATAATATTCTTGATGAAGGGCTTATACTACACATAGGTATTTTAGCTCTCCCATTTTCTGATTATTCCTTTGTATTTACATTATTTCTATTAACATCAACTAATTTCTTCCAAATAACTCTGGAAAAAATATTTTAAGCAGGTTTGCCTTATTATGGAGGTAATGTAGTTAGCAATATACAACATTACTCATAAAATCACTTAATTAGGCACAAATGAACTGCAACACATGGCCTTTCTTAGCAAGCAAATGGAAGGGTGATGCTCCCACTGTCCGTCCTTTGGCTTTGAGAAATGTCTGCTCTTTCCTGAGGATTCCTGTGTTGCAGGGGGCATGAGACTCAGCGTAGGAAATTGTATGTTAAATATACAACTATATTTCACATAAGGTTCATCATAGGCAATTATATATAAAATATAGATGAAATTATTTTCTTAATTTTAAGATAGACTTAGAGATTTTAGTGTTTTCTTCTGCATCTCACTAGGTTGTGTTGCACAACCCACTTTGGATACAGCTCCCCTTACCTCCTTTTTGCATCGATAAACCTTGTTGAATTGCACTTTCTATGTTAAATTAAATGTAAGTTATCCCATACTGACATTTCAATATCAATGTGCAAGGTAACTTTACATTGTTCATTTTTAATATTCAGGGAACTGAAATACATAATATTAGGGTTTCCTCATTATATGTCCCAAAATATGTTCTTTATGAGACTTTAAAAATATATATAGTATACATGGTATAGAATGACATGCACAGATAAACTCTTAGAGAAATGGCACTATGATATAGTGGAGTGAGCACTGGATTTAGAATCAGACTTCTATTGATGTCCATCTCCAGTGTTTGCACAAGTAATCCAACATCCTGAAAAAAAAAATCTTCATCTTCAAGCTAGAGATCCTAATATCTGCCAAGACTGCCTCTCAAGGTTCTTAAGAAGATCCCACAAGATCAAGCATGAGCCACAATGAAAACCGAAAGGTGCTAACCCAATACTAGGCAAGGTACCAATTTATGTGCATCTTCCCTTACATATCCCTATTTTTCTCCTAAGGAATTTTTTTCATTAAACTAAATATTGTTTCTAGCAAGAGAGGCCTTTCAAGTAAGGTTGATATTATTATTCCTTACAAGTTTCATCTTGATTCATAAACATTTTATGCCAAGAATAATGCTGTTTTAAAGACAATAAGTGCCTGTTTTTGCCTGCGGCCAGTGGAAGCCCTGTGAAAGAGGCAGGAGGAATTAAAGGCTCTTAATCATATTTCCCCATTTTTAACTGTTGGTTTTTACACTCTTGAGCCATTTCTCTCTCTTGCTGGGCCCTACCGAGGCCCATAAATCTTAATTAAAGATGCAATTTTTTTTCTTATGAAATCTGAGCTGCAAGAAATCATTCTTATTTTTTATTTTTAAGACTAGCTCCATGTGTCGGCTCATAAAACAAGTAAGACTTTTACACTCAAAGGATTTTGAAAGCTGTTATTGCTGCTGTCATGTGGTGCTGGTCCCATAATTATTATTATTGTTATTTTATTTATTTATTTTTTTACACATGAGCTTCCAATTTTCTTGTGTAGAGAATGGTGGGGAAAAAATGGAACTTTCAGCAGTCTGGTCTTGGTTTATAAAGTGGAGAGAATGGTTTATAAAACATGAAAGAAACATGAATTCCAGATTCCAATGGAAAGGAAGACTCAGTACTGCTGGTCAGGAGGCAGCTTGAAGATGTCCCCACCAAGAATCCTTTATTTAAAGGGAATACTCTTTTGACTGGAGTCTGGGAGGTGAGATAAACAGGGTGTCTGCAAATGCATCTCTTACCCCCCTTAAACTGGGGGAATGGGCATGACACCTTTAGACCTCTACACCTATTATTCTGGTGACTGACCCTAAAGGAGTTTAGTCACAAATAACAGAGGTAGCCTGGAAAGACCTGAACTTATTCTGGATGATGATATTTCTCAAGAATTCTGATAATATTATGTAAACACCTAATGAGTCATGAGATAGTGCTGTGCTCTATGCACAGATACTCTACTAATTAGCTGTCTACTTGTCTGTCTTCTGCTATCCCTTCCAAACTTCAGTGGTCTCCTGTTGTCCTCAATACTGCATTACAGCTCTCAAGAGCACTTCTGATCTGGTGGTCTCAAACTGACTTTTGGACCACCTATCATGTTGCATCTAACAGTACTGTGCATGCAGAAAAAGCATACGCAGTGCTTTCCAAATAAACCTTATTTTTTTTTCAACTCTGTGCTTCTATATCTGTTGGGAGGTACGTGGGTAAAGAGAACATGCAAAGTGAACTTAGTATAGGTTTTAAAGTTAGGAGGTTTTTAAATTAGGAGCAGGCAATCATGGGTAAAATACTTAGCCTCTCTGAGCCTCTTCTTTCTCATTGTAAGATGGGGACAATGATTGCCTCCTGGTGGTAGTATATGGTTTAAAGAAATTGTTTTTGAAATTTATTGCTGAGAGCAAGGAACAAACATTGCTTTATTGTTCCACTTATTTATTCATTCATTGATTGATTCTTGTATGTACCCTGACCTGAAATCAAACCCACAATTTGATGCATTGGGACGGCACTGTAACCAACTGAGGAACCTAGCCAGAGCCTGTTGTGTGGTTTTACATGCGATGCCTGCAATGCACCCAGCACATCTGCAACACAAGAGCTGCCTTATAAAATAGCTGCTCTCTTTCTTTCTTTTGCTTGGAGTTCAACAGCCCACCTCTATGAGCTCCTGCTCATCTCCTAAGTCTCCATCATATTATACCTTATTTATAAAGCCTTTCCTAAGATCCTCCAGAAATATTAGGGTGAATTGGGAAGAATAATTTGGAAATTAATGACAATATGGTTGGGAGAAAGGAGGGATCTTGAATAAGCATACATCCAAAACCTTTCTCTCCGTGTGGCCAAAGCATGTTTTTTTTTTTTTTTTTCTTTTCCTCAGAAGGGGCTTCCTGGCCCCTTGCCCGGTTTTGTTTCCTCAGGCAACTCTCAAATTTCTTTGAAGGTTTGCTTACTTCTGCCTTCCTCTCCCACACTCCTCACTTGACTCCCTCTTCCTAATCTACTCATCTCATCTAGGGCTTCTCCCAGTGCTCTTGTTGGCTGGTTGACAAATCTTTCAGGCACTGGTTCACACCTTGACAAATGACAGATGTCCCTGAAGCTTTTACCACTTAGATTTCCCATGACATTTTTGTTCCTTTATTGAATTTTGGGTGATTTTGTCCCTTGACATTCTTGGGCCCCAAAGTGCAAGATCCCTTTGCATCACAGTTATGTGTACAAGAACTAGAAAGCTCGAAGAGGTGAATGAAGAGGCCTTGTTGAGTGGCTCTGACCCATGTCTCTCTTGTCCTGGCCAGTGCTTATCTGATACACAGTGACTCCTCTGATGATGTGGCACCTCGAAACCTCAGAAAACTCGAGCATAATGCTCTGTAGCTGTGTGGGTTCCAGCCCAAAGTCAAGTGCTCCCTTCCCACACTGCTTAGCCACAGGGTCTTTTTAATTCAGCCAACTAGGATGACATATACCAAGAGCATCCATGACCAGATAGATTGAAGCAGGTAGATCCCTCAGACTCTTAACAATAAACAAACGTGGAAAAAAAAAACACACACACACACATTTTTTTTTCTGACTTCTGTTTCCACTTAGGTAATGATTTCTTCTTCAGCATATGGGGACTAAGTAATGTTCTTTTTTTTTTTTTTTAACAAATATAAATTTATATTAGAGAGATAGGAAGAGAGGAAGGGAGGGAGGGAGGGAGAGAGAGAAAACCATTGATCTGTTATTCCATCTATTTTTGTATTCAAAGTTGATTCTTTTATATGCCCTGACTGGGGATTGATCCTGCAACTTTGGTATTTCGGGATGACACTCCAACTAACTGAGTTATCGGGCCAGAGCTAAGTGAATTTCTTAAGCACAGGCACATACATAAATGAGTATGCATACTTAAATATAAAGGGTGATTAAACAAATTAAAGTAATTTGCTTGAGTATTCTGAAGAAATCTCATTATTGTACCAGTTTATGTCTATTATGGACTACATAAGTGTGTGATGAGTACCTATCTACCTGACTGCACCAATGCTGGGGCTCAGATGCAGTCAATGTAATGAAATCAAAGTGACATTCCTCTCCCTTGAGTTCATGTGTGAGTACACACAGGGATTGCAGACCCACCTGTGAAGACATCTCAGGAAACTGAATACAGCATGGCATAGAAAGCTGGGACTTGGTCTGACCCAGCTCTTCTGCAAGAAGGTGATGCGTATGTAAATGAGTTGAGAGTTGATTGTATCTAAACATTTTTACACTTCTGGGCTTATGACTCTTATTTCTGTAACTATTGCTTCTCAGCTCCCCCAGAAGTGCTACACAGTAGAACAACGGGTCATCTGTCAGAGTAGCTGCCATTTCAGGCTCCAAGGGGCAGCAGGTCTGGTCTAGGTCCAGAGGATGGGGTTGGGCACATTATCACCTTCCCTGGCAGCATCTGGCATTGACACCTAATCAAAGCTCAGAGAGGCCACTCTGGGGAGCGAAGGGGGCCTAGAAACAGTAGATGATCCTGATGTGTCTGGCTGATCCTTGATATATATATAAGCCTCTCTGGTGATTCCAGGAACTACTTGAAAAAAAGGAAATCTAGGAAAACATGAGCTTCTAGCCATCACAGTTGAGTTATGACTGTAGGTCATGCTGCATTGTGATTGCTGGTTAAGAAGGCTGCTTAGATTACTGGCAAATAATGAAATAATTCACAGACAAGCAGGCATACAAGTCAAGATATACACATTTATTTCTGTTCGTCATTTAAATAAAATTATACATTGGGGAAATGTCAAAATCATGACCTACACATTTCTTTTAAAAAGGCAGCCAAATTAGGTAATTGGTACTAATACTGTGTTTCCAAACAGGTACCAATGATTAACCTGGGGGCATCTAGGGGAACACAAGTATTGATTGTATTACAAGGTGAGTGAAGGGAAGGGTGGGGAGCGTGAAGTTAGAGGTGGGTATGGTATAGCCAGCGTCAAGGTTAAACACAGCAATATTAGTGGTCGAATGCAGTTGCTTTTTAGTTGCTTCTCAATATCAGTCACTACTTCACAATCTCCGCAGGTCTGGGAACAAAAAAGGGGGACGGTTAGGTTAGCATATTAAAAATGATGTTTAATTTGCACTGTTGAAACTAGAAAATCTGTTCAGGTAAACTCAGTCAGTTTCTCCAGGTGGGAACGAGAAAGTTCCTGTATTACTGGACCCCATGGATACCTAGGACCACTGCCTGCCATGTTTCACTCATCTGTCCTTTTGGAAATTAGAGACCAAATGATAGCATGGATTTCTCATTATTTGGGCTATGATGAGAAAATAGCTACTAAATATGTCAAATAAAAATTATTCAAAATAAAGGCTGTGATAGTGGAAGAATTTCAAAGCACCACTGGGGACAGGTAGGATCCCGTGTTGGCAGTGGCTGCAGGATTTCTCCCAGCAAAGTGTCATCTGCATATCAGCTTTTGTACATATGGACATACCTGTATTGTTCCCTTAAGAGGAAACATGTTTTTCATCATATTTTGAAAGGAATCTGTATTAGTCAGTCTTTCTAGCTGCTCTAACAAACAACTCTAAAAATCCTCCCTCCATCCCTCCCTCCCTTCCTTCCAGTTCTGAGTTTTGGGAGGAAGATCACAGAGGTGATGTGCATTTTCTCTTTCTTTTCTTTTAAAAATATATTTTATTGATATTTTACAGAAAGGAGGAGAGAGGGATAGAGAGTTAGAAACATGGATGAGAAAGAATCATCGATCAGCTGCCTCTTGCATACCCCCTACTGGGGATGTGCCTGCAACCACGGTACATGCCCTTGACCTTCCGGGACCTTTCAGTCTGCAGGCCGACGCTCTATCCAGTGAGCCAAACCGGTTTTGGCGGTAATGTGCATTTTCATTGCAGCATATCAAGCATACATTTTAGCAACATGACATCACTGGTGATCACCTTAATCAATGGGCTGATGTAGTGTCTGTTTTGTGTTCCCACTGTGAAGTTACTCTTCCCTCACCACCCCCTTTCTATACGCATTGTATTTTTTGGAAGGAAGTTACTACTTGCAGCCCAAATGTATTAGTGGGACGTTATATTCCACCTCTTCTCAGGGTGCAGTATATAGGTAAATTATTTAAAATTCTTTTGCAAGAGAGATTTGTATCTTTCCCCACTTTTATTTATTCATTCTTACTCCTAGTAACTGCAATATTTAAAGCACTTTCTTACTGGTACTTCAAGATGCTCTAAGTGATAATTGTTTAATCCCTGCCCGAGTCCTAGAATTGGCCAATTCTCCAAGGGATCCTAGTTTCTTTTAATGGACAATGATATTAGAAAAGAACATATAGGCACTAGGCATGCTATTGGTGCAGGATCAGCTGACAGCAAAGAAATGTATGTGTATATATGTATATGAATACATTTTTATATATCACCATCTGTATCTATATTATACAAGCATAAATTCATATTGATGTCTCCAATTCAAATTCATTGCCATATGGATCATTCTAGTCTCCTCCTCTTGTTTGTAATTTTCCACTCCCAAAATGAGAAACCTGGCCCCACCCAACTGGCATTTATTTTCTTAATTGTACATTATGTGTAGTGACATCAGAATTGTTAACCCCCTGGGTGACAACTTTATCAGTACTTACATCAGGTATTTTTATTACTTTTTAAAAACTTTATTCTTACAAATTGTATTCATTTCCAGTTATTTATGTCAGCAACTTTTGCCTTTGTTTCCATCTGTGTGGTTGTTTCAGATATTTGTAATACAGTTAGATTCTTTTGCCACATTCCATCCTGAGATTTCTTGACCTCCTGAATTAAGTTTTTAAAATTTGCATACTTTGAGGTTTATTCTCTGTGCTGTATAAGGCTACAAGTTTTAACAAACTCATGGTGTCATGTATCCACATCTGCAATAATGTAGGGTTGTCTCTGTGGCTCAAAATATTCCTGGTGTTTCACTTATTAAAAACTTTCTCTCTTCATAACCACTGATCTTCCTATCACCCCACCCATTCTGCATTTTCCAGAATATGATACAATTGGAACCAAAGAGTAAGGAGTACCCCTATCCAGTGATTTCTTTCACCTAGCAACATATGTCCAAAATTCACAAGTCTCCTAGTTCTATAGATCATGTTTTTATCACCAATTACCATTCCATTGTATGAAAATATAGTTCACTTATCCATTCGTCTTAGGAGAATTTCCTGGCTGCCTCCAGGTTTTGGTGATAATAAATATTGCTATAGACATTTATGGGCAGGTGTGTTCTTGGACAAAAGTTTTAGTTAGGTAAATACCAAGAAGTGCCATTATTGGATCATATGGTAAAACTGGGTTTAGTTTTGCAAGAAGCTGCCAAAATATCTTCCAAAGTAGCTGTAACCACCAGAAATGAGTGAAAGTATCTGTTATTTTACATTCTTAGCAACTAGTATTGTCAGTATATTTGGATTTTTAAAAATTTTTAAATCCTTATTGTTGAAAGTATTATATATGTCCCCCTTTTCCCCTATTGACCCCTTCTAGCCTGCACCCTTCCCCCCCCAGGCCTTCACCATTCTGTTGTCTGTATGGGTTATGCATATATACATACAAGTTCTTTGGTTGATCTCCTACCACCTACCCACTCTCCCAGCTGCCCAAACATAGGAGCAAACAAGATGGCCCTGGCCAGATGCAAAGATACATAAAATGAGGTACATCAAGGCAATAAAATGCCACTCATTGATGAGAAGAAATTATCTGTGGAGGCATGAGAAGACATGTGAGGAGCCGCAAATGCACATGTATCATCTGAAAGGAACCATCCAAAAAGGTCAAATGCCACATGACCATAGCCATATAGAACACTCCAGAGAAGACGAAACTGTGGAGATGGCATGATCAGTGGGTTGCCAGGGGTCAGGGTGGAGCAAATGAAGAACCTAGGTGTTTCTCATCCCCGTATTCCTAGCTGGTTCCTGTAGACCTGTGAGATCCCTCCAGGGTCCCCAGCAATCCGGCTTCCTCTGGAGCGTGGTCTGGGCCGCAGCTTTTCAGGCCTGACTCTGCCATTCCGGGAGGCCTCCTAACTGAAATTCCCAGCAAGTTTTTGAATTTTAACCATTTTTAGAAGTATGTAGAAGTATTTAATTTTTGTTTTAACTTGCATTCCCCTAATGTTATCTTTTGGTCTATTCTTTAGTTAAGCCATTTGTTATCCTGTTGTTGATTTTAAGGGTTCCTTGTATATTTTGGATATCATTCTGTGGCTTGACTCTTCCGTCTCTGTCTTTTGCAGAGCAGAGAAATTTCTAATTTAAATGAAGTCCAGTGCAATCAATTTCTTCTATCATGAGTTGTGACTCCGTTTCTTTTCTTCAGTGCTCTGCCCTTCTGCAGGGCCTCCTTGGACTCCTCCACTGGCTACTTTGCATTCAGTCGGATAATGAAAAAGAAAGAGCATGGGTGATTCTGGAGGACACTTCAGTTGCTGGCCTGGAATTGGTCTGTGTGACTTCCTTGCACATTCTATTGGGCAGAACTCACCACACGGCCCTATTTAGATTTTTAAAAGGAGAGGATTATAGGTTTCTTGGTGCCCAGAAGGGAAGTAAAATGTTTTGGTGAACATTCAGAAGGATTTCTGCTGAAGGGTTTATGACTCACAATTGGTTAGGAAGCACTACCTTGGGTATCCATTTGTGAAAGGATATGCTTTTCAGTGCACCATGATGTACACTTCCAGGCCTTCTGGGTCACAGGGAAATTGTGAGAATGGAGTCAGGGTGGTAGCATATTTCTCCAATATAACCTTGAGAGATTCTGGTGTCCCTGGGTGTCTTTGCAGAGATTTTGTGGGGCTTAAATCACTGTGTTTACTATCTCCATCCATTTGGGTACTGTAACAAAAATACCATAGACTAAGGGGCATAAACAACAAAGATTTATTTCTCACAGTCATTGAGGCTGGGAAGGGAAAGGGCCTCAGTGACTTTGACATGTGGTTGGAGCCCACTTCCTACTCATAGATGACCATCTCCTTCCTGCGTCCTCACGTGGTGGGAGAGGCAAGAGAGCTCTTGGGGCCTCTTTTCTACAGGCTCTAATTCCACCCATTAGGGCTCCATTTTCATGAGCTAATCACTCCCCAAAGACCCCACCTTCTAATACCATTATGTCTGGGGTTGGGTTTCAACTTATGAATTTTTTGGGGGACATAAACATTCTGTCTGTAACCTTTCATCACTACCACCAGGGGAGGAATAAAACTGCCAATGAGAGAGAAAATTTCTTGAAATATTGCTAAATACTTCTCAGTCTCAGATAAATTGCCCTGAGGAGCATGGAGAAGACATCTTTTACAGCTAGATTCTTCATTGTTGGAGGGTAGGCATGAATTTAGAATGGTCTCAGACATGCAAGTGAGAATTGAGCTGCACTGATGACAGCATTGCCTGCCTGAGGTGTTAACTTGGTTACGTGGCATTTGGTGTTTGTCTCAGTTCATTCCATGGGAACCCATGGAGGTGGAGCTAAGATTGAGCCACTGCTAAAAAGGAGGACAAGCTCTTCAGTTGGGTTATGGTTTGGTTTTCCTTTCACCTTTAGGAATATTTTCTTTGAACTTTGGTAGCATTTTTCCACCCTTTCTCTATACAGTGATCATAGTGCATAGGAGGTAGGTTTTATGTAGAGAGGTAAAACGTAGAGATTTAGAAAGATGAACTAATTTTATTAAATTTCAAATTCATTTAGAAACAAAATAGTAAAATGATGACATTAGTTTATAAAGAAGCATATCCTGTCTGTTTTTTCATGGGGAATGGTGAAGATGATTACATAGTAACTTTTACACACTTACTAATCTCAGGATTTGTATAAACTATTGGTTTAAAAAATCTATGCCTTATCTATAAAAATATGATCATGAAGCCCAAACACATGTACATTTACTAATAAACTGTACATGTGCAACTATAGGAATAGATTATGGACATTAAAAACATACTAAAGATAAAATTCAAACAGCAAAGATTACATTCATATAAGAGCTGACATTCCTATAGTTTCTATATTGCCATGTATGGTCTTGCTCATTTACTGGGGCAAGCTCACAAAAAGAGATTATTAACATAAAAAAGACATTTTATGTAATATGCTTTTAATCAGATTTTTCTAAACGATAAGCTGGTCTGCATGGTAAAACTAGATTGTACAAGAATTTTGTTGACATTTTTAGGATTCTAGATACCACACCATCATGCTATTTGAATGGCAAGTTGCCAAAGAGGCTCCTTTCATATTCTGGGGGGAAAAAAATCTATCTTCTTCAGAATGCTTTGTTTTTGATTCAGCTGGTAAAGATTCATCACTTGGTTAAGTCTCTATGATGCAGACAGATTAAGATCAACAATTGACACTCCACAGAGGATGACTTAGAGAATCCTGAAAATAGAATTTCCCCAATTCACCCAAAACAGTCAATGAATCTGTGCAAGAGGCTGGAGAGAATCCAGAAAAAAACAACACAATACACATGGAAAAACAAAAATGAAAACAAAAAATAGACTAATGATAATTATGGTAATAAGAACTAACATTTATTGAATACTTGCTCTATGCCAGGAATTGTCCTTGCTAAGTACTTTACCCACATTATCTATTTTCATCTTTATAAAAAACCTGTGAAATACGTGTTAATTATTATCTCTTATACAATGAGTATACTGGCTCTGAGACAAAATTTTCATGGGAAAGGGTTTTGTTTCTGGAAAATAAAATATGTTTAAGTGACTTGTTAGTTATTGATGTATCCTTTGTCATGGACATGCTACATATGTAGGAAGTGGTTAGAATGTCAGCCACATTGATGTTTCTCTTTCTCTCTCTCTTCTTTCCATATCTCCCCTCCCTCCCACTCTCTCTGGAAATCAATGGAAAAAATGTCCTCACTCCTCGGGTGAGAATTAACACACACACACACACATACGTGCACACACATATTTGACGGTTCTGTGTTGTTGTTTTTTTTTTTTTTTACAGAAATATAGTGTTGGAAAGGATTGAAATTAGAGTGTCCCAGACCCTAAGATCAGGGTTGACTTAGAGCCTTTGTGCCTGTGACTTCTCAGGGACTGGCATCCAGAGCTTTCTAGACCACCCTTCTTCCAGCAGCCCTGGGGATGCTGAGTGAGCCACTAGCCCCCTCTCCATTCCAGGTTTTGCCAGTGATTAAGAACATTTTTGTCTGAGTGCCTAAGTACCAGGGCAAACTGCCCAGCTCAAATGAATCGATGGGCTAAAAATGGTCTTCCCAGCAGCCACTGCCAAGCAGCCTCCAGCCAAGGCTCTGGGCAACTGAGAAAAGATCCATTGAGCTCAGCAGGAGGCTGCTTCGGCTGACTTAGTGCTTTGGATGCACATGTCCAGTCACTTATATCTCTTCTCTTCCTATCTGAGCGCTGCTCAGAGTCTGCTCTTGATGAGGGCTGTGTTGTGCCAAAGCAGAGGTGCTGAGGTTTCCAATGACAGCTCCTTATCAACCACCTGCTGTGCTTTTGACATGCGTGCAAAGTGGACGCAGGTCAATAGTCCACTTTCAGTCTCTATTAGTTTAATTCACATTTGGGTTCTGCCCAAGTAATAAAGGTTTTAGATCAAGAAAAACATTTTAAGAAATGATGAATGAGATTCATCTTGCAAAGGTTATGAAAAATAAAACCATATTTGCATTTGAAACTGTATAGCTCATGGAGAAACTAGTCCTAGAACCCATGACTTTAGGCTGATTCCAGTGTTCTAAAAAGGACTGTTTTTTTTCTTATTTTTGGAGAACATTTAAAAATGTTTTATTTCATGGTAATTGCAGTCCAATGATGTAAGATACATGCTATTACTGTAGCTGCATAGACGAGGGAAATTGGGAAGATTTGCTAAAGGTCACCCAAAGATAAGCAGTAGATCTAGGAATAGAATTATTTCTCTCATTGGACTTTTTCTAGCACTTCGTGTTGTATGATGTCCTCATTCCATAAAGTCCAAAGGAGATCTGGTTGAGAGAATGTAGGTTAGGGACATTTCTGCCTCTAGTAAGCAAGAGGTTTTGAGGGAGTCTCTCTTGTCACTCTGGGTTCCAGAATGTTTCTCATCTGTACAGTGTGCAGGTGGCACTATGATAGGCTTAAAAACCAGGATACCAATTGGAGCCAGGCCTGTGGTGCCAATGAGTCATCAGACCAAGGTTGGCCTTCTTGAAGGGGCAACTATGAATCAACTGCAGCTGGTTGTGGTCATGGCCATATGCCAGTGCATGACAGAGACACCTGACTGTGTAAGAGAGATTAGAAATAGAGATGTAAAGGAAAAAACCTTAATTGATGGTGAAAGGTTCAAAATAAAAAATTTTAAATAATAATGCTTGAGCAAGAAAAAACAATGGCTATAAATCTAAAAGTAGCTTATAGTTTGCAATGTCTGGATGTCAAGGTTTTCAGAGAACCTGGTGAGTGTTAACACCTCAATACTCCATAAAATCTCTTATAACTCGATTGCAGCAGTCAATGGTGAGTTTCCACAGAGCTCAGCATCATCAAAATCCATATCTTAAACACCTTGTAAATAGCTTCAAAGGAGCTCAAGCTGTAGGCCTCAAGGCATGTAGAAAAAACCAGAAACCATACCTTCCTCTTTTGCATTCTCTTCCATGGCCCCAGTGAACAGTACTTCGCCTTTAAGGTGACATTGCTCCTGTGTTACTTTTAAATTGTCCTGTAAATGTGTTCTGTCCTCAACTGGATGAAAGTGTTTCTGGAGATCAGAAATTCTATTTCTATATCTTTTCCTTTTCTCCTGGACAACCATAATATGTGAGCACAGATTGGCACTTGATAATCCTTTCCTGCTTGCCCTCCTTCATCCTTGAGTGGCTCTGACCCTGAACTAAGCTTATGGGCCCTGTACAAACTCTCAGACTTTGGAATCAGATTGAATGCTATCATCTTCATTTTCTGTTTTACATTGTCTTTTGTCAAGTGTTTGCTTTTAGTCACAGAGACAGATGAAAACCCAGCTTTACGAAGATATGTTGTCATCAAATGGAAAGCAATGGAACATAATTTTTTTCTTATAAAATTTTTATTTATTAATTTTTATTTTTTACGCATATGTCCCTATTCCCCCATTCCCCCCACCCCCACTCATACCCCCACCCCCCTGTTGTCTGTGTCTATTGATTAGGCTCATATGCATGCACACAGTCCCTCGGTTGGTCTGTGAACTATCTTGAGCTAGTAGTTTGTGTGGTTTTTGACAGATGTCAACTATTGCTCTTTTTCTTAAAAATTTAAAATATCTATCCTGACCAGGTAGCTCAGTTGGTTAGAGCATTTTCCTGATAAGCCAAGGTTGTGAATTTGAACCCTGGCCGGGGCACATACAATAGTAAACCAGTGAATGTATAAATGAATGGAACAACAAATTGGTGTCTCCCTCCCTTCTTACCTCTCTCACTCTCTCCTTTCCTTACTCTCTCTCTCTCTTTCTCTTTGTGCCCCCCCCCCCCAAAAGTATATGATAGCAACCCTGAGAGATTTGAGCAACCCTCACACTAATACTTTGAGATATCTTCACTAATATAGTCAGAGAATCATGAGAACAGGGCAAGGAATTAACACTGCATCATGGCCCTAGCTCTGTTCACTAGTTTTGTGAAAGTGGGCAAGCCATCTGAGCACTCTTCATCACAGTTTCCTTGTTGCAATGGAGGATGTCAGGATATGTTAGTCTTGGGGCTCCTTCTAGCTTTCAATGCTTATGATTGAATGCCTTCTTAGTTTTTATCAGTGCTGCTAAGGAAGCTTGGAAACAGTTTGCTACCTTAAATAGCAAATAGTTTTTTTTTCTGGGTCTTTGCTTTAAAAGTGAGGACAAAACTGGTCTTGGATTCAGCCATCTCTCTGCTGCCACCAACCCTCCCAATCGCTGCTAGTTCTGCAAGCTCAGAATTCTTTCTCAGGAACTATCTAAGGAATTCCATGTATGCTTGGTATCGGGCCTGGGACAGAAGGGCAAGAAATGAGTTTACATGTTCTGATGCTTTGAAATAAGTGAAATATCTCTGTGCACACATTCTTGCTTAATCAGGAAACTCTCCAAGACTGCTTTTCCCTTTTGGGGCTTCCAGTTTGGGCAAGATTGAAAAGATAAAGTGCTTCCAGTCAATATCTATAAAACCATGCAGAGCTTGGCCAGAATGAAGGCTGAGTTGTTCATCAATCTTGAAGAAGAAAGGATGAATGCATCTTCTTTGGGACTTGGAGCAGGTCAAATGAAAACAAGCAATAACGATTTCTTACTACCAAATGGTAAATAAATAAATAAAAATTACTTTGTCACTTGGTGCTTTTTATTGACCAGAAATACTTAATTATTTATAAATTATCACCTTTATTTTGTATTTCCATTTTTGAGATTTTCTTTTAAAATATTTTTTTATTGCTAGGTTACAAAGTTACATATATTCCCTTATATAACTTTATCATTTTACCTTTAATTCATCTATAGGTCCATCATTAAAGGTGGTGTTAGATTCCCAGTTATTTCTACATATATAGTGAGGCAGTTTTTCCACACCCTCCTAGAAACCATCTCCCCTTCCCCATTTTTAAAGGCACTCTCCTTAGTATATTCTGTTGTGGTTTTTTTTTTTTTTTTTTGTGTGTGTGTGTGTGTGTTTTTTTTTCTTTTCAGAATCTGTCTCTTGGCTCTCTATTAATCTGTCTGTTATTGAACTATGAATGTAATGTTTTTATTATTATGGCTTTGTACTATGTCTTAATATATATCACAGGGAACATTTCCATTCTTTGGTTTTCCTTTGAAAGGTTAATTTAGTCATTCCTGGACTTGGGGAGGGGGGTGGTAATATAGAGCATTGGAGAGGTAAGAAATGGTAGATGAACACAATAGAAGCAGTAAGTTAGATTCACACAAAGCTCCAAAATATAATGAGGAAAATATAATGAGGAAACAGCAAGAAACAGGATGAAATATTTAATTTAATAACTTTTATAACAATTTAAAAACTTCGACTTATATAAAGTATATCCAATTTTAAGAATACATTAAAAACTAAAAGCAACTCATTAGAATAGTTACCCGTGTTGGAGAGAATAATGGTTGTGGATTTTGTAAAGGAAATAGTATACAATTTTCATAAAATAAAAATGAATATATGATGGAGCAAGCCACAATTGAAATACTAGTATAATGATAATTTTTTGGGGGGTCAGTGGGGGAAGAGGAGAAGCCATAAATTACCTTACTTTTTAGATTGGGATCTGGGAGAAAGCCAGTTTTCATTATAGCATATTTCACTGGTGGGTGGTTAAAACAAAATCTGTTGTCAGATGTGGGTTCTATAAGTCAATTCTTATAATCCCACACATCAGGGAAGAGAAGTAAGATTCTCACCCAGAGGAGCTGGAATCATTTGGTCTTATGCTTTAGGAGATGTTCATATTCTTTGGGACCAGTTGGTAAGAAGCTCCGTCCCAGAAAGCTCCAGCCCTGGATGCCGGTAGGCACTAAGTATAAACATGCCCAGATCCTTGCCTGAGTCACTCAGCACTCCACCCTGCTTCAAAGCAAAGAGCACTTTGTCCAGGAGCGCTGTGCCCGGACCAAGAGCTAAAAGCGTCTTCTTTTCTAATTGTCAATTATCTCTACACTCCAAGATAAACATTTCTCTTTTAACATCAGGCCAGTCTGCAGGGTCCATTTAGGACAGGACTATTTGAAGGGCTGGAGGGGGGCCGGTGTTGGGGGAGGATTTAAAAGGCAAAGAGACAAAGTTGAAAAGCAAGGCATGCACTCTGCTTCCTCTAATAGTTCTCAGCTACACTTGTAATTGGAGAAGGGCTCTGTGGTCTCCTGAGCCTGCAGGGAAGAAGGAGGTGGGCAACACAAGGAATTAGGTCTCCATTTTCAAGAACTGCCATGTGGATGGGAAGTTACTTCTAGGAGGGAATCCCCCCCACATTTATTTATTTATTATTTTTTTATATTTTATTAATTTTTCTTACAGAGAGGAAGGGAGAGAGATAGAGAGCTAGAAACGTTGATGAGAGAGAAACATTGACCAGCTGCCTCTTGCACACCCCCTACCAGGGATGTGCCCACAACCAATGTACATGCCCTTGACCGGAATCGAACCCGGGACTTTTCAGTCCACAGACCGACGCTCTACCGCTGAGCCAAACCGGTTTCGGCCCCACATTTATTTTTGTTGGTAGAATTTCTATCTCTGTCTTTCTATTTGTCTATCTACACACCTACCTATGCATAAGAATTAGTATACATAATATGTATATGTGTCTGTCTATATCTCTGAATATACACACATACACACAAGTGTGCTTATACACACTTATACTTTAAAATATGATAATTTACCATTTTTGCTATGAGAGCAAGATTTAGTTCAGAAACTTTCCAAATAAAGACCTATTTTTCTAGTTCTTTTATGTAACAGATAGGATTTCATGGGCTTGACTGCGGTTGCCAGCAAGGCCAGAGAGAATTTAATCCAGTACCTCCCCAAACCTGTTGTGTTTCCATGATTCAAAAGAAGAAGCAAAGAGGATCTAGGAAGAAAGAACAGGGACATTTATTCTTGAGTAATAACAAAGTAAGGCTAATAATACTTAAGGACTTTTCCTGAAGTTAATCCTGCAGTGGGTATCTGCTTAGAAGAATAAAACAAGGTTACTCAAATTCCTCTTGCCCTTGCTTTTTTCCCTTCTATTTTCTCCACTGAATGACCCTTTCCTCTTTCTTCTCTCCCCTACCATACCTCTCCCTTAATCTGGGCACAGTTAGAACCCAGAAATCCATGTGCTAATTAGTGTGGTTATGATTTGCAATCCATCCAAGGATACCAGAAAGTGAGACACAACCTTTTCAAGTTCAGTAGCAACCATCTAACTTGAATCAAAACAGAGAGATGTATTCAGCTCACTTGGGGGGAGGGATGATTGGATTTGTATAGTCAAAGTTTAGTGATGACAGGTCACATTCAAAGGGGACAGTCTGGGTGTTAAAATGCACCAAATAAGGTCAGAAACCCTCTAGACCATGCGGAGAGAAGAGAGGTTGTTTTTGTGGAATGAACTGTTAAACGTGGAAGCCCAAGAGAATCAGGAAACATGTCTTCAATCAGAGGCAAAAATTATTTCAGTTTCTTTCCAGCTCTGTCAATGAGACTTTTTAAAAGGATTTGGGGGAATAGTGAATACTTGGTTGTCCAATTATTAGCCTAGATAGACTGTTAGTTTTGGGATGATTTTTTATTGGTAAAGGAAGAAAGAAAATATGTGGATTTTGTTCTTGGAGCCACTGGGTGAATTTTGTTTCCAGTCCTCTAGCCCTTTTGGCATGATTCTTGGTCCACCAATGCCCAGCAGGCATTCCATATGACTGTTTGGAGTTTGGACTGTCATTTTACCCAACACATGGGTGTAAATAAGGGGGAAGTTCTTTGCTTATTCTGGCTTAGTGAAGAGAGAAGAACAGACTTACGTGGCTGGCATGGACCAATTCTAGCCGTAACACCCAAATGACCATGCCATCTCAGGAAGCAGAATCTTGACCTTGAAACTTGAGTGACTATTAAGTTTCTGGGCTGTCACAGAGAAACATATCGGGCTTAATGCATTTTAATGAAAATATTCCTTTAATGAATGTTTGAACTTTGATTACAATCAGAAAGATATGTGTGGAAATGTTTTCTGTATATTATGATGTTTCTGAACAGTCCATTTATTACTAAAAAATGAGGTAGTCAGATATTATTAGCTCTGATATTAGGTAAGCTGTCAAATGTGTCTGATAATATCTGCAATATAGGGTTGTTAAGATTAAATAAGATATCATGTATAATGTAGCTAGCACTGAGTACATGTCCTTAATAACCATTATTTTTAGATTTCTTTGTTGAAAGTTTTTCAAGGGGATGGGCTATGTCTTCATAGATTTTTATCTCAATTTGAAATAGAACATCTGGAGCTGAAGAAATGTTTATAAAATTTGCCATATAATTCTGCAGGGTTTGAGTTCAGATTTTTCCAAGGGTTTCTGCATCTCTTGCATGCCTCATTTAGTTTTTATGTTTGCTGTTGTTTTATCAGGTGGACATCCAACTCCCCACTCCCTTTTTTTCCTTAAGAGGCTTTGATTCTACTCATGTTCTCTGTTAAAGTAACAACCAACTTCTGGACTGGTCTTAATTTTGTCTTTACTAAGTTTTCTTGGTTCAGAGAGTCCATAATGACCACATCTTCTGGTATTATCTTAATAGGTCCATCAATGACCATTGGCCAAACTACTAATGTGATTGATGTTACTATAACAAGAGCAGAAGACTAAAGGGAGCCTTCTGTAGGCAATTCACTGCTTGATTCCACTGTGGTCTCATTGTTGGGGGGCTATAGCTCATGCCAATCAGAAAAGAAAATGTTGGAAGCAGGCAAGATATTTTTTAATGTTTTTCCTTCCTTCCCTCAACAGACACACATACACATGTGAGCACACACATACAGCTAACTAAGGCATAGTTTTGGTCTGGTGGAACAAAAAATGCCAGCCAGGTGAGTCATATTTTGATTTATTGGGTAAACATTTTCCATGTGTGAAGCAGTGAAAAGAATGAAACTATTGCCTGTTTGAGCTGGAAAAGGCTAGTGTTTCCAAGACACTGGACTGCAGTTCTGAGCTGGGCTGGCTGCCACTGGATCACCTGGGGAACTTTATAAAGAAACTCGCTTCCAGGTCTACCCTGGAGATTTTCAGCCAAACCTCTCTAGATGATTGATGCTCAGGTTTGACCTGTTTCAGCAATCACTGCTTGTTACCAATCTCTTAGTTCTATAGTGGAGAGCATGAAAGCCCAGGAAGAAGTGATTTGTCCAAGTTTCTTTGGGGGATATGAGGAAGAGCTGAGAGGGAGAGGGGAAAAAATGAATATTGAGTGAATGTGAGAGTTTGATGAGAGCTATATTCAGTGCTCTACCTTCTTGGTCTCATGACCTTGGATGAGAGACATTAGCTTCTTGATTTATAGAAGAGAGAATTTAGGCTCAGAGAGGTTAAGTAATTTGCCCAAGCTCACATAGCTAAAAAGTCTCAGATGGGCTACAGTTTCAAATCTGTCTTACTCAAAGTCTCTGAATTTGGATCTTGTCTTCTGAATTCTAATCCATGATAAACACAGTGGGAACTTACTTATTATAAGATAACTAAACTACTCAAATTGAGTAGATTATTATTATTATTTGAAAATGCCACTATTCATTTTCCTGAACCTGAGTTCTGTTTTGTTCAAAACCTGTGCTGGCTGGGCGTGGGAATGCAGACTGGTGCAACCACTGTGGAGAACAGTGTGGAGTTTCCTCAAAAAACTGAAAATGGAACTCCCATTTGACCCACTCCTAGGAATATATCCCAAGAAACTAGAAACACCAATCAGAAAGGTTATATGCACCCCTATGTTCATAGCAGCACAATCTACAATAGCTAGAATTTGGAAACAGCCTAGGTGCCCATCAGCAGATGATTGGATCAAAAAATC
The DNA here is from genome assembly GCF_964339955.1 of Pipistrellus hanaki. Lineage (NCBI taxonomy): Eukaryota > Metazoa > Chordata > Mammalia > Chiroptera > Vespertilionidae > Pipistrellus > Pipistrellus hanaki. The sequence goes on from NC_140508.1 coordinate 75,591,079, forward strand.
ATGGTACATCTGGAATACTATTCTGCCATAAAAAGAAGGAATTCTCATCATTTGCAGCAACCTGGATGAAATTGGAGAACCTCATGCTGAGTGAAATAGCCAGTCAATGAAAGAGAAACACCACATGACCTCACTCTTTTATGGATAATAAAGAACATTATTAACTGATGAACCAAAAGATAGATATAGAGACAGTAAAGCAACAAGCAGACTATCAAATTACAGCGAGGAGGGTAGGGAGATCTGGGGGAGATAATAGATCAATGGAAGGACTTGTATACATGCATATAAGTACAACTAATGGACACAAAACTGTGGGGAGGGAGGGTATGTATGGGAGGGTGGGCAATGTTAAAATATGTACACAGATAATAATTTAATAAAAAAATGTAAAACAAAAACAAAACAAAACAAAAAAACCTCTTAGACACACACACACACACACACACACACACACACACAAACAAACAAACAAAAAACCACCCCAACACCTGTGCTGGTTCTGTTTGACTTAATGATTCCATGTTCTGAATCTTTAATCTCTTCCTTAACAGGCTTTGCAACAGTACAGCCCCCTGTATTTAGATTCATGTCAACAAGTATTTATTGAGAAACTACTATATGCATAATGCAATGTTAGGCACTTAGAGAAAAATGTAAAGGACAGAATTTTGGTATTTATGGAGTCTACAATCTTGAGGGGCTGTAAGAAAAGAAATTATGCAAATAAAATGAGTTATGCCAGGGAAAGAAAAAGGAGCTTTGAGGATATGCAGCAGGGAAATTTAACCCAGACTCAGGGCCCAGGGCAGCCTTTCTGAAGCTGATGGCTAGAGGATGAACAGGTGACATTCGGTGCCGCGGGAGAATGGGGAGGTGGGGGAGAGGGTGGGTACTTCCGAAAAGGAAAGAGCATGTGTGGATTCTAAGAGTGTAGACATTGTGTGTGTGAGAAGTTTGCATTTGAAGAGTTGAAAGAACTAAAGGAGCTTATTATTTCTGGAAAGAGAGGGAGAGAAGGTGGGTGCTAGGAGGGGGCAGGTAGGAGCCCTGCAGATGGAGAAAAACCACAAAACCCCATTAAGGCCTTTGGATTTTATCCTAAAGCATAGCTAAGCCACTGAAATTTCCCAATCCTGTAAAAATGAGCCAGGGATTAAAACCAGGATGTCGTATAAATATAAACAGGTTTATACTTTGGAGTCTACTTTGATGGCAGTGTTAGTGATGGATTGGGGGGTATTGAACTTGGAGGCAGGGAGGCTAGTTAGGAGGTTATTTCATCTGTAGACCAAAACTGTGTTTTATTCATCCTTGTAATTTCAGCACCTAGCACACTGCCAGGTGCTTAATGTGTACCAAGTAAAGACTGCTTGAATGAATGGATGTAGAAATGAATGTTTGTTAGGACAAACCATCCTCCAAATATTTCTGGCTCATTTTGGCTTCATATATTTATCTTAGTTTTCCTCCTGTCCAGATATGCACGTTCTTTGTACCTGGCTGAACAAATATGAATCATGCTTTTAGGTTCAACTGAAGACTGGCTGCTTCCTGAAGCCTTCCTTGACTATTCTGAGTTTCACTGATTTCCTACCTGCCTCCATTCCAGTGTGACTGAGAATCTGTTTAAAGCTGTATGACATTTTGCATGTACCATGTTGTTCCAGGTGGATTAATCTTCAACTATTTCTAAATTTAGCTAAGATTTTTAAAATAGAAGAAGGCCACAGATAAATAGCTATACCTCCCTACCTGCCTACCTTCTGACCCACCTGTCATTAAGGCTAGGAGGCTCAGAAGAGTAAGACTCTTTCACATGCATTTGAGATAATGTAACATTCCTTCCTGAAGAAGAAATATGGAAATAGGTTCATACCTTAAAATACTCCTAAACAATATAACTCAGGAATATTTCTGCTAGAAATCTTTGCTGAACAAATAGGTAGAAATGATGAAACAGATTAACGTTCAAAGTTATTTACCTCTGCCGTTGCAATTTTAAGCAATTAGAAGCAATATAATTATTCAAATATGGGGCAGAGGTTAAATGATGGTATAATCATGTAATATATAGTATTATTGTATTTGGGGGGAAAATAAGATGGAATAGCAAGGGAAAGAGTGACATTATAAGTCAGGAATATAGATATTTTTATTTTTTATATATTTCAATTTCTTCACAATGATAATTAAACTGACAATATTAATATCATGTCAAAGAACTGCATAAATATCTCATGTGCTTTCCTTCTGCTAGTTGCCCAAATCAGCCAGGAGGGCTTCCATTCTGCATTTAGAGAATCCTCTACCCCTTCCCGGTGGCCAGTGCTGGTTTCTCTTCTCCCCCTCTCCAGGCTGCCTTAAAAAAAAAAATAAAAAAAAAAAAATATATATATATATATATATATATATATATATATATATTTTTTTTTTTTTTAATGATTTTTTTTATATAGAGAGGAAGGGAGAGGGATAGAAAGCTAGGATAGAAAGCTAGAAACATCGATGAGAGAGAAACATCGATCAGCTGCCTCCTGCACATCCACCATTGGGGATGTGCCTGCAACCAAGGTACATGCCCTTGACCAGAATAGAACCTGGGACCCCTGAGTCTGCAGGCTGATGCTCTATGCACTGAGCCAAACCAGTTTTGGCTCCAGGCTGCTTTTGGTAGGCTGCCATTCTCATGTTTGCGTGAAGCAAGTCTGTAACCCAGCTGACCAAGCTGGGCTGCTCACTTCTGGCTTATTTCCTGCAGATGTTCTGCGAAATGAATCATGGACAAGCTGTGGCCGTGCAGTTGGATGATACAGCAGCTCAGGAATATCTCCTAACAGGATTCCAAAGCCCAGATCTGTTACTTGGTCTGTCTTTTCCATCCTGATTATTGCTTGTGTTCTAAAAGCAATTATTGCAGGTCCGACCTGTATCCTCTCTCCTTCCCTGGAGAATCATACTGGGCCTGGTTCGTGTTCTGTTTCACAGTGGGAGGACATTCCCGTAAAGCTCTACTTATTGTAGTAATGGCCTGGCATACTTTGGTGGGAAACAAAAGCTAAGAGAGTTGTTATCACATCCCATAAATGTCCGGAATGAAAAGCCCTGAACTGCCAAGTGTATTATGGTTATCTCTTGAGTGAGAAAAAAAATAAAAACCCTCTAATGTGAAACAGCAGTAACAGCAATAATCCAGGCAGCAGGAACCTCTGTCAGGAACCAATGCCTTCATCTCAATAGGAGCCAATGGCTGATCCCTGTTAGGTCTCTCTGGATCGACTACTAAGAGCTGTGATCTGTGATGTTTGCCTTTGTGTCTTCTCTCTGCAACCTTCTTTAGGTCCTGAATGTCTATTCTGACTGGCTTCCTGTAATGAAACAGCTAGCACATGCTGAGCTTACACTATGTGCTAGAGAGTGTTTTAAGATTTTGGCATGTGTTACTTCCTTTAAGTCTCACAGTAACGCTGTGAGGTAGGTACTCTTATGGTTATCACCTTATTTATATGAAAACTGAGGTGCAGATAGGCTGTCTGCCCAAGGTCACATGCGTAGTAATTAAAGATCAAGGACTGGAGTTTAGTCAGACTGACCCAGGCATCCAACCTAACCACCAGGTTCACGTGCAAAATGCTTATATCAGTACCTAGCACATGAAAGTACAAAGTAACTATCAACTACTATCATCTCTTTTCAGTAATTATGGGTAGTGACCAAATTTCTACTTCAATCTTATATGTCCATGAAAGGGACTCGATTCTCTGTGAGGAATTGAAACATTCACACATAAATCCAGAAATAAATGCTTGTTAAGCATCTTTGGACTGGACCCATGGGAGTTATATAACAGAAGGAAGTTGCCATGATTTTGGACTTCAAAGATGATGGGAGTGTGAGAAATGGTAGGGCAGGGTCCACCGCTGTTTAATGAGCCTTACAATGAATTAATAACTACAGTAGTCTTTGAGATACTCTTCTGCTTACACCCTTATATACTTAATTCTTAGTGAAAATTTTTCACTTTTTTCCTTATAAATCACCTTTTTTCAGCAACTTTCTTGATATTAATTTAACCAAATTTCATCTGGACAAGGATATTAAGGTTAGGGGGACTGGGAAAGAAGCACAAAGTGCAATACCCTCTCCACCCTAAGACTTACTAGAGGATGTTCAAGTTGAAGAGGTTATGATTTATATGGGAGATACTTATCCACATACACAGATAGCTTAATGTGGGGCAGCCTATTGATATATTGTAAAAACCAAATGAGTACAAATAATTACAGTGCTTTTGTAGTTCTGTGGAGGGGATACTTGATATGCCACTGATTTTCACTGAGAAATATATATATTGGTGAAAGTAGGGAAGTAGTAACATATACACAACATATGAGATAACATATACATAATAAAAATGTTTAGTCAAAAATTACCTCGAAAAGGATTTTATTTTAGTCCATCACTTAGGAAATGTCACAGCAAAACAATACAATCTCAAAATCTTAGCTGCTTAAAGCAACAGATCTTTAGTCCTCATTCACTCTGAATTGTTGGGGAATCTGCTCAATCTCATCCTTACTCTAGAAACCAGACAGATGGTGCAACCATGCTCAGAGTAGCCAGTTGCAGTATCAGAGAGAAGGGCAGATGTTTAGTGGGTGTGGGGAGGTATGTGTCTAAATGGCAATTCATACTCTACCTTGTAAGTGACACAAGTAAGTTTGCCTCAAATGTCATAGCCAGAACTACACACACAATCATAAGAAGAGCAATTCTGTCTTGCATTGGGAGAGTAGAGAAGTAGAAATACTCGGTTAGTAATAGCACTTATGACTACCATAGATGGAGAGCAGTTAGGTCAGGGGGATGAGAAGGGGAGGTGGCAGCTGCTAAGATCCCTTGAGACAGTCAGTGAGATAAGCCAACTTGAAGAGAAATAAAATGAGCTATTGCAAAAGTGTGAGGGGGTAGATTGGAAGAGTCTTAAAGGGCAGGTTAAGGAGTTTTGCCTATTATTCCTGAGCCATTGATTTACGAACTTTTTTTTTTTTGCTAATAGAAATCACTTTAAAGTAACTGATAGGGATCCCAACCTGTAAAATAGAAAAAAAATTATCTCTGGTGGAAGGAAGGATGAGAGGGCCCTAGAAACCTTTCCAATGGTCTTCACACATCTTCCCTCTATTGGACTCGCATGGCTCTTTGCAAAGTTTGAAAACTACAACTCCAGGATTTTAAAGTACTCTCCAGGACTTTTAGAGATTGGATAAATGGGAAGTTTTCTGTCAAAACCATGGTTTGCAGCTATAGATTAAAAAGATAGATTAAAGATAGATTAGTGTGGGGAGAAACTGAGAAGAGAGTTCAAGAGAGAGGCATAAAATACTAAGATCCCTGAATCTGGGTGTTGACAAAAGTGGATGTATCTCAAAGAAATATTTGACAAACTGGTGACTGATCAGACTTGAGGGTTCATGGAAAGGGCAGAGTCAAAGAAAATGACTTCTTCATGCTGGTGAACTGGAGGAATGATGGAACAATGACTAAATATCAAGGTCAACAGGAAGAGTTTTATGAATTTAGCCAATAAGTATTTATTTAAGGCCTATTACAAGATATGAAGTACTTTGGAGAAAAAATACACATTTAATACAAACTTTGAAGTGGAACATTAGTGTTCAAGGGAACCCAGGGCTGAAGGTATGATTCATAAGACATTCATGTAGAGATGAAGTGTGGCTCTTTGGGATTGATTATTGTAAGCATAGGCTCATCCTATCTAATAAAGAGGGAATATGCTAATTGACCATTACTCCATCACAAAAGATGGCTGTAACCACAGCTGAGGCCAAGTTCCCATAAGGAGCTTTAAGGAGCAATCAGCAGGGACCTGAAGCTACATCCTCCCCTACCCCAGTGAAACTTGACAGGGGACCTCAGGCCTTGCCCCCCACCTGGTGGAACCTTAGGCCACGCCCCCCACCTGGCAGGGCTTGACAGAGGACCTCAGGCTGCACCCCCTGAGATCTTTGACAGGGATCTTTGGGCCATGGCCGCACCCCAACCCAGCAGGGCTTTATGGGGGACCTGAGGCTGCATCCCCTCTGCCGGTGGGGCTTGACAAGAGTGGGACTAGCTAAGTCTAGATCTAGCCCAATTTTGGGGGGGGGGGGTGTCAGCTGGGTCTGGGTCTCTCACGATTTTGAGGCACATGTGGATGGGCGGGGACTTGACTCTGGGTCCCGTGGTATGCCCCAGACTCTGACAGGAGGAAGATTTTCATATACATTTTACTAATTTTATTTGTCTCTGACACTTCTATTATGGAGAAAGAGCGAATAGCAATATTAAATTATTTCCTCTAATTAATCCCCTTTTAATATGCACGAATTTCGTGCACTGGGCCACAAGTACTAGTATATATGTCTGATTCTGAAAAAATGCCCTGAAATGGTATTCATCTTATCTTTAGAGTCACTGATAATGACTAATCTTAAAGTTTGATGTTAATGAGGACAGTGAAGATGACTTCTCAAACTCACAAACTAAAGTATACTGGAAACTGCATATTTTTCTCTTGGTAGTTTGGGTAGCAAGTTGATCTTTATGGCACTGAATAAGTGATCCAGAATTCAAATGGCTTAATTTTCCTTCCTATTTAAGACCCCAAAAAATTCCCCACAATGGAGCAAAGGGTCCTATCTTGAAGCTCGAGACAGAAGAAAAAGTTCTTATTATATAGACTGGATATAGGTCTAAAACTGCAGTGGGCTAAGAAGTAGGCAAACAATTGGGTCACAGAATCCATTTATATGTTCCAAAGGATGAAATTATTACAGATCCTCAGGAAAGTGAACCTTTTCCTCCTCTAAGAATAGACTGCTTTCTTTCCTCTCCTTGTGCTGCTCTGCAGCTGGGCTTAGAGAGAGAACTCTTGGCATCTCAGTCATCTGGATTTATCAAGACAGAGATTAGAGGTACTGGGAACCAATATCCTTGGACATCCCTCCCATTTAAAATGTCTAACTCTTTGAATTCCAACTCAAGAATTTCTGTTGAGCCACTAGAGATCAGGAATTGATTGATCTATTGATATATGTCTTGGGCGTGTGATAGGGACTGTGTTGGGCTATCTTCACCTGGTTATATAATTTATGGTGAAAAGTCTGATGGGGCTGGAGATTAAAATGCCTCATCATTAATACTATAAAAGATGACCCAGCAATAAATACATATCAAATAATTCACTGACAGCAATACTCAATGGCTAGTTATTAGCTACTATAAATAAAGAAAAGCTTAAGCTAGAACACACACATTGACTCTTAGGGGTCAAATGATGAAACAGTTAAGAGTCAGATCATAGGATATTGGAGAATGAGAACTCTTCTCAGAAAATAATTGAGGAACTTGTTTCCTTGAGGAAGGAGCAAGCTATTGAATAGATTTACAGGGAAATTAGGGGTATAAGGATATTAAGATAACCCCAATGTATGTGAATATGGTGCCAAAGAAGAACACTGGTCTGAAGTCAGAACATTTGTCCTGCCTTTGAGACATATTAGCTATCACTATGAGAAAGTTGTTCCTTCTTTGATTTATGGTTTATTCATATTTAAGAGATTAGAATTAAATATTATTAATTATATTCTAAATTAGCATTATTCTAACTAATGTAATTTTTAGATCTGTGTTTATAATATTAAGTACCTGCATTTATGCTGAGTTCTGCATATGTTATATCATTTACTCTTACAGTGACATTCTGAGGAATGTATTGGTACCACATAATAAATATAAGAAAACTTAAGCCTCAGAGAGGTTAAGTGACTGACCACAAGGTCACACAGATAGTATGGGGTAAATATGGGGTTTAAACTGAGTTTTTACTCCAAGTCCCATGCTCCCAACCTCCATGTAATATAGATTCCCCTCTGAGATCCCATACAACATTAAAAACACAACCATAAGCAGCATAGTTCTTGATTCTTGTCCCAGACAGAGATTGATTGGAAAGATAGTGTACTTTTAAATCAGGATGTTCTTAATGGTGCAAGGATGTCCTTTGAATTTATGCCTATTCTTTGGATTATCAGAATTTAGGATCCCTCTTGACAACTAGGCCCTTAGATTACTATGCCACTATGCTCCCAAACACTCCTCCTCCACTTTTTTTTCAAAAGGATTTCCTTCAGGGAACATTCTACCCAGATAAAGACTATCCAGTCAGCTTTAAAACTGTTCCAGATCTTTATTCATTCTTTGTCAAGGGCCTAAAGTGAAGGTCATGGAAGACTGTTGCTGCCTCTCCTCTACCCATGACCCCTAATCAGAAGGCAGTGGTATCCCTGTGGGTCCACTCTTCTCTCAAGGGCTTGTTTTGAGCTTTCCAACTGTGGCTGCCTCTGTATCCTTTGTGGATGTCTATCTGCAATCCTCTACGCTAAAGACTTACAGGAGGCTTTGTAGGTTTGTGTAAAATGGGTTGCTAACCTGCATATTTGTTTGCCCTGTACACAATTTCCCTTATTTCAAAGACAACATTGTTTTATTTCTTGAGCTCTGGACCAGACACACTGTAGCCTGCTTTACAAAATCATGTTAGAAATTAGAACACTTGGCTTCCACTCAGAGCCTCTATGGGTGTCCATCGCATTTCATGAGCCAAAACTCTCTCCGAATGTTGGAATCTGGACTTGAAAAGAGCCTTAAAAGTCTTCTCCTATGTTCTGTCTGTTGATTGAATATCTTCTACTTCAGAGATGCTCTTTTTCAGGGTTGCTATAAATGGAGCCTTACCTCTAGGCCCTCCCAGGGGAGCCGTTGGGCTTTGGGCTGGGCTGCTGTTGGGCAACAGAGGCTATGCCCACTAATATCCCATTTGGAAGGAAATGGATATGATTCAGCTGTGAAAATTACAAATTAGATTTTGGCTTTCAGTGAGCTGTGTATTTTTAGAGCCAGAGGAGACTAAAATAAACATTATTTTATGTCTAGTAAAGATTATTAATATTACCTTCAGGAGAAAAATGCCTTCCTGATGATTGGTTGGAATAACTTTTCCTAAATAGAAAATTTTCCAATAATTTAAATTTCCTCCAAAATAATACTACATATCATTTTTACTCCTGACCGCCTTCTTTAAAAAAAAAATTTTTTTCTGCAATTAGGGGCCAGGAATTCTATGAGCTCACCTTATTTATAGCTACAGGACCCCGCTCTGCCAACAAAGCTGCTTAGAAAGCAGGGGCATTTTTCTTCATTGTTACATCACCTCCTCTGTAGCACAGTATTTGGCACCTAGTAGGAACCCAAAAACATGGTGTAGAGTCAGAAAATATATGTCCTGATAATAGAAGTTAATGCCAGCTCCTTCTGGCTGTGTGCTTACAAGGCTTTTCCTTGGTGTGTGTGCTTGGAGAACTTTGAGACAGAGTTGTGGCACCTCTTCCTCTTTTACCAGGGCACTAATCCCATCATGAGGGGTCCACGTCTATGACTTCATCTAAACCTAATCACCTCCCACGCTGCCTGGTTTGGCTCAGTGGAGTGTCAGCCTGTGGACTGAGAGTCCTGGGTTCAGTTGGTCCATGCCCTGGTCAGTACACATGCAGGAGGCAACCAATAGATGTATTTCTCTTGCATTGATATTTCTCTGTCTTTCTTTTTCTCTTCCACTCTCTCTAAAAATCAGTGGAAAAATATCCTCGAGTGAGGATTAAAAAAATAAACTATAAAAATAAGCCTAATCACCTCTCAAAGATACCACCTCCAAATACCTAAGCTACAGTGGAGGCTAAGGCTTCAACATATGAATTGCGGGGGACATAAACTTATCCTGTAACAGTAATATCAATAGCTTCTCTAAAGCCACTCAGGTAGTGTTTAGATGAGTGAAGGCTAAAGTCCAGGGCTTCCCCTCACCACATCCCAGGCTCCTGGCAAATATTTCAGGACCTCCAAAGGGGCAGTGGCTTCCTCTCTGATGCCTTCTTTTCTTGCTGATGGACATCCACACAGAGGAGCAGGGCTTGGGGAAGATCCCTTCCCTGTTTCCAGGAAAACTGTCATCTGTCCACCCCCTCCCCATCGTCCCAGTTATTTCTCCATATTCTGGGGTTTTAGTGAAAACAAAAACTTAGGGTGATTCTTAAGTCATTAAACATTTATATCTAGAAAATGGACTTCTTATGACAAAATTCTTCAATTAATGTGACTGGATAATTCCAACCAGAAGGCTATTTCTCCCCTTTACAAAAAATGCTGGGGAAGCTAGTTGACATCTATTACACTATGACACTAATGACTTAGCTGGGGAAAGAGAATGATTGGTGTTCCTCAGGACAGTCATTTATCATTAAGCTGCCTGTCTGTTACCTGCCAGTAGGGTAAAAAACAGATGTTTTGCTAGTTTCTTCTGTGAAAATCACCTCCTGAATTTCATCCCATATTGCCTCCTGGGTTTTGGCTCAGACCCCCAGGCAGGGCTCCCAGGAACATCTTCTTAACTAAAACAAGTCCTCAATGTCTTCTCATATTCTTAGCAGAGTCATTTGTGGTGAAAAAACATAGCAAGAGTTGAGTTTATTCAGTTGTTTTTCCTTGGTCTGGTAAGCCATAGTCTCTGAGTAATCTGAGCCAGAAGAAATATGGGAATTAGGAGGTTGCTTATCTTTCTTAAAAAGCATATCTTTATGAAATTTAAATTAATAGAAACAAATAGTACACGCCATGCTAATGTATATCTAGTATATCTAGTATGCGGATAACAGAAAGATGAAGGAAAAGTGATACTTTGTTGTTACCAAAAGTGCATAAAATCTCACCCTGGCCGTGTAGAACATTCATTGGAACATTCATTGTTCCATATTCTGAAAAGTTGCAGGTTCAATTCCGAGTCAGGGAAAATACCTAGGCAGCTGGTTCAATCCTCAGTTGGAGTGCAGATGGGAGGCAATTGACTGATGTTTCTCACATTGATGTTTCTCTCTTTCTGTGTCTTTCTCTGTCTGTCTCTCCTTAATCTTTCCTCTCTCTCTAAAAAATAAATGAAAAGAGATCCTCGGATGAGGATTAAAAAATAAGCACACAAAATCGCTAAAAGTCTTCAGGAATAATGTTAATCGCAGGAGTGCCGATCTGATAGCTCCTTCAGGACAGGAACAAAAAGGTGGTAATGATTTTGGTCAAGTGACCTTTGGGTGACCTTCTAATCTCATCATACAGACTGACAGCTAAATCACCACTCATGCACCATCTGCTGGGCTGGCAGTGCTGGTGATGTTGAGTGAGTTTTGTCAAAATGTTCCTCACACTGTTGGCAATGAGGAGGCAGGCAGGAGGGAAGCACGAGGCAATGAAGTCAATGTCAGAATTAATGTCAGCACTGGAAGGGAACCCCTAGTGGGCTAAGCCAGTTAATGCATTTTCCTGACTTGTTATTAGTAAAACCTAATTAAATCAGAAGCTACTAATTTGAAACTCTAGCTCATTTGGACGGGCCTGAGCTAAATGTTGCTTCTACTCTAGCTATGAAAGAGAGGGTTTTCTTAGCCAATTCCTGGGGTAAACAAGATTGCAGGGAATTAAAACACTTAATAGAATAGGAGAGAATCAATTTACAAGAAAACAGTCATTGTGCTAATTTTAAACTGTTTCTACCTGTTCATTAAAGCAGCTCATTAGGGACCTGTGCCTCAACACTTTGTTATGCTGGTTTGAGTGGTGATGCTCACTAGGTAGTAGAGAGAAAATTTAATTCGGACTTCTCTAATTCATGCCGGCCTCTTCATAGCCCAGTTAGTTTGAATTAATGAAATTTGTTCATGGTTAGGGCAACCTCAGAGAGCCATTTTGGGGAGATTATTAAACTCCATCTTTTTCTTCCTGAAGGTTAAATTGTGAGTTTGCAGAAGCCACATTATACTTTTAGTTGTGCATAAAGCTAAATAAAGGGAACATTCATGACCATGATCTTCTTGTGAATAAAGATAAATAGTTAACATCTTCATGTATATTTATGTCTTCTTTTTTCCTAGGAAGAGAATGAAAAGAAAGAATTAAGGTAGATCTCTTTCAAAGGAGGTGTAGGCTTGCATAAGAGAACCATGAGAATCTATAGTTAACACTTTTAAAATGGACTGTAAGGAATTGAGAGCTGCAAATAATCTCTGAGGTGTGCAGTTCTTTTTTGTATTTGTTTACTCTGTTTGTATATGTTATGTGTACGTATATATGTACACATTTATATGTGTGTATTGTATGTATGAATATGTGCATATATGTGTGTTTATTTGTGTATACACACACACACACACACACACACACACACACACACACACACATTAGAGGCCCAGTGCACAAAATTCATGCACTCGGGGTGGGAGGAGGCCCTCAACCTGGCCTGCACCCTCTTGAAATCTGGGACCACTGGCTCCTAACTGCTCGCCTGCCTGCCTGCCTGCCTGCCTGATTGCTCCTAACCACTCTGCTTGCCTGCCTCATTGCCCTTAACCAGTCTCGTATCTGCCTGATCACTCCTAACCACTCACCTGCCTGCTTGATCACCCCTAACCACCTCTGCCTGCCTGTCTGATTGCCTCTAACAGTCTTTGCCTTGGTCCCCTGTTGCCATGGCAGCTTCCTCTGCCTCAGCCCTTGCCATGTGGCTTCGTCCAAAAAATCGTCTGGAAGAACGTCCAGAAGGTCATTTGGCTGTCAGTCTAATTAGCATATTATGCTTTTATTATTATAGATTTATAGGTAGTTTTATGTTCTTATTTAAGTTTCTGTGATCAAATGAGCACTAGAAGAGCAGAGCTGTGTGTCCTTTTCTAAGAACTCAGTGCTTATCCATGAAGCAAAGCCTCATCAGGAGCCAGTAGTCAAAAAACCTGTCCATTTTGTTCAAAGCAGCATTTCTGTCCTTTATGAGCACCCAGAACTACTTGCCATGGAGAACCTACCTCCAACCTCCAGAAGAACTGGAGGGTGGGAAGCACTAGTCAGTGTCCAGAGCCTTGTTTCTCAGATTGGGAGATGGAAAGGTGAGGTGCACTGAATAGTGACTCCTGAACATGTCCACCTGCAACCTCAGAATGTGATCTTATTTAGATACTAGAGGCCCAGTACATGACATTTGTGCACTTGGGAGGGGGGCGAAGGAGTCCCTCAACCTGGCCTGTGCCTTCTCACACAGTCTGGGAGCCCTTGTGGGATGTCTGACTTCCAGCTTTGGCCCACTCCCCCTGGGACTCATGCCACTGCTGCTGTGCTTGCCAGCCATTGGCCCAGCTTCTGGTTAATTGGCACTCCCCCTGTGGGAGCACACTGACTACCAGGGGGCAGCTCCTGCATCAAGCATCTACCCCTGGGTGGTCATTGTGCATCATAGCGACTGGTTGTTCTGCTGTTCAGTGATTTGCATATTAGCCTTTTACTACTATATAGGATGTTTCTATCTCTCCCTCTCCCTTTGCAGATGTAATAAGTTAAGATTAGGCTGTGGTGGTTAAGTTTAGGTGTCAATGAGACTGGGTGACATGGTACACAGATATTTAATAACCATTATTTTGAGTGTTTCAATGAGTTAATTTGGATGAGTTTAACATTTGAATTGATAGGCTGAGTAAAGCAGACTGCCCTTCCCAATGTGGGTGAGATTCTTATCCAATTAGACTAGAACCATGGTCAGCAAACAGCGGCTTGTGAGCCACATGAGGCTCTTTGGCCCCTTGAGTGTGGCTCTTCCACAAAATACCACAGCCTGGGCAAGTCTGTTTTGAAGAAATGGCGTTAGAAAAAGTTTAAATTTAAAAAATTTGGCTCTAAAAAGAAATTTCAATCTTGTACTGTTGATATTTGGCTCTGTTGACTAATGAGTTTGCTGACCACTGGACTAGAACAAGCCTGCTCTCCCTGGAAAAAGGGGAATTCCTACATGATTACCTTCTACCTTGGGCATTGATTTTTTCCCATCTTCATACTAGAACATGGGCTTTTCCTGGCGTCACACTGGAACCCCAGCATCAGCTCTCCTGGGTTCCCATCTTACAACTGGTGGATTTCAGAACTGGTCGATCTCCATAATCATGTTAGCTAATTCCTTATAACAAATCCTCCTGATTAGTACAGAGTTCACAGTGGCTGCATCAAGGTGGGCTCTAAATCTAATAACTGGTGTCCTTATAAGAAGGGAAAACAGAGACATAGAGGAAACAAATGGGACAGGCCATGTGATGACAGAGGAAGAAACTGGAATGACACCAACAAGCAAAGAATGCCAAGGGTTGCTGGCAACCATCAAAGACCAGGAAGAAGCATGGGTCAGATTCTCTGTCCAAAGTTCCAGAAGAAGCTAATATATAGCTGATACATGAATTCGGGGTTCCTGGACTCCTGGACTGTGCAAGAATGCATTTTTTGAAACCACACAGTTTGTAGTAATTTGTTATAGTCTCCCTAGAAACTAATCAGAAAAAGACGAAGGGGGTGATGTGGCTCCATTCTAGAAAAGGCAGGACTCGAGACCAACTTTCTGAATTTGAAGCCAATGCTCTTTTCATTATAGTTCTTCATTTCTTTCTTTTTTTTTTTTTAATATATTTTATTGATTTTGTACAGAGAGGAAGGGAGAGAGATAGAGAGTTAGAAACTTCGATGAGAGAGAGTCATTGATCAGCTGCCTCCTGCACACCCCCCACTGGGGATATGCCCGCAACCAAGGTACATGCCCTTGACCGGAATCGAACCTGGGACCCTTCAGTCCCCAAGCCGACGCTCTATCCATTGAGCCAAACCGGTCCCGGCAGTTCTTCATTTATTTCTATCCCTGTCTTGTTCCAGAAAAAACATAAACACAGTGTTTTTTCATCCACACACAAATAAATGCAGCAGAAACTAAAACTAAAACAGAGACGATGTAAAATAAGGAAATAAACATCCAATTCTGGAGGCAGCATACGTCTATCTATGTAAGTGCTCATTACACTGCTCTAAAGAAAACTGGGTCCCAAGTGTAAGACAGTATCTGTCTATAAGCTGTCAGAACTGAAAGGTACCTTTGAGAGCATCTGAAATATGATTTTACTGTAGATATATAAACATTTTTCTAAAGCTGGTATGTTAGTTTCCTATTGTTGCCTTAGCAAAGTGCCACAAACTGAGTGACTTACAAGTGACATACATGTATTTCGTTTAGTTCTGAAGGTCAGAAATCCAAGATTAGGCTCAGGGTGCTAAATTCAAGATGTCAGCAGAACTGGCTGTGTTTCTTCCAGAGATTGGAGGGGAGTATCTGTTTCTTTGTGTTTTCCAGCTTCTAGAGATTGTCCACATACTTTGACTCATGGCCCAACCTCACTCTGACCTTGGTTTCTGGCATCCTCTCCTTCACACTGCTGACCTCCTGCCTCCCTCTTGTAAGACCCTACTGGTTACCTTGGGTCCACCTGGATATCCAGAATAAAAGCCCTATCTCAAGGTCTTTAGTGTAAAAACATCAACAAAATCCTACTTGCTTATAAGGTAACATAATTACATATTCTGGGAACTAGGATGTGAATATGTTTAGGGCGTCATTATTCAGTATATTATAGATTATTTCAGAATGGCATGACCCCCATGCCATTACCACATCCATAATTCCACAATGCATGGTGTCATAAAAGTGGCCTTGTATTATAGGGTCTGCCCCAGATTTCCAAAGTGTATGAAAGCAAATATTAACAAATTATAGAATAAATATTAATGAGTTATAGAAAAAAAATATTAGCAGATTATACCTAAAACTCTGTAGAGTGGTCAAAATATAGAAAGCAGATGTTTATGAAACATATTGCAAACTGGAAATTGCTTCAGGCATAAATGCATAAATGGCTATTGATTTATTTATTGAAGTAAATAGGTAAATACGATAGAGCTTGTTCCCATTGCCATCTCTCTGCGATGCTCCTCATTAGTCAGCGGTCACAGCAGTGATTACCTCTTTAGAGCCCTTCTGAATCTGGGAAGGAACCTATTTCCATGTTGCTTTTTGGAAATGGAATAAAGATATTTTCCTTTGCTCATATAGTTGTGCCAGGATAATGATGCCTTACGCTTATTTAGAAATACTTACAGGTCACTATTCATGTTAGTGTAGGATAACTCAGATAATTTTGCTGTAAGCTAGAAATATAGGCAAGGGTAACAATCTTATCCCATTTTTTTTAGATATGAGAAAACTAGTTCAGAGGAGTTGTGTGAATTGCCCAAGATCACACCTTTACAAGTCAGTTAATTTTTTACTCAAATCCGGATGTTGTAGCTCCAACTGCCAGGTTACTGATTTAACTAAAGAATAGAGAAGGCAGCAAAAATCAGCTAACCAACCAATCAGTCGAGTCTATGAAGAAAGGATAATTGATAATGAGTGTTACCTTCTAGGTTGAATTAAGAGATTCTTATAAAATGACAACATTGTGTTTTGAGTCTTAGAATCCAAAAAGCTGGTTGGCCAGTGTGGCTCTGTGGTTGAGTGTAGACCTATGAACCAGGAGGTCAAGGTTCAATTTCTGATCAGAGCACATGCCTGGGTTGTAGGCTCAAGCCCTAGTAAGGGGTGTGCAGGAGACAGGTTATCAATGATTCTCTCTCATCGTTGATGTTTCTATCTCTCTCTCCCTCTCCCTTCCTCTCTGAAATCAAGAAAAATACCTTAAAAAAGAAAAAGAAATCATGTTTAATTTAGAGTCCAAAGACCTGGCTCCAGCTGCCAGCTGAGAGAACAACTGCCTCCCTCCTTCTCTCCCTCCCTTACTCCATTTTCTCTCTATTTCCCCCTCATTTCCTCCTCTCTCTCTCCTTTCTTTCCTTCCTCCCGTCTTTTCTTTTTCCTTCTGCCATGTGCCAAGAAAAATGTTAAACCTTAAAATTGCAGAAACGAGGTATTTCTTCATGAACCACACCATTCCATTTTTTTTTTAAAGAATGACATGATCCCAAGTGGTATTTACTTTAAACTACTGAATATGTCCATTTTTTGTAGCTTTACCTCTTAGAAAGTTCTTTCTTATTTGCAGCAATATGGATGTGTCTACAATTTCTAACAAGTGAATTTAGTTATGTCCTTTGAAATCACAGACATTTCTTTGTTTCCTCTTCCTTTTAAGAGCCCTTTAATTATTTGTTTCTTCAATTAACCTTCTATCTTTTAAGATAGAAATCCTTATTTCTGTAAGATGGGTCAGTAAGTGACAAAGGTTAGGCCTATTAACCAAGTCCTCTCCCTCCTTATCTCTTTATGCTCTCCTACAAAACTGAAATTCAGTATGTGTATTTCTTGAAAGATGCATTATAATTGATGCAGAAGATAAAACTGCCCTGGTAGATGTGGTTGAGCATCTCATTTGCATCAAAAGGTCACCAGTTCAATTCCAGGTGAGGGCACATGCCCAGGTTTCAAGTTTGGTCCCTGGTTGGGGTATGTATGGGAGGCAACCCATCAATGTTTCTCTTTCTCTCTCACATCCACTTTCTCCTCACTCCATCTCTCTCTCTCTCTCTCTCTCTCTCTCTCTCTCTCTCTCTCTCTCTCTCTCTCAATAAAAACATTTAAAAATTGAGACACACACATATTAATAACATGTTTTGTCATGGACTGGGTACCTTTTTTAATTATCTGATTATTAAGCTTTCTATTTTAGTTCACGCCCAAGAGTATGACTCAGTCTTAAAAATTGGCTACCAGTGTAGCCTGGGAGTGAGGATTTTGGAGAGGTGAGATTGATCTAATGATAAATACCTTCTGGAGGGGAAATTTCATTAAATTTAATTTTGTCCTGTCCAAGTTGGAGAAATATTCATATCACCTTTATGTGTGAGAGTGGCTAACATTGTGGCTAACACCAGAATGTCAGCAAGGTCCAAAAAAATTTGATTTTTCTCCAGAATGACTCAAGCAGAGAGTGGTTTAATCATTTGCTTATTTATTTTTCATGCAATTAATGTGCACACTAAACTAAATAAACTGAGGCTAGCAAGCAGGATAAACTGAGAACAATATTCTCAGATGACTTGCAGTCTAATAAAGAAGCCACAAAAAAGCATGAATGCTATTCAGAATATTATAAATGTATCTGCAGCCAGCCTCAAGTTCTCCTCCATACTTTCTGGGCCCTTTATGATCTGACCCTATACTGCTCATTTATCCTAATACCCACTGTTCAACACAAATGTAAATTTTTCTCATTAGTCTGGTCTCCTCACCATGCCACAAAGATGCCTAGACAATTCTTGCTTGCTTCCTTTTACCCTCTCTCCCTTCCTCTATTTGGTCTTCTTTTCCTTCCTTTGATGAATGTGTTTGAGCGTCTATAAAGTGCCAGCCTCCATGCTAACTGTCTGAGTTCCATCAGAAGATCAGACATCCGTATTCCCCATCCTCCTGGGCTAACATTTAGTGTTTTAGGATTTAGCTCAGGCCACATTTTCCTTTCTGATGCCTTTTCTTGCTTATCCTTGTCTGAGTGGTCACTGACTTCTCCAATTGGGTGGTTCCTATAATATGCTCCTTGAAAGCAGGAATGCACTAATTGTCAGAGCAGAGAGTGCTGAGGCCCTGGATAGCCTGGGGCAGGCCAGAGAAGCTCTGTGGAGGAAATAGGACTATAGCGGGTTCATGAGGAAGGGACAGTTGAATTTGGTAACTGGGATCAAGAAAGATTTCAGACAAAGGATAGAATGTTGGCTCTAAAAGAGAATGGGCCCAAGAAAGAAAGCCAGTTCCTCAAGTCACAAGAACTAGTTTTGTTTTTAAAGTATTACTATAGGAAATTGGTTAAGTCACAATAAGTGTGCAGGCATATGAAAGGTCATGATTGCCTTTACTCAGATCTGTTGGTCATCAAATTGTGAAATATCTGCATTGCCACAACTTTAGGGACATCATGACAGAAAGCCCCTCCCCCAGGGCAGTAATGCCTGACAGATGGTCCCTCACAACCTCTGTTTGAATAATAACTTCTGCTTGCCATACTGGCAAAATAGCTAATTGCATATTAAGTTGAAATGTTGTTCAGCCATTGAGCCTAGTTTTTCCTTCTAAAGCCATATAAAGTAAACTTGATTTTTCATCAGCACTGGAGTTTCTTAAATATTTGTAAAAGTAAATATTGTGCCATTGAAATGCAACTTGAGAGATTCATTTCCTGAACAGGTGGCTTGAAATGGTAGCTTAAAACAATGAAATAATCCAGTAGAACACCGGAAGGCAAATGGCAGGGTGTTAAAAGTGCACATGCTCATTTCAACTATCTTGGTTTCAATCCTTGCTCCTCCACTTATTGGCTCTTCCCTGGACCCCAGGCTTTGCACCTGTTAAATGAGGATTACAGTAGAACCTACTTCATCAGGCTAAATGAGGTAATACACAAACAGCACTGGGTACAGTCTTTGGCGTTGAATGAAAGCTTAGAGAAAAGTGGCAATGCAGTAAATAAGACCATGTGGGCAAAACCCACTGTTATTTAAAACTTGTCCAACTGAAGCCCTGAGGGATGACCAGTCCATCCAGGGACTCTTATATCCATGCTTACGAGCTGACAAGACAAACCAACAGACAACACCCAACTTGGACACTTTGCATGCTCACCTTGCTAAAGGTTGATCACCCCACGTGGTGCATTTCTAAATGTTCTGCCTGGTGTGGGCCTAAATGAGGCAGTGGAGTGGTAAATCTGTCTCTATGGAGAATGCTCTGTGGTTTACCAAGTAGATTTTTAAAGTTTCTCTTCCCACACCCCCTTACCATCTACTTAAAATTCCTGTACTTACATTTTATCCTTTTTAGTTCTAACTCATTGATTGACCTTAAATGATGCATATCTCACTTAAAATACCAGGTCTGTTTCTGGACCCTAGGGCATTTTTGCTGAAGATTGTGGAGATGGTGACCCCATGAGAAGGGAAAAGTTGCATCCCCAAACCTTCAGAGCTGTGGCATTTCCCGGTCTATACTTTAAAAAACACTTCCATATATTATCTCATTTGATCTTATCAAATTATTTGTATTAGGTAGGTTTAGCACCAAGGTTATTTCCATTCTGCTCAGAATGATGGAAGGGCTGAGCCCACAATGGGTGCAGTGTGGACAGCAGGAGTATCTGGGGACTCAGGTCAGTGGAGCTCTGCATCGGCTATACTTCTTTGGGCCTCCATATTCTCATCTGTAACCTGATGATGATTTTTTAGCCCTACCAATTTGTGATGATGGCAAGTTCAATGTGAACAGCAGTTCAGAGTGAAGACAGGACTAGAGTGAGTGTCTCAGGCTCATGCCAGTGCTTTCCTAAGATGCCAAGCTGTTCTGGGATGCCTTATAACCCCCAGCCTTCCCACCCACCTGTCATCCTGTTTCTGCTTTGGCAGTCATTATGAAGTAGTCTCCTGGAATGATTAGGGGTGTTGATAGGAAATTATTTCTCTTCCTCTCCCGTGTGCTCTGGCACATGGATATGTTTGGGCAAGTTGTCCCCGTTGTGATCATTATGCACTTAGTTATTTTTGTTCTTGTGCCCAGAAGCCTGTGGGGCATGGCTGCCTGGTAAAAGAATTTACAGCCAAATTAGTCCACCTGAGTTAAGTTACACAATCAGAACAATTGCAGAAAACTGGTTTTTGTTTCCCTAAAATTGGTCTTTCTGGGGGATCAGCCTGGGCCATTGTGATATCACATAGCAAACTTGGAAAGGAAAACCACTGACATTGAAACGGACTTAGTGGCATAATATGGATGGCTTTACAACCCTGGACTGTCACTTATTAGATTTTGAAGCTTGGATGAATTTTTCACATCTCTGCTTTAGTTGACTAATCTGAAAGATGGGTTTAATAATATAACCCATTCCATAAGAGGATTGGATGAGATAAGGCATGTTAAGTCTTTAAAAGAGTGTCTGGAACATTACAGATGCTCCATTTATGCTACCTCTTATTATGATATTAAATCATATTGTTATTCTCATTTTAAAATTACAAAAGCTAAAATCCCAAGAGATGTCTCTTGCTCATGATTATGCCAGATTCAGTAGTATAGTCACAGTTAGCCTTTCTACTCCCATTTTCTTAGAACTTTCTTAAATAATTCTTCCCATTTGGAAAGTGCTGATAAGCACTGTCAGATAAAGATAAAGCACTGCTAGGGTAAGCTGTCCATCTATTCCTAAGAATAGCATCATCAATTAGTCACCTGTAACAATCCCCCAGAGACTGTGCCACATTCTGGGTATTGCTCTGTTTCTGCTGCCCACAGACCCTGCCTTTCTCAATCACATAATTCCATCTGAAATTAGAGAGCCCATGTCAGTGACATCTCCCACCATCATCTCTGGCCTATAGAGGACAAGCATCACAGACCTTTTTCAAAGTGGGAGTTTCCCCTCTTTTATACATTGCCCTGTGTCTGCTCTGGACCCTCCTGAGCACATGGTTGGGTTAGAAGAAGGGGGTTTAGATAGTGTATGATATAAAACCTTTACCCCCTGGGCCTATAACCTTGGATCCTACTGATGTATTGTAGAATCTTTGTTCTCACTAGGGGAAACAACAATGATTTGACCTGGTAGTAGAGGTGACATCTGGCGTTTATGCCCCAGAATCAACAGGCACAGAAATACGTTTGTTTTACTGGTGAATCTGATTGATTCTGATTACTGAAAGAAAAAATGTGCAATTGACCCTTGAACAACATGGGAGTTAGGGATGTGGGCCCCCTGCACAGTTAGGAATATAGGTATAATAACTATAGTTGGCCCTTTGCAATTGAGCTGAACAACCTCTAATACAAACTGGGTACTCAATGAAGATCTGGTGAATAAATTATTAAACTTATAATTAATAATTTTCCTTTCCTCCAATTTCCTTTTCTCTAGGGTAAATAACTTCAGAGCTTCTATAGGATGAGCAAGGCACATATTATCATCTCTCTTGTTATAGGATTCAAAAAATAAATAATAAAACACTTCTATTTCTGCCTGTGATAGTACTGCTGATACCACAGATTATAGTCCACAGAAACACTGTGAGTTAGATGCGGGGATGGGGAGAAACAAAGCAATTCTTTGAAAGCATTAGAAAACAACTAAGGCAACCAGGCACTGAGGTACAAGATCCTGAAGAGTTGCCCTGAAGTGAGTTTGGATTTATGGCTGCTTTTAATCCTAAGGGCCTTTGCTTATTCACAGATCATGGCACCAAAGCCAAACAGAAAGTTGGCAGCCTAGTGCTTTTGGCAGGCTCACAAGGTTAGGGAGATAAAACTTGGAGTTCAGATATACCACAACAGCCATGATTTGAAGGGGGAAGATACCATAGGAAAGAAAACCACAAGAGAGGTGAACCTGAAAAATTTTGAAAACTTCCCTTAAGACATTTGTTAATTTGGAAGTAGTACAAATTGGGGGGGAGGGGGGGACGCGGAAAGAGGAGGGGGCAATTCTCTCAAAAATCATGCAAAAGCTACCGCTTGAAGGCTAGAAATTTAGCAGAGATTTGGCATTCTCATGCAATAAGAGTCAAGGTATAGCAGTTAGAGCCCACCAAGGAGGAGCCACCCTGGTGAACATCCCAGGCTTCATGACGATATACCAGAAGGTTATACAACAAAAGTAAAGTCTAATCTGAAATAGGTGAGCCCCAATTGGATCAGGTTTATACACTAATACTCTGTCTATCTGAAGAAAGGTGACATCATATAGAGTTAACTAGAATTTTTATAAGACATATTTACCATTCAGACAGAAGTTACCATGTAAACCAAAAACAAGACTGAATGACTGAAACCCCACCCCCAAGCAAATACTAGATAATAGGAAGAGAATCATATGTTAGAATAAGAAATGGACTTTAAAATAATTATGATCACTATATGTAAGATAAAAATATAGATAACATAACCAAAGAACTGGGATCTATGAAACAGGAAATAGAAGTACTAAAACTAAGAAATATCTATACTAATAAAGGGTAACATGCTAATTAGACCAGATATCTTCTAGACAAAGGCACGGTGACAGGAGCCGAGGCAGAGGCAGTTAGGGGCAATCAGGCTGGCAGGCAGAGGCAGTTAGGAACAATCAGGCAAGCAGGCAGGCAAGCAGTTAGGAACCAGCATTTCTGGATTGCAAGAGGGATGTCTGACTGCTGGTTTAGGACAACTCCTTGAGGAGTCCTGGGTTGGAGAGGGTGCATGCCAGGCTGAGGGACCCTCTACCCCATGCATGAATTTTGATCACCAGGCCTCTAGTAATAAATAAAATGAATAATTTAATAAATTTATGTATTTTACCAGCAGGCAAATAGACCAGAGAATTAGGGAACTAGAAATAGATATTAGAAAATTCCTAGACTGAAGCACACAGAGAAAAAGAATAGAGAATATACAAGAAAAATAGAAGAGATATTTGGGTCATAGTGAAGATGTCTAACATATACTGGTATCTCAGAAGGACAAAAAAGGGGAGTAGAGTAGAAGGAATATGTGAATAGATAAAATGTAAACATTTCCCCAAATTTGATAAAGACATCAAATCTTACATCTCTCCATCAGTACTATAGTACCTAAGTAGGATAACTGCATTGCACTATGGGTGGATTGACAGTTCTGCAAAAAGAAATCAGAAAGACAGATATAAAGAAAACCATGTCTTGGTGTATTAGTTTCCATGGGCTACTGTAACGGAGTACTATATTCTGGGTGGTTTAAGACAATGGAGATTTATTGTCTTATCACTCTGAGAGCTGTAAGTCTGAAATCATGATGTTGGCAGGGAAGGATCTGTTTGTGCCTCTTTATTCGGTAGCTTCAAGTACTCCCAGGCAGGTAGAGGCATCATTCTAGTCCCCTGTCTTCCCATCATCTACCCTCTTGGTGTGCTGTCTCTGTGTCCCAATTGCACTCTAGTTACTATATTGGATTAGAGCCACCCTCATGATCTCATTTCAACCTAATTACCTCAGTAAAGATCCTGTTTCCAAATGAGGTCACATTCTGAGGTACTAGGGATAAGGGCTTCAGCATGTTTTCTTTCTTCTTTCTTTCTTTCTTTCTTTCTTTCTTTCTTTCTTTCTTTCTTTCTTTCTTTCTTTCTTTCTTTCTTTCGTGGGACATCATTCAATCCATAACACTTGGTATATCACAGTAAAACTGCATAAAATTGAAAATAAGATAAATTTGCAAAGCATCCCAGAGATTAAACACAGATTACCTTCAAAGTAGGAATAATAAGTCAGAAGCCGACCTTTAAAAATAGTGGAATGATACCTAAAAGTAATTCAGTCTAGAATTCTAAATCCACTGAAACTCCTTCAAGAATAAATGTGAAATAAAAATACTTTTAGACAAAAAAAAATCTGAGACTGTTACAGAAAGACCTGTACTGAAAGAAATACTAATGAAAGTTTTTGAGACAGAGGAAATTCTTGTAGAGAGAAATAAAGAGCATTGAACAGGGTAAATATATGGGTAAGTATAACTTAAATGTTATTGTTTAAAACAATAGTAGTGTGAGGTTTGAAATATATATAAACTGAAAACTTCATTGTCATAAAAACAATAACACAGGAGAGGGAGAGAAGTATATTATATTTAGTTAATGTCTTATGAGGTTTTAAAATTTTATACAGTTGCTAATTTTATACACTCATTAGAGAATAATGTATATTTTAATCTCTGGGATAACCAGTAAAATAATAAAATAACATCATGCATACATGACAAGGTAAGAGATGGAAATACGTAATAGTAAAAATATACAAGAAAGGAGTATAATAAAGGACAAAAATCTGATGGGACAAATTGACATGTCAGTGGTTATAATTTAATACAAGAATAAATTTTTCAACAAAAGACTAGGACTTGCAGACTAAATTGAAAACAAATTATCAAAAACTCTATGGAAACAATAGCCACACCTAGCACTAGATGTTTGTTTTTAATTCCATCCTCTACTAAAGAGTACTTGGACTTCTAAAAAAACTGGCTGATTCCAAGACTGGGGAAGGAAAGGATAAGATAAGCCTGAAATACCTTATATAAGACAGTAAAGACATGCTCAGAGAATGATGATGACATAGTGAATGGATACAGGAGCCAGCCTGAAGGGGCTCTCCCTGTCAAATTTGGAACACTTTAAGCTCTAACTTAATCATGGTGATAAATAATTATAACCAATGAAGTGAAAAAAGAATATAAAGATCCACAATGCTATAAAATAAACAAATGCATGGTAAAGCTCTTTACAGGAACAAGCAGATTATTAACTGGAAAAGAAAATATAGACCTCAAAATCACCATTGACAACCATTATCATAAAATTGATTGAGGCCAGATTATCAATGAATAACTAAGATAGTGGCTTAAACATTGAGGATTAATGGGATCTATATATAGTCTCAAAATTCCATAAGATATTAATTAATTACAAATGAAAAGATGATGTTACAATAGAAAAACCTGTCAGACAATAACTTAACCAAGTGATTGAAATTGACATCACTACTACCCTGTTTCCTACCCTGTTTTCCCAAAAATAAGATAGTGTCTTATATTAATTTTTTATCCCAAAGTTGTGCTTGGTCTTATTTTCAGGGGATATCTTATCTTTCCATGCACTAGGTCTTATTTTCGGAGGATGTCTTATTTTCGGGGAAACACGGTAGCAACTTGTGCCTCCCAATAAGATGTGCTGAAAAGGACATAATACCGTGTCTGAGGTATTCCTGCCAAAACGTAATCTAAGTTGAATGAAGAAGAAATCCTAGACAAACCAAATTGAGTGGTGGTTTGTTCTTCAATCTTCAAATATGTTATGTAAAAAGAAGGACTAATGAAATATCAGGAGGTAAAGATGTCTTCCCTTAACATTTTGATTCAGTATTATGCTCAAAGTCCTAGCCAATGAGATAAGGAAATAAAAAGAAATAAAAGAATAAATACTGGGACAAAGTGTATAGAACTGACCTTATTTGCAGATGCCATGATGTTGTATGTAAAGAGAAAAATCTATCATCTGCTCTGTAGGAACTTGGCTGGCGCAGTAGCACCCTGACTTTTGGCAACTGTGATTAAAAAACCCCCAAACTTAGACCCATAATGAAAACATTGACATACTACATTGACATACTACATAATGAAAATTATTGACATACTACATAAGATGCTCACCAAAACCAGTTTGTCTCAATGGATGTTTTGCCTGCGGATTGAAACATCCCGGGTTCAATTCTGGTCAAGGGCATGTACCTTGGTTGTGGGCACATCCCCAGTAGTGGGTGTGCAGGAGGCAGCTGATTGATGTCCTTCTCTCATCGATGTTTCTAACTCTCTATCCCTCTACCTTCCTCTCTTTAAAAAAATCAATAAAACATATTTTAAAAATTCAGTCTCTTTAAAAAAAAAAGATGCTCACAGCTTGTTGAATTTGTTAGAAGCTGTATTCACAGATTACTATAGATAGTAATAAAGAAGCAGCATTTTAGTGGAAGTACCTGACTATGACTAATTTAAATACATTTTATTTACTAGGAAGTTCTTCCATGTCATCTTATTTGCTTCATGTAGGACCCAACCAAATGTTGTCCATGGAGAATGAAGGCCTAGCTATAAAATGCAAAATTATAAAAGTTACCCAAAGAATAGTTAGTATTTTTGTATATCAAAGACTCATTTCCTTTTTTCTTTGAAAAACATTTCAATTATATTTGACATACAATACAATATTATATGAGTTTTAGGTATACAACTTAGTGATTTGACTTTTATATAACTTACAAAGTGATTACCTTAATAAGTCTAGTATCCATCTGACAGCACATATAGATATTACAATATTATTGACTGTATTTCCTAAGCTGTACTTTATATCCCTGTGGCTCTTCATTCTGTTTAAAAATAATTTATTTCCTAAAGTGATTTGGGAGCCTTTGTGTCATTTAGTATACAAAAATTGAGAATTTTATAAGTATTTTAAATGTTGTATAATCAATTTTACCCTCCTAAACTGACCAACTGACTTTATATCCAGAAGACATATAAAAATAAAAACAGTTGTTTCTTTTTCATTTTCTTCACAGCTTTTAAGTTTTAAATTTTTATTTCCTTTATATCCTTGAAAAATTTCCCAAATTTTATGCATATAGGCCTGTTTTGTATATAAGATGCTTAGCAACTGCTTCCATATGCTCTTTGAGCACAAGTCCAGCTGGGAGAATTGCACTCAAGGGAGAAATATTATGACATGTTATGAGTACGTAGTGGTCCAGCTCTAGACCAAACCTCACATCCCTGCGGAGTCTGATGCTGTCAGACACACATGTGAAGAAGCCTTGTTGAGCATTGGGGGCAGGAAGGCTCTTCCCTTGTGGAATGAGATGGGAGACTGGATTCCCAAAGGAATGGCCGAGCCACCTCAGAGCAAAGAGGCAAGGTACCCAAGAGGGACCCAGAGGCTACCACCTCCCTCGTGTGAAATCCTGTATCAGATTCTGATCTTGGTTTCTAACTGACTGGTCTGGAGTTTGTGTGGTCTGACTTCGATTTTCTATGTATTTGAGTCATTTTCAGTGAGTGAAGATTTTTTAATGCCCATGCTGACAAATGTCAAACCATTTTGCATATTTTACTACAGATGACTTAAATACTCTTGAAAGTTTACACAACGAGAATTGAAGTGTGATCACAAGGTTGTATGCGATTAGTAAATCTGTGACCAGGTTTGACCTGTAATGAGCATGATGGTTATTGTAACTGGAGACGGCGCAGCTGGAGTGAGGAGGCTGACATTGAGTTGAGCAGAATATATATATATATATATATATATATATATATATATATATATATATATATATATTGTCTTTTATAGCTCCTGGAGAAAGGGCAAAATATTTCAAAGATTATCCTATTTGCACATGGGCTGTGAGATAATGTTATATTTTCTGGCACCAATGCATGCTGTTAAGGCTGAGCTGTAATAAAGAGATGGATTTAGTGGCAAAGGAAATACTAAATTGGGATTCAGTGAATCTCCGGCTTATTGTAAACTCTGGGGACTTGCATGAGTCCAATAAAGAACGTTTGGCAAAAGAGCAAGGAACTGACTTGACGGGGAGATTCCTGTTCTCAATTACTTCAGGAAGGAAGGGAATGAGGAGCCAAGATGTAGAGACAAGGTGAATGAATGTGAGAGAAACTTGGGAGAATATCAAGAAGACTTTTGCTGGCAACATGAACTGACAGAATGATACTGATTATTATTCTGTGTTTGTGATAGAAAGCTCTATAAACAACACTTTAATTGTATATACAGCCTAGCGTGGCTAATATTTATGGTCGAGATAAGATTAAAATGAGCAGACTGAAAAGGTACTATGTCAGACTCTGGGAAGAACACATATTTTGGAACAAAATATACCAGGAGGAAATGTAAAGACCAGCCAGAAGCACGACTTGTTCTTCTTTCCTCACACATGTGGATAAACTGCTTTCAACAAGGAACATAAAAGAACAGGTTGACTTCTCTGACATGTGAAGGAGATGATTTATAACAAAGTAAAGAGAGGTCCTCAGTAGGAGGAAACATCCTTTGTATGCATTGGATATTCATTGGGACTCCTACTTCCTTCTTCCTTCAGTAAGAGTGTGACATGGAGCCATTTACTTATTGGCTGAGTGGGGTTAGGTATTTAATCTTTAAGACAAGATCATATTTTCTACCTGCATTCACTGAAGTCCTGATTTTGCCTCCTGGGTTCATGGACTCTCGAGGTGATAGTGAGGGTAAGGAGACATCAACAACACATCTGTAATACACTGGAGGACTTGTCCTGGCTGCAGAGGAGAGTACAAGGCAAGACATTGCTCTCCACGATCTCAGAAAGGATGGTGAAATGATAAATGTACCTGCAGTGAGCAGTGCATGGCACTGATTTAAACACCGTGTAGGCACTGAGGTTACAGATCAAGCAAACTTCCTCTCTCAGTGCTGCCTAGAAAATGCTGAAGAATAAACAAACACTTGGAAATGTTTGGTGATGTGGGGGAAAAAACACACAAGTCTGGGCTTTGGAATCAGATACACCTTGGGCTGATTTCCTGTTCTGTTCTTAGTTTTAAAGTTGGCCAATGGATTTAACCATCCCTAGCCTCATTTATCTCATCTACTAGAGTGTGTGAGTTTGAAAATCAAAGATAATCCTATGAGTTGCTTTTAAAAAAAAGTGGATTCTCAAAAAAAATGTTTTTAAATGATGGCTCTGAGGTTAAGCAAGGTAAGGTTTCGGGTGTCTGTGAAGACACTCCAGGGGTGGGGATTCTGCAGAAGTCTGCAGAGGAGGTGGGTCCTTCTCATGTGACAGGTAGGGTGTGGATAGGTGATATGGCAGAATGTTTGGGTCTCCGCAATATCTCCATCCATTCATTACCCATGAGAACTGCTTCACAAGGACGCAGAATTCTTGTAGGTTGAATAGGCATTGCCACTAATGAGAAAGAAAAAACTTCACAGGATCAACTCAAGATTAGTAAACACCAGTACATGTGTAATGGGAACAGAAATGCCAAGTAAAAGCTCTGGAAACAAGGGGAAGAGGAGAGACAAGGATCTGGCTCCAAAGGCTCCCTGAGGGCTCCTTCAACAAGGACATGAATTTATCCCCCAAAGCTGACAAGAGCACCACCAAAGCAAGGAAAAAAGGAGTAAAAAGAAATTTCATTTAAACAATTAATTGGCCCTACACATAAGCACTGTTAACACTATTATTAAAAGAAATTATAGCAATAAAATGTAACTTTGAATAGCTATCATTTTATGATTTTTGTTTTTTTAATTTATCTTTATTGTTGAAAGTATTACAGATGTCACCCATCCTCTCCTTTCCCCCCCATTGATCCCCTCCACCCTGCACCCACCCCTTCCAAGTCTTCTTCACACTGTTCTGTGTCCGTGGGCTATGCTTTCTAGAACATTCCCACTTTGTTTGATTGCTTTAGTTTCTTACAGATCTCTGCTGAGGGGTCACCAAACTAACATTCGAAGATCTAAGTCTCTACTAAGGGATTCTCACACCTGGTACCATGTGATCTTGGGAAGCACATTTAACTCTATAGAATATCAGTTTTATCTTTCCATATGGAAATCAGATAATCTTCTAAATGAAGAAGGAAGATCCTGTAATTGTTAAGGAATAGTTATGATTAGCTATGTATTAACTGGTCTCCCTTGAGTCCTGGCTGCCTGGTATTCACATTCTTCTATAATACCCTTCTCTGTATATGAGCTCGACCTGATACCTTGCTTCTAACAAATCGAATATGGAAAAGGTGACAGGTAAGATACCATTTCTGAGACTAGGCCATAACTACTATGACTTCTCTCTGGCTTATTCTTCCTTTGACTCTTCTCGTGTGCTTCCTGTGATGCAGAGGCTCACTTGGCAAAGACCATGGGGCAGCTTCTGGCCAACAGCCAGTGAGAAACAGGCTTTCAGTCTGACAACCCTAAGGGAATGAATCCTGTCAGTGATCATGTGAGTGAATGTGGAAGCGGGTTCTTCCCCAGTTGAGCCTTGAGATGACTGTAACTCTGACCAACATCTTGATTGCAGCTCATGAGAGACCCTGAGCCAGAGCCTTGACCTTATGATTCTTACAAAAACTGTGGTGATAAATGTTAATTTAAGTCACTAAGTATTGAAGTAATTTATTACACGGCAATAGATAACTGAAGTCAAATACTAAGTGTTAGAGCCAGAACTGATCACAGAATTTCTTTTCCATGATTCCTACTTTAGCATTTCCAAAACTATTCATGACATGAGCCAAAGGAAATGCTATGTCAGGAGCATTGTATGGTCAAAATTCAATTGAGAAATGTTTCATAGCATTTTTTTTTCTTGGGAATACTTAATGTATATTGTATATTAAAGACTTAGTGATAAAGACCCTTATTTAATTTTGTTAAGCCCAGCATTTCCAAATCTTGTTTGGCCACACAACACTTTTAACATAAACACCTATTATTAGATCATAGAAGTTATAAATCATAGAGCTCAATGCTTTAGGAAACACTCACCTGACTATTTTATTATTTCTTGAATATCTTTCTAAGGTTGATCTCTATTACCAAGAAAATAGACTGGATTAATTTCTAGTGGTATGTACAATGTGTGTCTTATTAGGAGAGAAATACATCTAGAGGTATGAATATGGATACTTTTAATACATCTGTTGGTATAAATATTGATGCTTTTAATTTTCTCCTCTATACATTCCTAAATATTGCATAATGGGCATATATTACTGAGCGGCTATGGCACATGTTATGCAATAGGCTTAGTAGTATTTTATTTTCTACCTGTTTGCTTTGGTAAGCTGTGAGACTGTATGTTGATGTATGTGTGTGAATGGTGGGGAGGTGTGGAGGCATTGGAGTGAGGCAGAGGGCCAATGTATTATAAATCCAGCAGCATGCATCACTTCTGGCTATATGGGTGGGTGCCTGATTACCTGAGCTAGACAAGTTTTAATCTCTTCTGGAGTTTATTCTACACCTGCCCAGAGGATCCAGTAAACAGTAACCAGTAAGGAAATGTTTACTGTAAGTGGTGTGGGCTTTCTGCTGCCATTTCTTTAGGAGAGGTTGGATTTTAGATTTGAATCATCTGTCTAATCTCTTCTGATCCCCTCTGGGCCACAGCTGAGCTCTGAGACCAGTGTGTTTATGAACTTCCCCAGGGCTGAACCAGATCCCTGCTCTGACTTCTCCCTATAGCAGTGACAAAGCTTTGCCATACCCCCAATCCTCAGGCCAAAGGGAGGAAGGCAAAGGTGATCAATGAAGTGGTTTCTCTGCCCAAGTGCCTAGTGCATCCCTTTCATGAAAGATTCTAAAGTGTGGGGAGACACAGCTATGGCCAAGTCCAGTGGCAAGGTACCCCAAGAACAGGTGGCCAAAGTGTCTCTTCTGGTGTGGGGGTTCCAGGTGACTAGAGGAACTTCTGTAGTGGTCAGAACATAACATGCATGGACCACTTCTGAACAAGAATCAGGAATATCAGCCTCTTTTGAGTCAGCAGATGAGATGTGACTTGCAGGATAGTTATTCTCAAGGGCTCTCTGCCATCTTGTTCAGACTTGCTTCCCTCACCCAGCCCCACCAATCACTGCCAAACTGCTGTGCATCCCTTATCCTATCCTATATCCCCTTACAGTGTTAAACCTGTTTGTATCAAGAGCTTGATTGGGAACATGAGGCAGCTGAGGCCTTTTCTCCAGAAAAGTGCACCTACATGAATTTAAACCTTTCCCAACACTCTCACAGACAGGAAAGGAGGAGTCTGCAGTTAAGAGGGAAGTTTTGCTTGTATGTCCAAGGTCCACAGGTCCATGAAGTCCCTTATCAGTTTACTAAAAGTCCATGAGCTCCTGAGTTATAAGCTCTGCTCAGCTGCAGTTTTGGCTAGCACATGATCTATTAAAGCTTTAGCTTGCTCCTGGTTCTGTTTGGTAGAGAAATGGTGAATTAAAAACTCAAGGGAATAGGTTTTGAGTAGGTTATAGGCTTCGGGGTATGCCATTGGTGGAAAAAGTCCCACATCACCCCCTGAACTCCCTGCATGGATAAGGTGGTTGGCTCTTGGGAATCTTTCTTACCTGGAGAGCTAATATGTAGCCAAGCCTGTAGCAAAGAATCCTGAGTCAGACTCCAATTGTGGGGCATCGGGTCCGAGATTAGTGACCCTTCATCTGAAGTGTCAAAGCCTTAGCTGAGTTTTAATTATAACATGGTTGACTGGTGTAAATATTAAAAGTGAAAATTTTTAGCCTTTGCAAAAAAAACAAACAAAACTTTTCTTATACAAGATATTGAGTTTTGTTTTTGCATAGGAATCAAACACCATTTAAAAATTAGTCATTCCCTTCTTATGCTTCAGAAGCACAAGTCACAGTTCATGGGGTCTTCCTCTGAAATATCTCCTGTCCCACTTGCAATGATGTCCCGGTCTCTCTTCCTATCATTTTTAGTTAAAGGTGTGAAGGCTGCTAAGAAAAATGCACGTGCTCTTGGTGAAGGATAGCTTTCCAAAGCTATCTATTATCATTCAGCAAAGTCTTCATCTAGATTAGTTTATTAGATTAGCCATAGACAGGAAGAGAATACACAAGCCATAAAGCCAGACAGCTAGAAGGGAAAGAACAATGATATTCACACACCATATTATTTTGGGAGGTTTTGAAATGGGAACCACAACTTTTGCAAGATTTTGAAAGGGCTTGGGGAGGTATCTGAATGTAGTAAAAAGTTCCCATCAATAGTGGCTATACACGGAAGTATCGTTGGGGGAAGGAGGAGGCGGTGTAGAGAAAGTTTTCAATGGATGAAGAAAGTAGGCTTAGGGGAGACACCACTAATAACCCTGACAGCACTTGGGAATCAGCTTAGCTCTTGTCTTATGGGAATGGCACAGGGCTGGTAAGTGAGCAGGCAGGTCTCAAAAGTTACCTCCCTTCACATCTGCTCTTTCCCTTATACTGCGCTCTGTACATCATATGTTTCCCCCCCGAGAACATGAATGGATGGCTGGTGAAAGCCAGGGTAACAATCTCAGGCCTACGAGTTCTCAGACAACACCACTGTGAGCTGGCTGACTGTGGAGTAAGGAAAACAGTTTTGCCATGGACATAGGCCACTGAGGGATCCACCGTGAGCTTAGAAGCCTCCCTTTTGCTGCCATGCCAACAGATCTCCTACAGCCTCTAATAAGACCTCAGCCCAGCCTGCAGGGGCTCATTAATTGGTGTGCAGCTTTGACATGTTTTTGTAACTGCTAGTTTAAAAAATAAATAAAGTAAAATATACCCCTACTTACCGCAGTCCTAAATTAGCACGGGAGAACTGAACTGCCCTTCAAAGCCCTCGCCTGTGATTGCTCAGGTAATGGCCTTGCCAAGGAAAATAATTTCTTTTGCATACCCACCTCACTGCCTTTCGGTGTAGGTCCTCCTCATTCCTCACCTAGATTGCTGTGACAGCTGCCTAACTGGCATTCCTGCTTTAACACAAACCCTGTTTCCCTCCCAGCCACATGGCACATTGGCAACAGTTTCGTGTCCCAGAGTCATCTGGGATTTCCAGGCTTATGGAAGTAGGCTTTATTGTGAGGGTCTTTGCCATCACTCAAAACAAGTTGTGAGAAACAGTAGAACTTATCATTTATTGAAAAAGTATGAGCCACCACACCATAGGCACTGCCTACTTATCCAGATCTAACTCTCACCACCTCTCCCAGTTCACACTTAAGGTAAACTGAGCTGTATCCATGTCTGTAGAAACACTGCACTTCCTCTTATCTTTATGCTTTTGCTCATGCTCTGGTCTGGAAACTCCTCACCCCTTTATTCTGTATTCCCCCCCCCCCCACCAATCTAACACCATTAGTCCAATATGTAGCTTAAGTGTCAACTACTTTGAGAAGTCTTATCTGCACTCTTTATTTCTCTAAGATAGGATCTGTCTCATAATAGATTATGAGTCCATCTAAAAATAGAGATGAGAAACAGGTTCTTGGATACTTGAAGCCTATATAAGCAAATATATATATAGTCTGGTGCATGAAATTCATCCATGGGGGGGAGGAGTGGTGGTGTCCCTCAGCCCAGCCTGCACCCTTTCCAATCTGGGACATCTCGAGGGATGTCCAACTTTCCTCTCACAATCCAGGACTGCTGGCTTCCAACTGCTTGCCTGCCTGCCTTCTGATTGCCCCTAACTGCTCTCCTGCCACATTGATCACCCCCTAACCACTCTCAAGCCAGCCTGATTGATATCTAACTGCTCCCCTGCCAGCCTGTTTGCCCCCAACTTCCCTCCTCTGTTGGCTTGGTCACCCTTAACTGCCCTTCCTTGCAGGCCTGGTCCCTCTCAACTGCCCTGTCTTGCAGGCTTGGTGCCTCCCAACTGCCCTCCCCTTCTGCCATCTTGTGGTGGCCATCTTGTGTCCACATGGGGGCAGCATCTTTTACCACATGGGGGCAGCTATGTTGATCCTGTGTGTTGGAGTGATGGTAAATCTGCATATTACCCTTTTATTAGATAGGATAGAGGTCTGGTGCATGGGTGGGGGCCACCTGGTTTGCCCTGAAGGGTATCCCTGATCAGGGTGGGTGTTCCCTTGGGGCATGGGATGGCCTGAGAGAGGGGCCTGTGGTGGTTTGAAGGCTGTCCACGCCCTCTGATGACCCAAGTGGAGGCCCTGGTATCTGGAATTTATTTACCTTCTACAATTGAAACTTTGTAGCCTGGAGCGGAGCCAAGCCTCCTGCTCACTCAGCGGCTGTACCCATTTCGGATTTGTTTGGATTTGTTTGGATTTGTTTAACTTCTATAATTGAAACTTTGTAGCCTTGAGTGGAGGCTTAGGCCAGCAAGGGCAGATGGAAAGCTCGGCTTCTTCCATTGCCTGGGAAACCCAAACCTCTCTGTGGCCGCAGCCATCTTGGTTGGGATTAATTTGCATAATCACTCTGATTGTCTGGTGGGTGTGGTTGGTGGGCGTGGCTTCTGCTTATAGTGGAGGTATGGTCATTTTGCATGTTACTTTTATTAGATAAGATGGCTATGTGACCTACCATCCATCCCTCTGACTGACCAACTGACTGGCCAGTATATATGACGCACACTGGCAGTTTAAAAATTAATGTTGACCAAGAATGCATATGATACTTATAAAGCTCTCGCTGGCACCAATTGCACACATATGTTTCAATCTGTCATTGTTGATCATGAATTTGGTTGACACTTCTATTATAGAGAAAGGGCAAATAATGATATTAAAATATTTCTTCTAATTAGTTTTCTTTCAATGTGCATGAACCCGTGCACTGGGCCACTAGTTCTATATTAAGGAGGCCAGTATGGGTATAGCATCCGAAGTTCATAAATCTAAATTTGAAATCTGGTTCAAATGTTTTATTTATAAATGATAAAATTGAGGCTGGAAGTGATAGGTGAGAAGAAATGTGGTGATTCCTCCTAGAAAGAAGGAGGAATATGGGGTCGAAAAAAATTTTTTAAGGTCAAATAGGTAATGATAGAGGTAGGACTAGATTAGAGTACAGATCTCTATTCTTCCAAACCAATATTTTTTTATTACCCTTGGCTGCATAAAGGTTATTAAAACTAATCTTGAAAAATTGCTCTTTTCAAGAAAGAAATATATTTTTATGAAAAAATAATAATCTGTCTCCCTAGCATTATTGGGTCAGCCAATCAAAGTTCATTAACCATTCAGTTCCATTAGAGAACCAGAAATTCAGTCAAGCAATGGATACATGCCACTGAATCAGTGAGTTGTTTGGCTAGACATCCTAAACAGTCCAGTATTGTGGATGTTGTGTAGACAGATACAACCTGGCTTTCTCTGAGGTGGTAATCTAGCAAACAAACAACCCAGAGGAATTATGTACACACAGGCTGGTTCACCCACGTTGCCCTTGAACTGAAGCAGATTCAATGAATAACTTGGCCCAGTTTATGAACATGCTGGTTATATGCAATGTAGGCAACTTGACTGACAGTCAGCCAGGCAGAAAAACTAATTAACTAGTGGATCTAAATGACAAGAAAGAGGAGCTATTTACTAAAGGACCTGTATACATTCTTGGTATAAATTGCTAAGTTATTAATGAACCAATTCCAAGTCTTTGTTGGTTTGCAACTTCATTTATTCATCAAATTGTATTCAACAAACCCTCTTTCTGTCTAAACATTGAGAAACAGTGAAGAGCAAAATGTGTCTTTCAACATAAAAGAGATACAGAGCATTTTCAAGTTGAGTCTTCTGACCATTCGACCATTCCTTAGATCCAAAATCCTAGAAGGCGAAAGAGAAAGAAAGGTGAAGAGAACCATCTTTTGTCAATCCTAATTGCACCTGCCTGGTGATTTCATATATAGAAACTGTGGCCCTGGGTGAAAGAGGGTTCAGAATAAATGACTCACATGGATGTCACACTCATGTTCAGATAGCTGCATTCTCTTCCAATGTAGCCACCCAGTTAGATATTAATGACTTACATCTGCCCCAGGGCTTTTCACATGTGTCATCTCACCTGACTTTCATCTTCATTCCAAGAGAGACAGGACAACAACCATTATTTGTATTTTAAAGGTGAGGAAGTCAAGATGTACAAACTAAAATTGGTTTTCCAAAGCCACACAACTTAGTATCATTTTCAGCAGACCTTTCAAAGATACAATGTTTTCAGAGACCTGTTGGGAGTTCTCACCTCCTTGCAGGATGCTTCCTTTCTCTAGTGCCCTCCTTGGTGGTGCAAACTCAGTGCTTCTGTGCTCAGTTCCCAGATCAAACCCAGCAGGTTATGTCACCCTCTCCCCCTACCTCCGTTTATTCACAGGCACTAGAGCCAGTGTGGGGAGTCCTGGATTCCTCAGTGGTCTCTCAGGTAGGCTATGACTTGGGACTAAAAAGGTGTCAAGGAGTTTGATTGGAAACCTTCATGGGGAAGGTGGGACTAACTGTACCTTGAAGAACAGATTGCGTTTGACCCATTAGGGATCAGGAATAGCTGTTAAGGGGCATCCACACTCACCCATCTGCCCTTGTAAACAGGTACCCTGAGCAGTTTCCAGTTTAGCAGAGATGATTTTTCCCTCTCTGTGACCCTAAAGGACACCCTTGTGCTCATTAACACCATTGAGCCAATCAGTCCAGTTATCTGGGACATAGAAGACCCTATCCTGCCCTTACAGGACTAACCATATAATTAGTCAGACTAAGAGAAGGAGGGAAATGCTTCTAAGAACAACATGAGCTGAGGGGTTTCGGGAGAGTGCCTATCTACAGGGGCTAACATCATAGGTAATTGCCCAACTCCTATTGGTCATAGCACATGCAGGCCTGGCCTCAGTTACAAACTGCCTGAAAAATGCTTCCCATTGTCAATTCTATTATATGTGGTTATGCTCACTCCTCTTTAAGGTTAAGAGCAGCTATTCACTACCTGTCCATGGACTTGGAAAACAGCTGCAGTTAATGTGGATAAGTTTAATTGAGAAACATGTTAGTGCAGCCTCAGAGGCTTCCTGCTTCAGGAGAAAGGAGATGGATGGGCAGTTTATCCAGAGCCTGGATTTGCCAGTACCCTGGTGTGTGATTTTAGGCCAGGGCCTTGAACTTGGAACTTATCTGTGTACCATGGGGATAGTAATCCCTGCCTACTCATCTCCTGGGGCTATTATAAGGGCAAACTGTGGTCACAGATAAGAAAACTTATAGGCACATATAAAGCTCTGTACATGCTTAAGGGAAATTTAACCTCATTTGGACAAAGCATGGAACAACTAGAATTATTTATTTTCCTCCTTGGCCTGGCACTTAAGGCAGAAGCCTGGCCTACAGGGTGGATAGGAGTAAAATACTAAGATGTTTATCTTCCCTTTTATACTACACAATTGAGATTCTATAAAGTGTGTTTCTGTTTTCAACTATCTGATGACTATTTTGACATTTTCCATTTGCAAAGTGAGAGTTGTAACTGACCCTTCTTGAGGAAGAAGAAATAGCACATTTATAAATTGAAGGAAGTACTCTCCAAAAGCAACAGACATGAGTGTTTATTAAGCATTTACTAGGTGCCCAGTGCTACAAAATGAAGTGCATAAAAAAAAGTTTAAAAAAGATAAAGAGGAATAATGACCTACAATTAGTCTCTAAACTTGCAATCACTTTTGCAAAACAACAATAGAAACAGAAATAATAATCTTACAAACTCTGTGCAATGCCTATAATTCTTTTTGTTCCCTGTACTAAATTATATGCACTCAGATTTTGCTATCCACTCCATGAATATTCAACTAGAAAATAAAAATACAATGATTATTTTATTTTATTTTATTTTATTTTATTTTATTTTATTTTTACTCTTGGTAGTGGCAAATTATTGTTTGAGGAGCTTGGTCTATCCCAGCGTTTTTCAACCGCTGTTCCGTGGCACACTAGTGTGCCGCCAGATGTTGCCTGGTGTGCCGTAGGTGCAGACAAGACAAGAATTTTATAATTTTTCACTATTTTGTTTACTTAATATTTCATAATAAAGTAATTATAAAATACTTTCTTTGTGTTTATTTGATTCCTATTCAAGAGAATTACTTTATATATAGTCAATATAGGCACAGAGTTAAATTTTTTAACATTTTCTAATGGTGGTGTGCCTCGTGATTTTTTTCATGAAACAAGTGTGCCTTTGCCCAAAAAAGGTTGAAAAACACTGGTCTATCCAAATGATAGACAATTATCATTTGGAAACAAATAAAATTAAGAATAGAAGGAATATTACTAAAATGGTAGTTATTAGAAAATGGCTGTAGGATGTATAGTAAATAAAAAGAGAAGAGGCTCCATTGTACTTGCTTTAGCTTTCACCCATAAATGACAACACCCCATTTTCTAGTATCAAAGGATTCAAAACTTGCAAATATTTTTAGCTAGACTTGTACTCTCACACTCGAACACCAATCCTTATGTACATGTCTTTGAAACATCAATAGGAATTAGTCTTACCTTCCTGACTTTACTTTCATGACTTTAGATACTATTTAAGCTCTCAGAGTTTCAAGTTCCCTATCAATAACTTAAGATAATTATTAGCTTTTTACAAGAATGAATGTGAAATTTTGTATATAAAGTTTCTAGCCATTTCTGGTACATCATAAGCATATGATAGGTATTCAACTTTACCTGCTACCTTTTACTATCCTTATACACACATTATTGAAAGAACCTCTTACTGCTATCTGGTTTCAGAGTCCCATCATCAGCGCATCCCAGACCCTCTCACCAGATGAACACTTCTAAGTTAATACTTGGCTCACATGACTTGGCTGTTTAGAAAACTTTTCATTATTGCTTTCAGGATGTAGATCAATATTTTTTGAAGCCATTCAGAATGCATCCTCAGCTAACTTAGCCAACCTAACCTTCTATGAATCTTTTTATACAAGACATCAGCAAGTCTGAATTCTAGGTTTCCACATGAAGCATACTGTTGTTTTGCTACATTAACAATAAAAATAATTTGGCACTTAGTATTTAGTGTGTGGAAGAGTGGTAATAGACACTCAGAAAGTACTTGCTGAATTGAATAGTTGACACATCAATATTGCTTTCTCACTATTAATTACTTTGAAAAAGTTCAAATTAAAATGAAATGTATGTGTCAAATAGTTCAACAAGTCCTGTCAAGAATCTCTATTGAAAGATCTATAAGTAAAACAAGGGACTTGTTATTATTATTTTAAAGGCATTTTAATATAATGACCAAAATTTCAGGCTCAGAAGTCCAATAGGTCAGGATTTAAATTTTGAATTTTGTTGCTACCACTGAAGACGGCCAGTAAATACAAGTTATATAACCTCTATAAGGCTTAGTCACCTAGTCTTTTATGTGTAGAAAAAAAGCATATCTTCTACATAGAGTGGTTGAAGAAATACATTCAAAAAGTACATGTTGAGTATTTGGCATAGATTCCAAAACACTTTGTAAGTGTTCAGTGAACAATAACTATTCTAATTATTTTTATATGATGTAACTATATTAGGTCACCTACTTTGGTAGCTGGATCACAGAGGGAAAGTATTTGAGCAAAGAGCACTGGGGATATTGTTTAGGACTCTAGGCATGGAATTGCCTGCGGCAGGGAGCAGGTGAGGGCCAGAAGGGGCCAATGGGGAAATATTGTTTATTATTTCAAAAATAAAGATAATTTTTTTAAAAAATGTTTACTGATACGTTGGATATTGAAAATGAGAGATAAATGATGAAACTAAGAGATAGCATGAAGCTAGGAACAATTGATCAAGATTCCAATTGAAATTTGAAAACCTGATAGTGATACCATTGACTGAAATAGAAAATTTGAGAATATTCTTTGACTATAAATTTCATAGAAGTTATTTATCATAATGTTAGCTGGTAAATTCTGACCTTCTGGAATGATACATACCTGACTATGGTATGCATCACCCATTTACAGGTAAGGGTATAAACAAAAAAAAATATTGTTAGAGTCTTATTTCATGGATTATTCTGTTCTGAAGAACTGAGAAGCCATTCCTTCTCCTTTGTCAAAATCTAGAGGCTTCAAGGAATGGTGATAAATCCTTGAAGCTCTGCACAAACTTTTTTTATTAGATCTTTGAGGTCTAGTTCTTTCTTTTGGCTAAGAATTGCAGTAGCCAATCTGAATGAAGACTGGAGAATTTGTTTATATAATTAGGCTTCAAATTTGATTTATTCCTGAACTCTTAAAAAAACAAAGAATGTGTTTTTTTTTTATTACCTGATAACTTTAGATTTAAATTTTATTCCTATTTTATTAGTTTAAGGAATTGTTTTACAGTAATATCAGTATATAAATATATTGGTACTTTTTAAAAAAACATGCTAAGTCAGGGTTAAAAGACAATTTGCTTATATGTAATTTTGACAAATTATCTCCCCTTTGAACTGAATTATATTTTCCTATAATTTATAAAGTAAATTTGTACTTCATAGCAATCTTATGACATGAAAATTATTTTTATTGGTTAGAATTAGGTACAGTAATAAATAGCTCACAAATTTCAGTGGAAATGAATAATAATAACAACTGTGTAGGGCTCCTGTTTAGGTTGGCACGGTGGCTCTTTTTGACACAGTCATTCAGGTAAATGGCAACTCTGCCATCTTCAGCCTGTGGCTTCCAAGGTTGTTCTGGTGTTGCTGTCACTTGAAAGGGAGAAGAGCATAGAGGAGACTATGCAAAGCAGTTTTTAATAATTTAGGGTGGAGGTAATGCAGATTATTTTCATTCCTTTTCCATTGGCTTAGATCTTAGTCAAATGATCGTGTGACTAATTGCTGGGAGTTTCAAAACTGTAATTTATCTTCATCACAGGAGGAGAGGAAATAGATCATGGTGAATTGCCAAAAGACACAGCCACAGTCTTTTCAGTATTTATCAGAAGCATAATATTCATAATACTCACTACTCCTCAGACAATTGTAAGAGTACCTATCCAACCAGTTTTTCATGGAGCTGGATTTAGAATTTTGGCAACCTGTCTTATTATTTAGCACTTTTTCCACGAGACAATATCTGTTTATGGGCACAAGACCTCCTGTGTTTCTTACGACACTTTCTTCCAGGGAATAGAGGGTTAGATGATATAGTCAGTAGAATTTTTTGAGGGTTTCTTTCTTGTTTTATAAAATGACCCCCATTTTTCTTTCCTATTTCTTTGTTTTTCCAGATTCTTATCACAATATTTTTGTCACATTTTGCAGAAGAATTAGTGAATGGAAATGGTTTCCTGGGAGAACTATTTTTCTGAGTGGTTGTTGATTTGATGTAGCTTGCAAGACATGTAATAGCAACCCAGATGGTTTTGTTGATTTAAGACAAATCATCAGAAATCTGTGGTGACTTCAACTTTTCATTAAACATGAAACAAAGAGAAATTCAATAACTTTTTTTATTATCTAAGGTTGATTTCACAGTTCTGTAGTCTAGAGCTAAGAACAAATATGCCATTTAACTATCTCAATCAAATATAAGAGAGAATCTGCCCTGTGAGTATGGAAGGATCAGCCCTTCACAAGCCTTTAAGGAGTAACAGGGTTCCAGTGCATATGGGACCAGATTATGCCTATAGTTGGGGTTGTGCAAACACCCCAACTTGGTTGTGATGTACTATTATAAATTTGGATAAGTGATATTTTTCTATTTAGCTTCAGAATTTTTGTTCATAAAAATATAGTTGATCCATCTAACAATTCTTGAATATCTAACATTTTCAAAGTCAAAAGTTAAATAGAAACATGGGTTCTTATAACATAATTGGACTTTAATGAAAAGAGGTCAAAATAGTCAAGAATACCCTAGAAAAATATTTCAGGAGGGGTCAGAGTTTAAGCAGGGTCTTATGGACTCGGTAAATAAATGCATTAGAGGAAAAGAATATCATTTTAAAGCAAAACCACACAAGCATATCATTTTATTGTTTCAATTAATATTTCCTAAACACCCGGTACTATCCTTAAGTGCTAGGAATATGAGAGTTATCAAAGCAAGAGGAAATTCGTTTCTGCCGCCAGTGAATGGTGGGATGAGACAGTAAGCATCATTGGTATTAACAGTGAGACATTTTGCTTCTTTAGTCACTTTTTAAAAAATATATATATATTTTATTGATTTTTTACAGAGAGGAAGGGAGAGGGATAGAGAGTTAGAAACATTGATGAGAGAGAAACATCGACCAGCTGCCTCCTGCACACCCCCTACTGGGGATGTGCCCGCAACCAAGGTACATGCTCTTGAGCGGAATTGAACCCAGGACCTTTCAGTCCGCAGGCTGACCCTCTATCCACTGAGCCAAACTGGTCCTGGCTCTTTAGTCACTTTTAACATGGAGACAATAGAGCTCGGGTTGCAGTAGAGAAGGTGCCTATTGATAATGAAACCCTTGAATCCCAGCTGGAGGGAAAGTTCGGTCTTTTAGTGTAGCCTGCAAAAGAAGATTTCTGAATTGAAATGAGGTATGTTAACAGTAATATTAAGGAAAAAGCAATATGTGGAATAAATAAAACATATTTCCCTTGAATTTTTATTTAACATACTGACCCGCTACTATGGAACTTACATGTTCAGGATTAGTCAGAGATAAATGCAGTGACTCCAGTGGTCACAAACCTCCTCTCATTTTCTTGCTTTATCCATCATCACTTAACCACCAAACCATAGTTGGTAATTTACAACGTGGTCAGTATTAGGCCTGCTGTTTGCAATCTACAGACATGGCCCAGTAGGCCATTGCAATTGGCTGACACACGCAGATTGATCCGTTTCACTGAGTGGGGCCGCACATGTTTCATGGCAAAGATTAGAGAGTGATTCAGCATTCATGAGAAAATGTAGCAACAAAAGGTTAGTGGAATAGTCCTAGGAGTGGAGCCATATTGGGAGCAATTGCAGGAGGAAATGGTCTGGATTTATTATCTACATTAAAGATATTGTGGGTCCCATGGATACCGGGAGTGTCATGGAGACCCAGCTAATAGGTTTTTTATTGGATTATTGTCAGGCTGCTGCACCTGCTTTGAAAGAAGGAACGTTTGCTTCGTTTCCTGGCAGAGGCTACAAGCTGTGAAAC
This sequence comes from Pipistrellus hanaki, assembly GCF_964339955.1. Classification (NCBI taxonomy): domain Eukaryota; kingdom Metazoa; phylum Chordata; class Mammalia; order Chiroptera; family Vespertilionidae; genus Pipistrellus; species Pipistrellus hanaki. The sequence goes on from NC_140508.1 coordinate 75,635,320, forward strand.
CGAGAACAAGCTCTGGGGTTGGAAATGGAACTGATTGCGTTTTAAAACTTGTGCGAGGATTATGGGGCTGATCTCCCAACTGTGGACAAATATGAGAAACTTAAAAATCCAGAAAATAGAAAGTGCAGTTTAGAAGCTTACATTATGTTTGGATTCATAATATTTACATAGAAGAAGATTGTTTGGAAAAGGCCCCGAAGCATTAAATTCAGTCTGCCATCCCATTGATTATTGAGCTTATATGATTTTACTCCATCCGTCTTCTTCTAACCCAAACATTGAAGGATTTTCTTTTTCTCTGACTGAATCAGGCCTCTCTTTGTGTTTTGTAGATAGTCAATGTGCAATGTAGACATAAGTCATTCTTGAAATAGTGGTGTTAATATGGATAGATATTTGATACAACTTAATTGGGAGACTGCAACTTGTTCATCATTGCTCTGGAAAAATTACAAAAGTAATTCTAGCTTTTGGTCTAATTTAGTACAGGCATGCCTCAAAGATACTGTGAGATCAGTCCCACGCTCCCACAATGAAATGGCTATCACAATAAAGCAAGTCACACAAATGTTTTAGTTTCCCAGTTTATAGGAAATTCATGTTTACACTATACTGTAGTGCATTGAATGTGCAATAGCCTTCTGTCTAATAAAATGTAATTAAAGATATAGCCAAAAAAATGCTAACCATCATCTGAGCCTTCAGTGGATTAGGCTTTTTACTGGTGGAGGGTCTTACATCTGACTGATTAGGGTGGTTGTTGCTGAAGGCTAGGGTGCCTATGGCTACTTCTTAAAATGAGATAACAATGAAGTTTGCCATCAATTAACTCTTCCTTTCAAGAATGATTTCTCTGTAGCATGTTATGCTGTTTAACAGCATTTTATCCATAGGAGAACTTGGTTCAAAACTAGAGTCCATATTCTCAAACTCGACTGCTACAGAGACATTTTGTGTGGTATTTTAAGTCTTGTGCCATTTTCAGTCTTCACAACATCTTCACTAGAAGTAGATAGGCAACTTTTCCCTTCACATGAACACATAGAGGCCTTTGTAGTTATTAATTGTCTTAAGTATTGTAGTGTCTCAAGAAATAAGGAGGTCCCAGGAGATAGAGAGAAATGGAAAGAGACAGGAAAACAACCAGTTGGTGAAGCAGTGAGAACACACCACATTTAGCAATTAAATTTGCCATTTTATATTCACATGATTCGTGGCACCACTGAACAATTCAAATACATTGACCAAAGATCATTACAACAAATATAATCATAATGAAAAGGTTTGAAATATTGTGAGAATTGCCAACATGTCACACGGAGATGTAGTGACCACATGTTGTTGGAGAATGGTGCTGATAGACTTGCTGTTGCAACATTGCCACTAACTTACCAATTATAAAGAGCACAATCTCTTCAAAGCCTGGAAAAGTGAAGTGCAATAAAACAAGGGATGGCTGCAATACTATGCGGTGATCACCTAAGTCACACAACCATCTAAGTGAACGATATCTCAGGTACCCCAGTCATTCCTTTCCTCTTTACTAATTAACAAGTGTATTAGTACCATCTGTTGATTCAGTGGATGAATGAATAAATAAATGAGGAAGTCTGTGCCAAGCCACAGTGCCACTGAGATTCGCAGCTCCAGGTTATTACAAGTTCATATACATCTGTATGGTCATGACCATCAGGGACTGATGGTTTTTGAAATCATTTTGATGCCTAGCCACAAACCAGTCCCTGGAGGAGGCTCATTTTGAATGGGGCACTAATGAAATCATAGTCATGACCAACATGGGTTGCCATATTTCAATGGATGGTCACTCAGATTTCTATCTCCTATGATTTTTGTTTTTTGTGTTGTTTTTTTCTCCTGAGAAAAGCTTCAGGGGACCTATGCAGGTTTGCATATACACGATTATTGTTCTGTGGAATGCCCTGTCCTTTAGGCAGGTAATTCTTCCTACCTTGGCTCCTTTGGGATCTCCATTTGGGATGATGGAGTTTTGATTTGAGCAATATCAGAGCTCCGTTGCCACAGTACGGATTAGAAAACCGATTCCAGAAAAGCTTCTTGTATGATCCTAGGGCTTCTAACTCCTTAGTCAGTGCTCCTTCTGTACAATTTGCTTTACTATTTTCCTCCAAATGTAAGCATCCGTCTTGTGACCATCTCTACCATGACCAGCTCAATCTGGTTTACCTGCGTCTTTCCTGATTTTAGCCCTGAAGACTTATGCTCTGGAACTTCCCTCACTCCAGAACAAACTCAGATGTTCTGACACCTTAACAATAGATGTCTGTGATGTCACTATTATATGTATTCAGAATTGCTTGCCATTCTTAAAGGTAAAGTATCTATTTTACCCATGTGCCTTTATATATGTTATTCCTTCAGCCTCAACTTCCCTTTTTGTCTTGTTTCATGGTGAGCTCCTCATCTGTAAAAACTCAGTCTGAACATCCCTACCTTGGCAGTGCAAACAGTCCTTTGGGCCTTGATGGTGGCCTTCATCTGTTTCCTCAGAGTAGCACTGTGAGCATAGAACCATTATAACACTTTATTGCAGTGTTATGACTCCTCACACTTCTTTCCAGAGGCCATGGCTTCTTGATTTCTGTTTTCCCTGTACCAGCTGGGTGCCTGGGAAATATTAAGTGCTTAGCAAAAGTTAATGACAGATGAAGCCTGTGAATGTGGTTTCTGGTAGTTCCCTATGTCTCCTTCCACAACTCTCTATCCCTTTTCCCAGTAGCCTTGGTGCTCCAGGCTGTGTCTCATTTCCCTTTTCAGAGAATTTACAGTTCATCAGATCTTAAAGACAAAGGCCTTTTATGAATCAAAGGCACCATATATCTTATTTGAAATTGTACACACTTTGATTTGACACCAGTGGAGATGTTTTTGGGCAAGAATACCTATTCTTTGAGCCATATCCTGATAGGGAATTACCTACTTTAACTTTTTCTAAGGCAAGCACAGGTGTGGAAGGGACAGATTTATATATATTAATCAGCCAGGAGAGGTAACTATTCTCAGAGGTCCCAGACGAGAGTCAGAAGCAGGCTTTCTGGTTTATGGTTTGCACTGAGCCCATCTCTCTGTTTGTTTGGCACGGCTCCTACAAATACTGTAACATACCCAGGAGGGTCAGCATTGACACGTGACTCATTGGAATGGATTTGACTGAGAACTCAGGATCTCAGGAACCTGGGCGCTCAGACCAACTTTAAGGTGATGCCTGGAGGGCTATTTCTAATCTGTGAAAGCTAAGTTTACCTGCTGACTTGATTAGTGAGAAATGAATGCAGTTACTCAGTTACTGTGATATATCCTTTACAGCCTTATGCTGTACAATGTGAGGAAATACCATTAGATGGGCAGTTAAGAGGCTTACATTCTACTACAAAGCTGCCTCCCGTCAGCTCTGTGGCTGATGGCAAATGACTTTGTTTTTCTAAGGCCAAATTTCCCTTGTTTATAAATTGAAATGATTGTCTTTCTTTTTTCCTTTCTCTCCCTGGTATCTTCTAATGCAATTCCATGACTTGAATATCTCTGGGTCACAGATATTTCTACAAGATGAGTATCATGAACACAAAGCTACAGTCCTCCAAGAGTTCAACGCTAACTCTTGAACATGTTACCTGATCAAATTGTAAAGTTCTAAGAGGAAGGAAAGAGGCTGCACCTGATTATCAGTCACTCTGCAAAGCCTTCCAGGCATGTGTTGCCTACTGGCCAGGGTAATCAGTGCTGCCCAGGCTGCTCAGTGTACAGTGACCTCTGGATGAATGAGCAGGTGGGTGTGGAGAGCCTCCTCACTGATTGCACTGCCTTGTTAGCACGGGGTGTGCTCTGATGAGCGTCTGCCTTTGAGAAGGAAAGGCTCCAACCAAACACATGGGAGGGAGCCATGGAGAGAAGCCTGTACTTGGAGCAAAAACCCCAGTGTCTCATTTCTTCCAACCTGTGCAAGCATCAGGCATCCTTGGGCAGGTCACTAGCCTCTGTGATATCTAGTTTCCAATGAAGAAAATAAAACATATGCCATCAGGCTATTAGGAAATTAAAGAGATGTAAAATTAGTCCGGAAGAAAGTTAGAATGCACAAGGAAACATCAGTTACTATTATAAGGAATCAGGAAATCTTTTAACCAAAAAAAATAAAATTTCCCAGCTGAAATTTAAACAAGCAGATGTTGAAATCTGAAACACATCATAAGTAAAAAAAATAAATTACTTCTTGGACTTAGTAACTGTTCAAATTTGACTCCCTCCATTCTTTTATTTAAAAAATATTTTATTGATTTTTTATAGAGGGGATTGGAGAGGGATAGAGTGTCAGAAACATCAATGAGAGAGAAACATTGATCAGCTGCCCCTTGTACTCCCCCGCCCCCCACTGGGGATGTGCCCGCAAACAAGGTACATGCCCTTGACCAGAATTGAACCTGGGACCTTTCAGTCTGCAGGCCGATGATCTATCCACTCAGCCAAACCAGTTTCGATTCCCCTCCATTCTTTATTCCATCACTGTGTGTCCAGTGCTGAGGTTGGACTTGGCTCTGTAGGACACAGACTCAGGTTCTCCTGACTTGTTTTAAGACACTTGGAAACTACTTATGTCCCAGAGACCCCAGGTATTCACGGGGAAAAGCAGTCTGGACAAGGTGTCTGTAAGAAGATCTGATCTCCCTAGGAAAGAGGTAGGCTTCAAACAGAGATTCAGTAAACAAGACTCTCTCTCTTTGGTATGTGTCTTAAAGTAGGATGATGAAAGGAGTAGGGATGATCAGAGCTGATTATTTTGATAATTCCTGCTCCTCAGGTCTCAGGAATGAATTTTGCTTCTAGCTTTCTGAGCTGTTTTGATCTCCTGAGGTTTCTAAAAGCCACTTAAATAATCTAACCCCTCTCACCTTATGCTGAAGGAGCCAGAAATCACCTCTGCTATCTGCAAAGAACTCTGATCTATATGTGTGTACATGTCTGTTTAAATTTGCCCTTTTTATAAGGATATCAGTCATATTGGATGAGGCGCATACCCTACTTTAGCATGACCTCATCTTAATTATGTCAAGGACAACTCTATCTCCAAACAAGGTTACACTCTGAGGATCCAGGGGTTAGGAATTTAACATGTACATTTTGGGGAAACACAATTCAACCCATAACAATAATGTCATCACTATCTTTGTAAGAAGTAGATTTGCAGAGATGTTTAAACTCTCAAAGTCCAACTGTGTCAGCCTCTATAGTTCAAAGGGGAGAGTATCGCAGACTCTTTCTTGAAATGTGAACTCTCCATTGAGTCACGGACCAGCCAACTCACAGTGTACTCCCTTTGTCATCACTGGTTGTTTTGAAAGATAAGAGCCACTCTTGAACATATTGATAGTAGGCAAAATATACAAATGGAGAGGCAGAGACCTGGATTGTTAACACCTTGTCACTTCTATGAAAAGAAAGTTAACCAGTACTGTGTAGAGGAGTTCACATAAAGCTTATGTTTTGGCTGATTCTCATAACTCTCAAATTGAAAATATAATTAGAATTCTTAGGTGTTATGCTAACATGCTTTTGAAAGCTGTATGAGTTGAGTTCTCCTTTGCCCCTACTTAAAAAAATGTATTTTCATTGATTTCAGAGAGGAAAGGAAAGGGAAAGAGAGATAGAAACATCAATGATGAGAGAGAATCATTGATTATTGCCTCTGGCACCCCTCACACTGGGTACTGGGCCTACAAACCAGGCATGAGTCCTGACCAGAGATTGAACCATGACCTCCTGGTTCATAGATGATGCTCAACCAGTGAGCCAGGCCAGTTGGGCTGCCCTTACTTTTTAGAGCATTGTAGTGATCCCCTACTTAGAAGTCTCTGTGGCCTCCCAGATGCCAGAGACTAAAGCTTTAGAAAGAGCAAGTGAAATCAACCTGCCCAGTGGGTTCAGAACCTGAAAGCCTGACAGTAAATTGTAACTGGTAGATTTTGCCTCTGAGTCATTGAAAGAGAGAATAGTAACTAGAGGGGTGTGTGTTTTCTCCTTACAATACAATTTATGGAGCTGGTATGGTTGCCACAGTGAGTTTGTTTGAATGGATAACTTAAATAATTTTCCTTATGAGAATGATGCCTGAGGGTTAGGCACTTCAATATATTTCTATTTTGCTTCCTTTTATTGAAAGTTATTTACAAATCAGTAAAGAGGGAGAATGGGTAAGCATGCATAATATGAGATACAAATGATAACATTACTAAGATAATGATCACCAAAACAGACTTTTTAAATGTAAAGTATAAAAAGCTCTGAATATGTCACACATAACACTTAAGTGCATTGATAAGTGGGTCTGGGTAAAAATACAGGAAAAGGCAAAATGCATGAATAAATGAATAAAATGGAAAATTGAAAACACTTTCAGAACACATCTACAGATTCATAGCCATGTCCATCTCTTCCTTCCCTCTATTCTATCATACTCTTCCCTGTCTAATCCTTGTTCTTACATCTGTGAGTGCAGTTTGGAGCCCAAGATATTGCCTTACCCATTATAACTGCAAATATTCTGATGTTCCACTAAAAGAACCATTTCCAGTAGCTCACTCTATGGATTTTTTCCTAGACTATTCACATTCTGTTGGGAATTCATTTTGGTCCTTCTGTTGCTTAACAGCAGCCTCTGGGATGCCGTGTGTTTTGTTGGTTCCTAGTGTGTGTTTCCGTGTGTTTCTGCTACATTAGGCTGGCACCGGCCCCTGGGGACCTGGCCCAGAAGCAAGGCAGGCACTGTATTGAATGGCTTAATCCCATGTTTCCTCTTTGTGACAATGTTCAAAACATGTACACAGACCGCTTGAATTCATCTAACCAGTTATGGGGATGCTTTCCAGTGAGTCTTCTGTTTTCAGAGACCTGTTGGGAGCTCTCACCTCCTGGCAGGATGCTCCCTGCTTCCAGAGTCCTCTTCAGTGATGCATACTCAGTGCTTCTGTGCTCAGTTCCCAGGATGCTTATTTACGTATACTTGCCTGTTATTTTGTGGATGTGCTGAAAGTCTTCTATCATGTCTTGGCTCTGCTTCCCTCTTGTCATGCTGCCTATTTCAACTCCTCTATCTTCTCCTTCTCTTTGTCTCTACCCTTTTCTTATCTTCCTGACTTTTCCTTCCTTCTTGGATTTCTTCCATAGTCTCACTCCTTCAGGTTCAGATCCAGAAATAGTCACTCTATGTCTCACAGTTGGTTTACAGAAAACAGAATCCTTTCTAGCTAATCTATGCAATAGGGACTTATTATTTTTTATAAGGGTAGTACAAAACTTACAGAATTACTCAGAGGACTGAAAAGACAAAATATATGGCAAGTTTCAGCGATAGCCTCCAAGGCCACCATATTGTATCTGCCTATTAAAGAAGTTGCTGATTCTCCATGGTAGCTGATTGTACCATAATCCAGAATGTGACATGACTTGGAAGTGATATGATCAGCAAATAGCTGTAATTCAGAAGCCAAACTGTAGTTAGCCCAGGGCCACAACTGAACCTGCTCTAATCTGCATCAGCAAAGTGGGACCTGTTTCCTGATGGTAGACACCCATGAAGTCATTGACTACCAGGGGTCTTCAAACTACGGCCCGCGGGCCACATGCGGCCCGCAGAGGAGTCTGATCCTGCCCGCCAGGTTTTTTGGGCAGTGAGCGCAGCTGAGGTGTTACAGTAGAAATTAGTAGTTCATATAGTCCGGCCCTCCAGCTCTCTGAGGGACTGTGATCCCACTTTAAAAACTTTAAAAAGTTTGAGGACCCCTGGACTAGACCCTGAGTCCTCTGCTAAAGGCTGACATAAAATGCAAATCCCTCCATGGCTCTGCTTCCCACAGAATAGCAAGAGCAGCAGTTGGCCTCCCCTTCAATTCTGCTTTCAAATACCATGAAAATGTATAGAACTGGCCAAATCTATATCATACCCAGAACCTAAGGGCCCCTGTGAAATCTGCCATATCCATTGTGGTCATCTACTTCTTCAGTTTTATCCTTTATGATCAATGGGCCAGCACTATCTCCAAGTTCTATTGGTTCTTTTCAAAATATAGACTGTTCTTTATTTCATTTTTTATTTCTTTAGTCTCTTAACTCTTCATGTCTTATTATTGTAGCAGCCTCACTGCCGGTCACACTTCTAATACTTTCTGTTAAACCCCATTTGTTTCATTCAATATATTGTTCTTTCATTATTCATTGCATTCATTAATCACTGATTGAGAGCCTATTATTCATTAATAACTATGTGTTCCAAGTCACACTAGCATGGTTGCCTTCAAGTTGTGGTGATGGTGATGGGTTCCTGGAGAATAAGACAAAGTTCCTTAGTAAGGTTATGTTTTAGTGGCGAGAAGTAGGTCATAAAAAAGGAAGCAAATAAATTATTGCTCCACTCTCACACCAATCTGTGACCAGGGACCTCAGTGTTCTCCTTAAGAATTGATTTTGTTCCCAAAGCCAGCATTGAAAATCCTCTGTTTCTTGGTCCTTCTTATTTATCTGCCACAGCATTTGTGTGGGAACTCATCACTGTCCAAGTGCAACTCGGGTCACTTTAGTTTCCTCCTGTCTGATATACTCCATCTACCTGTAGGAGATCTGTCTACTTCTATTATTTGTCTTTAAAGTCAACTTCCCATATACCAGTAACTGCCAGTGTAATCTAAAAATATTGTTTAGTTACATCATTTTTATTGTTTTTAAAAATCTCTTATTTTTTTCATTTCAGTTTATATTCAATATTATTTTACATTAGTTTCAGGTATACAGCATAGAGATTAGACAGTTATTTTCATATCACCTTTCTGCCTAATGTTCTCTAATGGCTGCTCATTAAAAATAGAACAAAACCCAAATTCTTACTATGCCTCTAGATGCTGCAGGAGCCTCCTCCATTACCTCTTCGATCTCTATCCTCCAAACACTTCCTTTTTGGAACAAACTAAGGTAATTCCCTCCTTATACTTATTGTTCTTTCTTCCTGAAATGATTTCCCCCAAGATCTTTACCTGTCTGGCTCCTTTCTATCACTTAGAAAGTCCAAATGCCTAACGGCCAGAACCATACCAGTACCTTATATATTACCATCCTCTTTCATTTTCTTTGTGGCAATAACAACTACCTGAAATTATTTGTCAACTTGTTTATTTTTTATTGTTTACACTGGAATGGAAACTTATTATATCTAGAATTATGTCTAGAATAATTTCAAGCATTCCATAAACATTTGTTGGATTAATGCATCAATGAAGACTATATCAATCCTTTATTTATCTCAAATCCTGTCTCCTCTTTGGGAAAACTTCTCTGATTACACATAGCTGCTCTCCTCCTCCTTGAGTTTGTGAACTTCCTCACTGTGGAAAAACATGCCTGTCTTTGGATTTGCTTCAGATACTCTTTAGTATTATTTTCTAATTGTGTTAAGTGTCTATGTTTTGTATGCCCAATGCTCTGAGGATGGTCACCAAGGAAAGTGCTTTTGTACTCTTCTCAGTAAGGACATTTTTTCGGTGTCTCATATATCCACTCAGTCCTCTGAAGAGATGGACACTGTTCTGAGAATTTGGTTAACTGTATGTTCTTAATCCTTCTGAGTTATTTTGCCTCTCCAAATGTGAATACTGGAGATGAAGTCCAGAGATTAGACACCAGATATGTTAAGTCCTGAAGTGAGGGTCTGGCAAGGCAACCTCACTAGATTGGCTTATTGCTTTAGAAAGTTACTGAAGAATCTATAGCTCAATGTACCTCTCTTGGCTACTGTGACATACTGCAGGTCCCAGGAACTCTCCTGCCTTAATTTTTTGTCCTCAGCCTTGCTACTACTCTCTAGGCTTCCCAGATAGATGTGGCCATTTGCTGATTACATACCCTACACTTTAACTCCTTTGCCAGTAATCAGGATATAAAGTTGACACTGATTGTAGACTGGCCCAGGCCTGTAGCAGAGGAGGCAAATTGGCAGTTAGTCAACAGTAATGTCATGCAAATACATTTTGCTTGGCATAAACTGTATTTTATAACTTTGATCCAACATTTGAAATTAGATTTCACTTGAAAATCAAATATCCAGTTTGTGTTGAAAAAATACTAGAAGTTCTAGCAAATATGGGTTCACATTTCCACGTCTCAGAACATGGCTGAAGGTAAGGAGTAACAGCACTCTAAGTTTGTCAGACATACTCTAATTCTGAGAGGTCCAACCAATCTCTTAACATGTTTATTTGATACTTACAACTTGGTCCTCCTAGGCTTTTGATTTGAGACTCCTGCACCTCAATAATCATAGAACTATGCTTTAGGAAGATATTGGGAGGTTTGTTTTTTACCAAAAGTGATAAAATCTGAATTGAATTTTTAAAAATACCACTATGGATGTTTTGTGCATAATAGAATCTGCTGTGGCAAGAATGGAAGACAAACAAAAATCAATATTTAATACCTGCTAACATGCATTAAGATAGTCTAAATGACTACTGAAAGCCCGTCTCACACTTGATCTATGGTCCTTGCCTCCTCCCCACTGGGCCCTGTGTGGTGTCAGAGGCAAAAAGAAAATGGGTTTCCCTACTTTCATACTTTCTCCTCTTGTGCTTATGATAAAGTTTTAAATGTTCTCACCTCTGCTCTTATTTCCTCCTCTCTCCTCTCCTAATCCCTTACCTTCTCTTTGACTTCTGCTCCACTATCTGGCTTAGATTCATGGTGTGCACAGTGCCACCTCCTCTGCATTAGAGTTTACTGTTCTCCAGGCTTCTGCTGGCTTGAGTCATAAAATACTTTTACCTCTTGCTTAGCTGAAATGAAACTGGCCTTTCACAACCTAAGGCCGTCTGGTCATTGACATTGTGGCTGACAGTGATGTTTAGACACACAGGCGTGTTTCTCTTCTTCACCTTGGTCTGGAGCAGTGGCTGCCATCCTTTTGGACCTCATGGACCACCAGTGGTCCATGGTTCACTGGTTGGTGACCACTGGTCTGGAGCACATTCACCAGTTTCTATGCTCCCTGGAAACCACCATGGAGCCTGGAACCCAGCTACTTCTTGCCACATTATTGGAAGACCTTCTTGTTTTATTTCAGTCTCACCATGTCATAAACCGTTCCCTCAATTCCTGATTCCTGCCAGTATTCCCTACATTCCCCAATCTCACGATTCTTCTCCATCACCTATTCAGGAACTGCCTCTCAGTAAGTGCTCTTCCACATTTAACTGTTTCCATTTTATATTGTTCACCAGCAGTGAGAAGTGGGTTATTCCCTGATATCACTATTTATCTTAGGGTTACAAACTCAGGTGGACTGTGTATTTAACAGTGAACTAAATTTTTGTCTAAGAAATACTATGTAATGATGATTAAAGCAATAGTAATTAAAGTGAAAAGAGGGTTCTATCCATGCATATGGAACATGACTGCTCTTAATTAATCAATTCATTACTATTAAATATTTATTGAACACCCACTGTGCAGGAATTATGAGAGAACACACCAAAGACATGGTCCTTACCCTTTGGGAATGTGTGATCTAAAGCAATTTAGACTTCAACTCATGACAGTATGCTCTGGCTGTGATTCTCTGTAGATAAAACAAAGACTGAAATGCAAAGCATGTTTGAGCTCTAATTTCATTTCTGTTCACTACATTACTCATCTTTCAAGTCCTCTGCCTTATTGTCTGCTAGCCAACCAGGGAGGGCTCCTCCTCCCCTTTAGACTCAGCAACAAACTCTCCTCTTCTGTGGAGCCTACCTTCACCTCCCAGCAGTGCTGATACCTCCTTTTATACTTTCAACAGCACCATGTGTGTCAATTAAACTCTTCATAGCATCCTATATAATAAAAGCCTAATATGCTAAGTGTCCAGTCATCTGGTTGTCCATTCAACCAAACCAATTAAAGTGTCATATTATAATGATATGCTAAGGCTGATCAACTGCTCATATCGTATGCACTCACCAGTAGGGGACAGACTCTCTGACTGGTAGGTTAGCTTGCTGCTGGGGTCTGGCCAATCAGGACTGAACATGATGGGCTGGATATGCCCTGGAGCCCTCCCGAAATCCCTCCCCAGTTGACCAACTTCCCGCATCCCTCCCTGGCCCTGATTGTGCACCAGTGGGATCCCTCAGATTGGTTTGTGTTCTAATGCAACCCAGGAACCCTTGGGGGATCTCAGAGAGCTGTTTTCAGCCTGATCCTATAGGCCAGGCCGAGGGACCCCACTGGTGTACGAATTTGTGCACTGTGTCTCTAGTCACCTTATAATTCATGATTTGCATATATTTCCCCTTCACCCCCATACCCTTGAGTTCTAGAGGACTTTAAAACATTTTTTTTTCATCTTTATATGTGTATCTATAATAGAGGTCGGGTGCAGGAATCCCTGCCAGTGGAGTTCCTGGGCATGGCCTGTGGGGATAAAGCCAAAACTGGCAGTCCAACATTCCCTGAGGGATGTAGTAGTGTGTGAAGCAGCAGGCGGTTGGGGAGGAGCCCGAGCCTGTCCAGGCCCTGCTGTGCTTGCTGCTACTGCCGCTACTCGGTAGGCTTGGTACTGCTCTGTTGTGTTCTCCGTGTGCCCATGACCAAGAAGTGGCTTGCGGGCTTGGGCTCAGTCAACCTGATGCTGTCCAGATTCATGTCTGGTCCCAGTGGGGGAGGGGCATCCAGGGGGAGTGTCTGTGGGAGACGCCCCGTTGCTGCAACTGCGCTTGCCAGCTGTGAGCCTGGTGACTGTCACCCCGTTGGTCAGCTGAGCAGCGCTCCTGCGGTGGGAGCACACTGACCACCAAGGGGCAGCTCCTGCATTGAGTGTCTGCGTCTTGGTGGTCAGTGTGCATCATAACAACTGGTGGAATGGTCAAATGGTTGCTTAAGCTTTTATATACATAAATGTTACTTCTTTCAGACTAGATCTCATTCTTGAGAATCTGATAATCATCTACTTATTCATTCAATAAATTGGAAACAGTCTGTATTAGACTTTGGGTTATACATCTTTACCAGCTAACACTTAAGATATAGCAAATAGGGAAAATAATGAGCATATATTGGAAGAGTCTATGGTGACTCTTTCTAAAAGAAGGCATACACACCATTATGTTCAAACAAATGCTTGGGGTACCCTGCCTCACATTAAGGAAAAAAAAGTAACACTTTTTTTTTTTTTCTTTTTCTTTCTTTTTTTTTTTTTTTTTGAGAGAGAGAGGCAGTTCTTATCTGTGTCTGTCTTCACAGCAGGGAGAGCTGAAGAAACTTAAGCATTTCAAGTGACTGTTCTGAGGAGTTTTATTTCTGTGACTAATTACAGCATACCTGCTAATAGAGGAAACATTAACCTTTAAATTGAGAAAGCCAAGGTTTAGAAAGGTTAAATGGTTTGCTTGAAGCCACACAACAACATGTGGCCTGGCCATCAACACTCTCCAGGTTTTATCAATCCTGTGCATGGATGCTGATAAACAAAATGGACCCGTGCTCTCCAGAGGCTCCGGGAATGAACTTCCCTCTTGGCTGGGTCAAGCCTGAGGTTTTGCTCATTGTTCCTTCTTGCCCTGGAAGGTGGTTTTACTGCAGCCCCTTCCAAACTCTCCCTGTAATAATTTCCATCCCGAATCCCAGAAAAACTGAGCACACGGGGTGGGACTGTATCCCTTTTGCAAACTCCTGGCTTGTTGCTATTTACTTAGTGATTAATCCTTCAGCACTGCCTTGTTAAATAGAAGGGTAATATTTTCCTTCTGTCTGAACTGGACAGGCTCCCAGTTCCAGTCAGGTACCTTCGGGCCATGGAGCTGAAGACATATAATATGCCTTTTGTGTTGGCCTTTGGAAACTCAGTTTTGGTGGAGGAAGGTGAAGGATGCTTCTGGCAGTGGATTTCCTTCTGTTTCTCAGCTCTGGGGTCATGTGGAGGATTAGTGTAAATTTTAATCTTTTAAGACAGAGAGAACCAAGAGAGGATAGAGTAACAATAGCCCCGTATACGTGTGTGTCTATTCCTCATAAGTACCTTAAATCACCAAAAAAAATTAAACCTTCCTGCTTATTATCTTGGGGCTGCTGAATTTGCAAATAATGATTTTTAATGTGGCAGTTCTAGAATAATTATTAATACCTATAGTGTGGTTGCATTTGTTAAAAAAAATAATTCCAACTTAGGCACCTAAATATTCCTTTATAACTTAGAGTTAATTGATTGCCAACAAGAAGGCAGAAGAAGAATAAGAAAAAAAGAATTGATGCCACAACAATTTGGGAAATGTTTTTTAAGCAGGACCCTTTGTGACCTAGGAGGAAAGAAACTTAAATCAGATCCAGGTGAGGCAAGAGATTTGCTAATTATGAGCATTAGATTTTTAGTGGATATTATTGTTTTCCACATCCCATGGGAGTGGAAAACTGAAGTTGACTTTGGAGTAATTATATGCATGCATTGGTTTGACAGTGGCAGTTTGTATGTCTGGACAGTGGAGGTTTGTGAGATTTCTGTGTTGAGTGTGTAGTGGGTTTGCTTGGACATTTTGTCACTGTGGCCTCCCTAATCATGGTGGTCCCTGTGACAGGCGTGAGTGCTGTGAAGAATCAAACCTTCCTAACACTTTTCCTTTTTTATCTTGATTATGGATTCAGCTGGTATTGTTCTTGGAGGATTTCCATAGTCAAAGTGCAAATAAAACCCCAAATTTGCCACCTAAAAAAGAGACCAGGCTATGGAGCTCTGTTTGCAAAACTATTTCGTCAGGTTGGGCTTCTCACTCCACCAGGTCATATACACCTCCAGGATGAGGAGGGCTAATAAAGAATGTCAGGTGAGGGCACAACTTTGAGGTATAGTCTTTTGATGAGTCCTAAGTACCATCTTTTCAATGAAACGCTGACCACTGCACCATGTGACTCTCTTTCTTGGACTCCTATAACTTTATTATAAGCCATATCTATACCCTTTTCTTTATTTCTTATATATGTAAACATTATATCTTTAATTAGTAAGCTTTATGAGAGAAAATACTTTGTCTGAAATTCTTATATCTTCTACAGTACTTAGTACAACATCATGTATATCATCTTTACCTAGAAATTATTTATTATGATTGATAATTTGGTTGAGTTCTATGTTGTGAAAGGAGTAGTGTTCAGAACTCAAAATAAAGTCAGACAGAACCTATTTTGTCCCAAATATTTTTAGAATTTTGTGCAATGTGTGGGGATCCAGAGACAAGTAGATGACATGAATCCTTTTCTTGGGGAAATCTGTACAGGGGAATATATTTTGTGTATTTTACCTGTCCTTAGAGAAGTAGCTGTAGACTTAGGCAGGGAATGAATACATTTTTGAAATAAAATTACCTATTATTATGTTAGGTCAATATTTCTCTTGGTGGCCCTTGGGTTTATAGAATACAGTGAAATCAAGTCTCTTCATTTCAGCAGAGGTGAGAATAACAAGGACATCCCAAATAAGAAAAAAATAATAAAGCACTTCTTTCTGTTTGGTTTTGATATATTTAAATATTTGATATTTAATTGAGTGAGTATCCCATGCCAGGTACTGGGTAAGATGCTGAAAATACAAAGATAATAAAGTTACAATCTTTGCCTCCATTGTTATCAAGATATTTTAGTCGGTAGTGAATTCCCTGCTTAATTGTGCTTTGTAGAAGTCAAAAGTAAACTCAATTCAAGAGACTGTCATAAAGCATGATGGGTACCAGGGTATGACTTTGATAAGTGTACTTGGGTCTCAATAATCTTATTTAGAAAATGGGATTTATAGTACCTATATCAGCCAACTGAATTATTGTTTGAAGGGAATGAAATAGACAGATGCCAAGGCTTTCTAAGAGGTTATCACTTTCTTCCTAAGGCATTGTTTTGAATGTTCTCTGATTTCTATTGAACGCCACCATCATTTCAGGAACACTCTAGAGAGGAATGGGTGGAGGCTGTTGGCCTCAGAAACACTGGTATCTTGAATTGAATGGATCCCAGGACCTACATTTGGCTAGAGTCTAACTTGTGGGCTTGGAACAAGTGAGAGGGGGCAGTAATCCTCTTTTAAGGTACATAGCCTGTCTGCTTCTGAGAAGTTCCTTGGCAGAGTTCCCTGGTGGGAAGAGTAAAATCAGAGGCAGCCCCAGAGAAGACAGAATGTACATCTGTATGTAATGTGATGTAATTCTCCAATTTACATACCTATCTGGGATGCGTAAATGTTTCCAAACCCACTGGGGGGGAAGGTTCATAGGTTCTAAACAAAAATCTTAGGAGGCCTCCTCTAGAAAGCAAAGCTATAATGCATGTCCAGAATGTACCTCCCGCTACCGCCGCCGTCTATTACCTACTTTCTGTATACTACACATTTGACTAAAAGGGGAAGTGTCAACGCATGGAAAGTCACTTATTTAGCAGGTATGCATGGTGAGTTGGTACACTTATTGCTTCAGGGACAGGGGAATATCTAATGCTAAGAAGATGGGTGATCCAGAAGTGAGATCACCAGCTATGTTTTTCCTGCTTGGACTGAGAACATGTGGTTATTAAGAATCCCAGTGGAGACTATAAAAATCCTTCTATCTCATGTTCAGGCCCTAGACTGTCTGCCAGTGCAGAACAATGTATGGATTGCTCAATATAACCTGTTCATTGCATTCTCCTCTTTACCCTGGGGTTATGAATGTATTCTCTGAGCAGATCTTCTCTCTGAGTCTTAACTAGAAGGTGCCATCTCCATGTGTAAGGCAACCTTGTAAATCTGGGCTGCTCTGTCATCTCCTTATCTCACAGATCTAGCTCTGCCCAATTCTTTTTTTTTCTTCATTTTTTAAATTGTATCTTCTTATTTATGTATCTTAAAATGAGCCTTTGTCCTTCATTATATGAAAAAAAGGAAATTTCCCTTTATAACTAATGTTTACTGATATCTTACTATTTTATTGACCCTCTTGGAAGTGCTTTATAAGTTCAAACTCATTTAATCCTCACAATAACACTTGAGCTATGTGTATGCCAGTATCTCTATTTCAGAGATGGATAAAATGAGGAATAGAGAAGTCATCTCTGTGTGCCTGAGGTCGGGAAACTGGTGGAGACAACTGTGCTGGGATTTGAATCTGGGCAATACTGACAGAGGTACTCATCTTTTATAATCACTACCTGGTATAGCTTTCCTCTATTCCTGCTGCCTCTTCCTAGTGTGCTTCTTTTCATACTCTTAATAAACTGTCTGCATGTTCAGCCTCAACTTTCATACCATTGTTTTCTAGTACTTTACCTACCATCATTATTTCTTAAAGTGATTTGTGAAGTTTAAGTCATCTGTTCTTATGGTCAGTCTTGATCCTTCAGTATGTATCTGTAACATCCTAGTTTTCTTTCTAGTTATTTTTCCCCAACTCATCACTATAGGAATCCCCTTAAGATGGCATAAAGAGATTGATCCCTAGAACAGTATAGTAAGAACTGGCAAGGCAAATATAGTTTCGATGGACTTGCTGATGGGTCAAGTTAAAGATGACTCTCATGCTTTGGACCTGAGTCACAAAAAAAGTATCATAAAGTTAGGAAAACTAATAAAGTGAAAAAGAAAAAGAACTAATTTTGGATATGTTATTTATTTTTTTTATTTGTAAGCTTGAAGTGGTGACAGTGTACCCAGATGAAAATGTCCATTGAACAATTGAAAATATAAGTGAAAACTTATGAGAAAAAGTTAAGTGGCCCGGCCATGGTGGCTCAGTGGTTGAGCATCAACATATGAACCAAGTGGTCATGGTTTGATTATCGGTCAGGGTCAGGGCATGGGCAAATGCTCAGGTTGCAGGCTCGATCCCCAATATGTGGGTTTGTAACAGGCAGCTAATCAATGATTCTCTCTCTTCATTGGTATTTCTATCTCTCTCTCTTCCTCTCCCTTTTTCTCTGAAACAAATAAAATATATATATTTTTAAAAAGAGTTAAGTAGAGATAGAGATTATGGTATTTGTATGGAGATGTTTGCTGAAAATTGGTAAATTTTGTGGATGAAAAGGGACTACATGCTAACCTGAGTAACTCAGTGAAGGCCTGCATAGTGGCCTTGCAAACTCACAGACCTAAAGTAACCACAAAGGATGTCTGAAATTAAAACCTTTGAATTTAAAAGCAGTTTAAAGTGGGTAGTCATATCCACTAGGCCAATATCTTCCTTGACAAAGATTAACTTGGGTCTTTACTGAGCCTATTGTCTTTTTGCAACTAAGATAACATACCTGTGGGATGTTAGGGTAAGTTGTAACTTCCCTTTTCCAGACCCCTCAGGGCACAACAAATGGCTCCAGGGTGCAGACAAAAAATTCCCTCATTGTTATTGTTATCATGTTATTTGTTGACTGTTAACTATCCTATGCTCAACTAAGAAAAAAGAAGCATGTGTCTATCATTTTACTTTTTATCAAATCATAGAGGTTCCCCCCACCTTGCTTTGTCTCACCTTCCTAATCTATCACCAATGGATTTCATGTAAACCCACTACGTCTCCTCCTTTGATGGTAATTTATAAAAATAGGTGAAAAACTACTATTCTCTGGAGTATTATCCCAATACTTGAGAGAACAAGAAATAGAGACACATTCATTAGTCAAGACCCTTGGTTGCAAATAACAGAGACAAAGCTTGGGTAAATTACGTGGGGAAAAAATTTTATTGCAAGGATAGTGGATGATTCCACAAATAATTGGGAAGGCTCAAGAAAAATTGTCAGAGATTGGGCAGAAGCTGAAGAAGGCAGCTCTGCCAGAATTGCATCCAAGAAGATGCCACAGAAAGAATCTGATCTCCAGTACCAGTTCTGGTCATTAGAAGTTGCCACTGACAGTGTTGACAGGAGATGTACACTGTCACCACTTATGGAAGGCTCTCCAATTTGCTCCCTGTGTCTTGGCTTTATTTGCTCCCAATTAAAACCTCAGGGAAAATATCCAATTGATTGAGTTTCAGTGAAGTGCCTGTAGTCAAGTGCCAGGAGCTAAGGAGGATGTGTCTATCTTTCTCTGAGGGAGTGAATTCTAACACTGGGTCACCTGCAAGGACAAGTATCTACTGCTTCCCCATCTGCATGCTTCTTGTCTGATAAGGAAGAGGAGAAGATTGTATTATTAAGCCAGTTTGGAGTTTCATTGGATTGGACATTTTAATTAGTAAATAGAGACTTGTGTTTTTAGAAGGGACTAAACAGTTTATGTAACATAAGTGTGATTAATGTGATTAATAAAGTCCCTGTTCTGGGCCAGATTTAAAGGGACTGGGTGGCAGTTGTGGGGGAAGGGAAGTGAAGAAAATAAGGGAAGTTAGTTTTACTTGATAAGTCCTGTTTTCTTAATGTAAAGGTTATTTTCTCATTAATAATTTTATAGTCATGGTTATAGAAGTCTATATTTGGGTAGAATAAAGCCCTTTTGGAATTATGTAACTCATGATTCTTTTCTGTTACCAACTGTACCTATTGCAGCTCACACTGTCACCATCATCTTGTTCAGAGGTGACACCATAGCTCAGCCCTTTGTCTACAAACATACTGCATCACTTTTTTGAGGTTTGCCATATTGGACAGAGAGACTGAACTGAACCTGGGGTCCCTTGTTTCTTTGAGCTATGATTCTAGCTCTAGAGGTCCTCTCCACCAAAGGCAACTTCCAGGATTCTGGCACAACCTTTTTGTTTTCTCTGTTAATGCTGATTTCCAGTTCTCATTTTGCTACACAAAAAAACCTCTTCACTTTCAAATTCCACTATTCAGTTCTGAAAAATACAGTCTATTTTAGTTATTCCCTACATAAACTACTTCCCATGGTGTGTTCAGATGGACAGTCATCTAATCAATGTTTGATCAAGAACTTAGGGAGTGCTCCAAGTGGAAGAATCCTTAGAGGTCATTAGGGCACCTGTTTTGATCATACTGTTGAGACCCATGAAAGAAATATGAGGTGTGTCACAGTCATTAAAGAGTTAAATGCTCAAGTATATGGACTTAATATAATAAAGCATGCCAATGTTATTTATCTAAAAACAACTCATATTTTATTACAATTCATTGTGTGCTTTTTTGACTGGAAAAAAAAAGAATGCATGGCAGGCCAACTTTCTGGAATACATATGGGTTATACCTTATCTTATCTATGCTTTCAGTATAATGATGACTTCTAATGGTGAGCTGTTCAACACCATGTTTCATTTGTTTTGTGAAACCTTCCCAGACCCCCATAGGACATGTTGCACCTGCCTTGTCTTCATTTCTAACTATCCCTGCTTGTGTAATACACTCAACTTTTTGCATACTGACTGCTGAGTGATAACTTTTACCTTGTTAACCTAGTTTCTTTAATCTCAGTGAATATTTCATATCTTTCTATCACCTTCATTGAACTGAAAGCCTCTTAGTAGTAAGATCTATTATTTATAATATTTGTGATCCCTACAACTGTATAATTGATTCCTGAATAAAATTAGGGATTCACTGAGTTCTTTGGAAATATATATTTTTCCCTCTTCAATTATCTTAATAATCTACCCAGCATCAATCCTTGAGCTAATTATAGAAGCAAATATCTAAGGAGTGACAGGAAAAGAAAGTAGTAGTCCTGTGCTCCTTGATATGCATGGCCTTCCCCAGTGGAGGAGCCAAGGGTCTCATTATGTTTTTTGAAACTCATCATTCAAGAGACTGGTCTGCTTGAAATAATTGATCTTATATGCATAACTTAAATCCTTTGCTTTTCTGATCCTTTCCTTCAGATATATCTCTTCCTGTGGCTCCTTTTTGTCATAACAAATACACTCAAATCCTATATGAACATAGATGGATTGGCCAGGCAGATACTTGCTGAGTACCTGGAACCAATTAACTGGATACATTAATAACGTAATGCTTGTCCTTTCAGCCTTAAGTTTTATAAGAAAGTGGTATAGTTCCAGTAAAAACAGCTAAAACTTCCATTTGCAGGTTTACATTCATGGTCAGAGAGGCCTAAATTTGTATATACTGATTTTGTTATTTACACATTACCAATTCTTTTATGCCTCAGATTTCTCATTTGTCAAATTATAATAACAGCAGTTACCTTATTGGATTACTATAAAAAATAAATTAGAGAGTCATGTATAAAACACTTATATACCAAAATGGCAAGTGTACAGGGAGTATACTCAATAGAGAATGACTACAAATAGTGATAACACATTGTAGTAAATAAAATTATTTTTTTATCATTTTATAGCACTACCAAATTAACTCTGAATTCTGTTATATATTCCATTTATATATTTTAATGTGTGTTCCATTTAATCTATTTTATTTGATCTCCTCCATAAGTTATTCTAGACCAAGAGAATTAAGGCTTAAAATGGTAATCTCACAGTGCAATACACAGATAAATTTTCATTGAATTGGAGACTTAAAATGTATATAATTTTATTACCATTGTCACCCAATAAGTTTAATAAAAATAAATGAAACAAAATAAAATGATAATCTAGGGTTCAGGTTTTTTTTGTGACAGAGGAATAGCTTGTATTGGATTAATTCTTGAGCAGATGATAATTAGAAACTTGGGAAAGTATTTTAAAAGCATAGTAATAAATTGACTCTGAAAAGAATTGTCAATAATGCTAAAATACGTTATGAAAATTTGATGAGTTAAAGAATCCTATATAATAAAACCCTAATATGCAAATTGACCAAATGGTGGAATGACCAGTGGAATGACTGATTACTGTGACATGCACTGATCACCAGGCGGGTAGATGCTCAACTCAGGAGCTGTTCCCTGGTGGTCAGTGTTCTCCCACAGGAGGATTGCTGCTCAGCCAGAAGCTGGGATCATGGCTGGTGAGCACAACAATGGTGGCAGGAGCCTTTCCCACCTCTGCTTCAGGTGGATGGTAAGGAGCAAGGGGTCTAGACTGAGAGAGCCCTGAACTGTGAGAAGAATGTCTGACTGCCAGCTTAGGCCCAATCCTCAGGGAATACCCTCAGGGAAATTGGGCCTAAGCAGGCAGATGGTCATCCCCCAAAGGATCCCAAACTACCAGGGCAAAGGCCAGATGGTCATCCCCCAAAGGATCCCAAACTACCAGAGCCCTCCCTGGCCAGTGCATGCATTTTTTCACCGGGCCTCTAGAACTTATATAATCTCTTATCTCCCCACAAGATATTTTTTTAAGTATAAAGGGAAATCTATTTACTTAGAGAAACCTGGGGCAAAGAGCCATGTCAACTAAGTAATATCATAGTAAGTTCCATTAGTCAGCTCTGTTCTAGATTGAAAGAGATTAAGGAGAAGAAACAACTGAACAAAACATTTGACCTAGAGTTTTATTTTATTATAAAGGATATTATTGGAAAAATTAGCAGTATTTGAATAATATTATATTATTATTAATTTCATGATGTTGGTAATAATGTTGGTTATTTGCACTTAAGAAATATATTCTGAATCAAGCATTTATTAGTAAAGGAGTATCATCTTGGCAAAATACTCTAAAAATGTTTAGAAAAATTATATATATGTATATGCGTATTTACACATATGCAATATTTATAAATAAATACATGGTTAGGATCACATTTAATTATGAAAGCCCCAAACATCTAAAACCTATGAGACATGCCTAAGAATAATTAAAGAAGGCCTAAGTTAATGGCAAAAATATGCCATGATTATGGATTGAAAGAGTCAGTATTGTTAACATTTCCTCTAGTTGATCTATAAATTCAAAAGATTCTCAATAGGTTAAAAAAATTTATAATACTTTTGGAAATTGAGTTGATTAAAATTTATATGGGAATAAAAAAGTGTAGAATAACCCTAGGATATCTTGAGAAGGAAGAAAAAGTTGAAGTATTTAAGCTACCTTTTTTATATCTTACTACAAAGCTTCTATAATTAAGAAATCAAATGTTAGTATAAAAACAAGCATATAGATAAAAATAAATAAAATAGAGAATGTAGATATATACTCACATATATACAATTGATTTTTGGCAAAGATACCCAGGCATTTAGTAGGGAATATAGAGAGTCTTTATAACAGACTAGAGGCCCAGTGCACGAAATTTGTGCATTGTGGGGGAGGGTCCCTCAGCCTGACCTGCACCCTCTCCAATCTGGGAGCCCTCAGGGGATATCCTACTGGTGGCTTAGTCCTGCTCCCTGTGGTTCTCTGCTCTCTGCGGACCTGCCTACTTGATGCCACTGCAGCCCCTGGTGTCTCCTCTCTGCGAGGGCCTGCTTGCCCCTTGCCACCGCAGCCAGGGACAAGCAGTGTCCTGCTGTGTGTTTGCTGCGGGGGACTAGGGTGCTGCTTGCCCCTCGCCACACGGTGAGGGCTTAAAGGACTGGGGGACTCCGGTGAGGCTGAGGGGACTGAGTGCCACCATCTGTGGCTATGGGCGCTGCCATCTTTATTGCGGAATGACAATTAATTTGCATCATTTGCATATTCCACCTTTATTACGTAGGATGGTATCAGAACAATTGGGTAAACTTGTAGGAAAAAGATGAGCACTGATTTATATCTCACATCATATGGAAAAATTAATTTAAGATGGACTATACTAAAACATCAGATATTATGTTCATGACCTTGGGATAGACAAACATTTTTTAGAAATGACATCAAAAGCACTAAACATAAAAGGAAACTGTAATACATTTAACTTAATCAAAATACAAAACTTCTCACTGTGAATTTTACTTCATTTCTCAGAGCAAACAAAAGGGAGGAGGCAACTCCTCTAAGACTATGATTGTGTAAACAGACAGACACTAGTTTGGCTTCCATGCTTGGTTTTCTATCATTATTGGAAATGGGAATTGAGATTTAGGTTAATTTCAGTTATTATGGAATAAAGTTATACTTTTACATACAACTTTTGAATTACTTTGATTAAAAACATGTTATTTGAGCTGCCAGAATCTGAGAAGTAAACATTTTGAGGAAAATGTGTTCAAGGAATACTATTTTCAAGCTCAGAATGTATAGTCTGTTTTAGGAGAAAAATCTATTCTGGATGTATGTGATCGGTTTGCCTAAATCCTAATTCCTTTCTTAATTAATATGAATGAGTCCCAGTTCCACCATTCACCTGGAAGTGAATATGTGTTCAGAAGGCCTGGGAAATCTATTTTGATAGCTAACATTTCTATTTCTTAGGTGTTTGGCCGAACTTAGCCAATCCATCATTTCTTTTAGCATAATTTTCATAGCTGCATTTTTAAGTATTTGTGTTTTTGTAGCAAAGCAATAATCTAAATTTAAGCCTTCACCATTGAGCTCAGCTGAATTCTTGGTCATAAGGATTATTGTTTAAAATTTTTTCCTGTATTTTACAGTTGAGTAGTATTCCAATGAGAAACTTTTTTATCTACTCATTTATTGTTGGGCATTTGGGCTGCTTCCAAATCTTGGCTTTTGTAAATAAAGCTTCAATGAACATAGATATACACATACTCTTTTAAATCAGTATTTCTGGTTTCTTTAGATATATTGCCAGACATGGAATCTTTGGTAATAAGGCAATTCCATTGTTAATTTTTTGTTGTTGAGGTAACTCCATACCACTTCCCACTGTGATCGCACCAATCTGCATTCCCACAAGCTGTGCACAAGGGTTCCCTCTTCTCCACATCCTCGACAACACTTGTTTATTGATTTATTGATAGCCATTCTGACAGGTATGAGGTAATATTGTGGTTTTAATTTGCATTTCTCTGGTGATTAATGATGTTGAGCATCTTTTCATGTCTACTGGCCATCCATATGTCCTCTTTGGAGAAGTTTCTGTTCAAGTTTTTTTTGCCCATTTTTTAATTGGATTGTTTGGGTTTTTTTTGGTGTTGAGTTTTATAAGTTCTTTATAAATTTTGAATAGTAACCCCTTATTAGATATATCATTGGTGAATATATTTCCCCATTCGTTGGGTTATCTTTTCATTTTGCTTATGGCCATAAAAAAGAAGAAAATCATACCATTTGCAACAGCATGGATGGAACTGGAGATTATTATGCTAAAGGAAATAGTCAGAGAAAGACAAATACCATATGATTTCACTTATATGTGGAATGTAATGAACAAAATAAACTAACAACCAAAATAGTAACAGACTCATAGACACAGAGAACAGACTGACATGTCTCTGAGGGGAGGAGGTGTTGTGGGGTCTCGTGAGAAAGATTAATGGCTTAAAAAAAAAAAAAAAAGACTCGTATTAAATACAACAGAATGGTGAATACCAGAGGGAAAGGGACTGGGAGGAGATAGAAAAGTGTAAGGGGGGATAAGTGTAATGGGAAGAGACTTGACTTGGGTGGTGAACACACAATACAATATATAGATTATGTATTATAGAACTGCACTCCTGAAATCTATATAACTTTATTAACTAATGTTGCCCCAATAAATTTGATTAATGAAAGAGGAAAAAATCCCCTTTGTAATGTCCTTGTGACCTTTGACAAATTAAGCTTTTTGAAATGTTCTTTACTCATTCATAAAATGGTATTCTTATTCCCTAGGCTAACATATTATCAGATTGATGTTCCCCCGCCCATTCTTTCAGACCCTGGTCCTTGGACCTGGTTCTTCAGATCTGGGTTCTGGCCTGACTTACTTCCTTCTGCCAGTTGATAAGGATTGACCAATTCTTAACTTTAATTACCATTATTCAGTCCAGAATTGAGTAGTGCTTATCTCATATTCATTGTCCTCCATTATTTGGTCATTTTGTGAGAGGTCATTTGTTCCTCTCAGGAATCTGAAATGTTTTCTTTCGGGTACATAAAGCTTCCTCTGAGTCTCTACTTTTGGTTACACCCTTTCAGCTTATTTTTCAGATCTAAACTATTCTGTGATGGGTGTAATTACTTAGTAAAGACTGAATATCATTCTAGTTTGTGAGACAATTAATTGAGGCAATTATGTGAATCATTTATCTTTACTTTACATTTTATATGATGTAGGTTCAGCTCTTGTGGCCTCAAGCCTTGGACTGTTGAGCAGTGAATCTGGTTTTAGATGAATTCAATGATTTTGCCTTTTTTAGTGACAAAACCAAATTTATGTTCCATTTCTGAAAGAACCTACAGCTTTCCTACATTCCTTATTTCCTTTTATCTCCTCTCCCCTACCAGGTATCAACATAGTTTCAATAGCCTGGCTCTTATGGAGACACAGCCTTGTGAAGGCCAGGTCATATGCTTCCATGTGCTTTCTCATCAGTTCTCCCATTAGTATTCACAGCTCTATGTGGGGTTGTTACATCAATAGTATCATTCTTCCTATTTTCACATGAGAAAACAGGCTTCAAGGGATAAACTAATTTATCAGATGGAAACAAACTAGTAATGAGAACATATACACTTGAATCTGGATTTTTTAAAATCCTCACTCAAAGATATGTTTTCATTGATTTTGGAGAGAGAGGAAAAGTGGGGAGGAGGAAAGGAGACAGAGAGAGAGAGAGAGAGAGAGAGAGAGAGAGAGAGAGAGAGAGACAGAGACAGAGACAGAGAAAGAGAGAGAAAAGAGAGCCATGCATCAGTTGATTAGTTGCCTCACACACACACCCAGACCAAGTGTGGAGCCTGCAACCTAGGTATGTGCCCTGACCAGGAATTGAACCTGCAACCATTTGGTGTACCTGATAATTCTCTAACCAACTGACCAGGGCTAGAACCTGGATTTTTGATTCTTGGTCTAAGACCAATTTTTTTTTTTCATAATCAATGTATATTAAGCAAATGCAAAACAACAAATATAAGTAACTTTAAAAAACCTCAAATAATAATATCTTTTTTGAATGCAAAGGCAAATACCGGTAATAATTACAACAAAGGCAAAATAAAGTTAAGACTCCTAGAGCCCTTTTAGTAAATTGCCTGGCTATACTTGCTAACTTCTTTCAGATAAATACATCTTATTTTTACCCTTTTATGTAAGTTCCTTTCTCACTTAGTCTTGCAAATAACATATTCTGTTCATACAAATAGAGTTTGTGATTTTCTTGTGATTTTCTCCCTCCTCTCTCATGGTTCATTTTTTTTTTATGATTATGGCAACATTGACAGCTGTGTTCATTGCGATCTATGGCTGGCTATACCTTTAAGTACCTAGCTCTGAAATCCTTTTGTCCCTCTAGATTTGAAAAATTACACCCCCATCTCCCAATTCAAGACACTCTGCGACAGAGCTCTGCTGTCTGCAAGAATATTAGTTTTGAGAATAGGATGGCTGTTTGCACCGTACTCTCTGCTCTCTTGCCAGCAATAATCAAAGCGAGCTTGTATTTCTTTAATGACAAAGCCTCCCGGTGTGTTAATTTGGTTCTCTTTGACACTACATCTTGTCAGAGAAGTGAGAGAAATGGGAAAACATACATTAATAACACTGTCAGCCAAGTGGTACATTTTTCTGTGAAACTCATATTTGGAAGGTGAGGGTCTTTGTCTGTCTCATTCTTGGGTTCTGAGAAAGCTTGTGGACTCTCACTTTCTGTTGTGGCTAAGGGGAGACCTTTTCCACATGACTGCTCACTCTGGCCCCAAATGAATTGTTTCTCTGCAATGAACAATCAGTCTGCCATTAAGCATCACTTCTCCCCAGTCATCTAAATACGCATTCCCTATTCACAGAGGGAAGACGAGAGGATCTCCCATCAGATAGACCTGTCTCTGACTGGCTCTGTGAAGGTGGGATAGTCACTCCAAACTCAGAACTCTCACTTGTCAAATAATGACTCTGATAGTTCAGTACACTATTGGGAGGATTATGACAAATACGCAAATCGCTTTGCGATTATAATATTCATCTCTGCTCTTCTCAGACCTGCAGCTGATTTGTGAAGCATCGCAATAACAACTTAGCTTAGGGGTGACCGACCATGAACGGTGGTTCTAGGTTGTTTCAGAATTGGCTAAAATGAGCCTGAGTGTGTCATGTCATGATAGTTCCTGAAATGTCGGCCCACTCATAGTGGGTATTTCACACCTGGGGGCTCTTTCAAGTTCCAATGACGATGGTTTTATTGACACTCAAGTCATTTGTGTTGCCAATTGATTTTTAAGGCATCACCATTTCCCATGGTTTTACATGCAACCTCCTTTTGCCTCTTATTCTAAGTCGATTCCTATGTCCTCAAGCTGGTATTTTAGAATGGGGCTTCTTTATTAGACGGTAGTGCTCAGCCTGATGGTGGTTGGTTCTAGAAATCATGATTCCTTTGAGTGAGCAACTGCCTCCCAGTGAGCCTGCTGAAGAGGAACTAGCACTTTCCTTTCCCCTTTCCTCTTTTGTTCTCAGCAAGGAGGCTCTGCGCTCACAGCAACCACTGGAGCCTGTCAGCACGCCCATCATGGCTGCAGCCCAGCCCAGCTGAGGGGAGCTCTTGCGGGAAGTTCTCAGGGCCTGGGTGTTTGGTTTGCCTCTTCCTGTTTGCCTTGTAGCTTTAAATAATGCGGTTGCTTCACAACCACTTGTTTTTTGAGTAGAGAACAGGGCATATTTTTCTAGCAGATAAAATGACTTCCCACCATTCACTCTTTGTTATTTCCCCTTTCTGAAGGGCGGGCTGATGAATGCAGGGCTATGTGTAATGCAGGCTTTCCTGTTTTCTGCTCTTTCTCCAGTGGGCTTGTCAGTCAGTCCTGAGCTTGGTTCTGGGGAGGATGTGGCATTCATGAGAAGGAGGTTGAAGAGAAGTTGTGTGCATTATCCTTCTCACAGAGCACACATGCTATTTCTGTACTGGTATCAGGCTCCAGTTAATACTACCCAAGATGCTATGTTTCCAAGTTATGCATTGAGAAGCCAGTCATTAATAAATGAAGAATAATAGAAATCCAGTGTTATAGCACAGCTTCATAAAATGTCATATCATACACCTCTGTAGGAACTCATTGATGAATTGTGATGCAGTGTGGTGGATGAGACACTAACCAAGTGTGAAACTGACTATGGGAGAGAAAAGTGTGTTTAGGATCTAGACTGTTTTGAGCATTCATCTCTCCTGGTCCCACATTATACATCTGAAATTTCTCTCTATACCACTGCTCTCATGCTCTTTGTTGAAGGCTCAGGATTCAGCCAGCTTTCTATCTTAACTTAGCTTTATGCTGTCAAATCTTCACCCTCTTTCCACCTCTAGAGACCTGATAATATCTAGTGGTTTTGGGGGGAGATAAGGGAGGAGTTTGATTTTGGCCATCTGTCCCATGGCTAATGGCATTGGGTGGAAGTAATTGTTCAAATAGCACATATAGTCATGAATTTTTTTTCAGTAATGTATTTATAATGACAAATTTTCAAAAATCTTAAAATTTTTTATCAAAGAGAATTTCTAACTTAGTTTTAATTTATTAATCCCGAATGAAATAGAAATTAAGTTTGGACAGGTAATTGATTCAGGCCATGGTTTGTTTATTCTGTTGTGTTCTGTATGATACCATTCAGAGACACCTTAAATAAAATAAACTTTGTTTATATGGTAACAATTTAGAAGGTCCCCTGACTCAATGTGTCAAACTTAGCCTACCTAGTTTTCCATCATAGCCATCATATAATTAATTTTGAAACCTATATGCAAATATTTTATTACAAGTCATATATACAGTATATATACTTTAAGAGCTGATAACTCAACTTTGAAAATGAAACGTACTTTAATGAACACTGCCTTTATAGTTATTTGAAGTGTGTGTATACATTTTTGGACACTATATTTCCAGACATAGATGGCAATGGAACTTGATAAATATTGGGAAGTGACTAGAAGAAGGACACTAGTAATCTTGGTGTGCATTGGATGTACAGATTTTGCTTTACTACATCTATTTCCCAAGGACCTGTCCCCTTGACATAATCTTAGCAAAATAAATGCAGAGCCATAGTCAAATCAGGCCCTGGGCTTCAAGACTCCAGCTGGAGGATCATGAGTCAGCTAATGACTGTGCGTCTTGACTCAACCACTGACTGTGCACCTTGCAGCAGTGAAAAGTGAAAACTAAATCCCAGGCCTCTTCAGAGGCAACAACTGCTTCTTTTATCGCCCCTTGTGTAAAGAAGCTGCAATAACCAAGTAGGATCATCTCTTCTTGATTCCCTCTTCAGCTGGGAGGAAAATAGCTTGGGCCATTGGATCTGCCAGAGTAGATCCTGGGCTTTGAGAGCCAGAAGTCCACAATGTTACAGAGGAATCACTCTTTAGAGCCGCAGGCACTGTCAGAGAAAGGGAGAGGTGTACAGGAAAAAGAGCGAGAGAGAGAGAGAGAGAGAGAGAGAGCATTTCTGAGGCTGAATGCTCAATAGCTTCCTAAGTCCCACTTCTTTCATGAAGAGACAAAACTCTGCATTAGGGAGAATGATCCCTACCATTTTCCACTGAGAATTTCACAGAAGCCACAGGAGGTGGTACAAGGAAGCCATATAGGAGTTTATCCACAACTGGAGGAACATGGACCTCAGAAAAGACATTTATTGCGACTTCATTCCTCCTCCTCGTAACAACAGCATGGGATATAGACTTTCACCTTTGGGAATGGAGTAAAACTGTGATAATATTTCAGAAAAACTCATCACCAGAGAATAAAACAACAACAAAATTTGCTTACAAACCCAAATCTATCTTTTGGGCATAGTTTGCATTGTTATGTGGTATTGGGCATGGGGAGAGTTGTAGAGAGCCACCAGAGAAGGCACATGGACATTCTTTTAATTCTTATCAGCTGAGCCCGAGGGCACTGGCAGAATCCTGTTATCAGTACTGATTTCTTAATCCATGTGCTTGAAATGAAGAACAAATAGGACTTTGACTCACCCAGGTCTTAATATGCTAAATCTTGTGCCAAAAAATAAGGAGTTTACCCAGATTTTGATGAATAGAATCTGAGGACACCCGAAACTCCTTTTGACCTTAAACTCCCCGAAACTCCTTTTGACCTTAAACTCATCTTTGGAAGCCAATAAATATGCTGTGTTGTCTGTGGTGAGTGTGACTGTCACCCACCTAGCTCCCGGCTTTATGAATCTATTTCTGCCTCTTGTCTCTTTCTTTCTCTAATTTCTTAATCCCTAGCTCCTCCCCTCAGGCACTTGTCGTTTTTTTCCATGCGGGATGCAGAAAAAGGAGAAACACCACAGAGAGTTGATGAGTAAACTGAAGATGCTCTTCTTCCTTCATTACTTGGAGCCTAACTACGGATTTGAAACCTATATATATGAAAAAGCTCTTGGAATAAGAACAAGCAAACAATTAAAAAGAAATATTGTTAATATTTTGAATAATGGCAACAGAAGAATGTGAGAAGGCAAACGTGGTTTTATTTAAAAGTTTTTTTGTGTGTGTGTTTTTTTTTTCCATTTCACAAAACGGGAAGGAGTAAAAGAATATAAGAATGCATGAGAAGAAGGGAACATTTAATTTACCTTTATTTCTCTCTTGAATTTAAATTTTGAACATTGAAAGGAAACTCTAACTTCACAGAGCTCAGTTTGTCCTTTCTGCTCTTCTGTATAATAAAAAAGTCACTGATTCTATCTTTTCTAGGAAGCCTGAGTTTATCATTCCAACTCACAGAGGTGTTTTCCTTTTCTGAAGTCCTTTCTCATTTGCCATTTTTTTTCTGACTTGATCATCACTTAAAAAAAAAAAAAAAATCCTCACCCAAGGATATTTTTCCATTGATCCTTAGAAAGAGAATGGAAAGGAGCAGGGGGAGGGTGGAGGGAGAGAGAAACATGCTTGAGAGAGACACATATTTGGTTGTCTCCTGCCTGCACAAGCCATGACCAGGGCTGAGATGGAATATGCAACTGTGTCCTTGACCTGGTATCAAACCCATGACCCTTCCTTCATGAACCATCTCTCAAACCAATAAGCAAAACCAGTCAAGTCCATACTTTTTTTTTTTTTTTTAAAGTACTATTATTTTGGTGTCATTTTTTTAAATGTGTTTTTATTGATTTTAGGGAGAGGGAGCAATAGATACATCATTGAGTGAAACATAGAATGCTGCCTCTTGCAAGCCCGCTACTGGGATCCATCTTCACCATGGCAAGTGCTCTGGCCTGGAGTCTAACCAGTGATCTCCTGGTGCATGGAACAATGCTCAACCAACTGAGCTACACCAGCCAGGCTTGATCCCCACTTTTTAATTGTATATATCAAACCTCAGACAGTGGAGAAATATGAAGTGTAGAAAGAAACTCAAAGCTGTTTGAGCCACCAGTAAACCCATGGGGTTTGATATTTTTATGAAAATAAGACCAAGAGGGAACATAATTGATAATTGTCTCATTCAAAATCAATGGGTTGTCATGTAAAAAAAAAAAAAAAAAAGTCAGTTTCTTCTCTATTTTCTAGGAACTAGGGCTAATAAGTAGAAACTATTGGGGTAATATTTCAGTTTGACAAGAGAAGAAAAATAAATTAATAGCTAGAAGATCCCAAAGTGGAATCAACCATAGAGTAGTAGTCTCCTTTTCAATGGCAATACTCAGGATAACCATTAAGGATACTTTTTTTACAGGGGATTCTTAAACTTTTCTTCAGGATGAACTAGATAAAATTATTTAATGATTCTTTTGAAATTTAAGATTCTATTATGTTAAATGAATAGCTAAATTATATCCTATGTAATAAAGAGGGAATATGCAAATTAACTCTCACGCTATCACAAATATGGTGGCACCCAGTCCCCTCAGCCCTGCTAGAGTCCCCAGTCCTTTCAGCCCTGCCAGGGGGGGTGGCAGGTGTGTGGTGCGGCTGGACCACCCTCAGTCCTCCAGCCACGCAGGGCTGGCCTGAGGCACAGGCAAGCCTCAGAAGGTGGCTGCCCAGCCGACTCCCAAGGTGCAGTCAAGCCTCGGATGGTGGCTGCCCAGCTGCCCATGGTGCCCAAGGCTCAGGCAATCAGGACCAGCAGTGGCAGCAGGCAACTCAGGCATCCAATGGCAGCAGCAGAGGTATGATGGGGGCATCGCCTTCTTACTATCTTACCCTTGAGGGCTCCTGGATTGTGAAAGGGGGAAGGCTGGGCTGAGAGACCCCCCTTCCAGTGCATGAATTTTATGTGAATAAATTGTATATGAATAAAGGTAATCAGCACCTATGTTAAAATTTAAGTACTGAGCCTGGCCAATGTTACTCAGTGGTTGAGCATCGACCTATGAGCCAGGTCATTGTTTGATTCCTGGTCACAGCACAGGTCCAATTTGAGGGCTCGATCCTCAGTAGAGAGTGTGCAGGAGGCAGGCAATTAATGATTCTCTCTCATCATTGATGTCTCTCTATTTCTCTCTCCCTCTCACTTCCTCCCTGTAAACAATAAAACTATATCTAAAAAATGAAAAAGTAGCCAAAACCAGTTTGGCTCAGTGGATAGAGCATTGGCCTGCGGTCTGAAGGGTCCCGGGTTCGATTCAGGTCAAGGACATGTACCTTGGTTGCGGGCACATACCAGGGGTGTGCAAGAGGCAGCTGATCGATGTTTCTCTCTCATCAATGTTTCTAACTCTCTATCCCTCTCTCTTCCTCTCTGTAAAAAATCAATAAAAAATATTTAAAAAAAAAATTAAAGAGTATTGGGAAGAAAAAATAATCACTTGTATGAATCATTCAGACTTAAATCCATTTACATATTTATAAATCTTTCCAGTATTTTATTTATAGATAAGTTTCTTTAAAAATGGACTCATAGTTCAGATATTATTATCCAGTCTGCTGTTCTACCTCCTTAGAAAGTTATGAGCATCGTCCTATTTCAAAAGATATATATCTAAGTCATTTTAATAGTTGTATCATGTATTATTCGATTTCTTATTGTTTAACATTAAGGTTATCTCCAATTTTTCACTAATGTAGATAATGGAATAATGGAAGTCCTTATGCATGCATCTTTCTAATTTTATTTCTATATAATATATTTTTATACGTAAAGCTATTAGACTAGCTTCATGCACATTCTTAATACTCACTCTCCTGAAAAGTAGGACAAGATCCAACTCTCAGCAGCTCTATATGACAGGGCCTGTTTACTCAGACCCTGAGCAAAACTAAACACTTTCCTTCTGATATTTGCCAAATTGACAGGCAACATTTTTTTTTTTTTTGGTTTTAATTTGTTTTCTTTATTATTACTGAGATTGATAATTTTTATGCACTTATAAGTCAATTATAATTACTATTCTGTGAATTGCCTATATATCCTTTGCTATTTTTCTCTTAGAGTATTCTTATTTATGACAACTGTTTGTATGTTAATTATATTAGTCCTTTTTTATATATGTTGTTAGTATTTTCATTTAGATATTATTTTTTTAACTTAAAGAAGTTTTACATTTTTATTTGGTTGAATTTTATTTCTCAGAATTTTTTCTTTTATAATTTCTGATTTAGCACCATGATTGGAAAGTTCTTTTACCTGAAATTGTGAATATTAATTTTTAAAGGCAGAATCTGTATATTTACTTCATTGTATGCCCTGATGTTCCCCATGTACTTCTAGTGGTATGTTCATTGATCGAGGAGAGGCATACTGATAAAAATACACTTATAGTTCAGGCAGATGAGTAGACCCCATCCTTTGTTCTTTCTGACCATAGTTCCCTTTATTATGTATACTAGAGGCCTGGTGCACAGATTTGCACACCAGTAGGGTCCCTTAGCCTGCCCAGTGGGGATCGGGCCAAAACTGGCAGCCCGACATCCCCCAAGGGGTCCCAGAGTGTGAGAGGGGACTCTTCAAAGTTGTGGTGGCTCAGCAGCTCCTGCATTGAGCATCTGCCCCCTGGTGGTCAGTGCATGTCATAGCTACCAGCTGGTAGGCTGGTGGCTTAGGCATATATATATATATATATATATATATATATATATATATATATAGACTAGATGCAGGGGTCTTCAAACTGCGGCACGCGGACCACATGCGGCCCGCAGAGGAGGCTGATCCGGCCCGCCAGGTTTTTTGGGCAGTGAGCACAGCCGAGGTGTTACAGTAGGAATTAGTAGTTCATATAGTCCGGCCCTCCAGCTCTCTGAGGGACCGTGATCTGGCCCCCACTTTAAAAAGTTTGA
Source organism: Pipistrellus hanaki (assembly GCF_964339955.1). NCBI lineage: Eukaryota > Metazoa > Chordata > Mammalia > Chiroptera > Vespertilionidae > Pipistrellus > Pipistrellus hanaki. The sequence continues at coordinate 75,670,477 of NC_140508.1, forward strand.
GGACCCCTGGTAGAGAGACTCCAGAGGCTGGCAGGGCTAAGGGGACTGGGTGCCACTATCTTGTAGCTGTGGGTGCCATCATCTTTGAGGGTGTGACAGTCAATTAGCATATTCCCTCCTTATTGGCTGTAGGTGCCACCATCTCTGAGGGTGGGGCAGTCAATTATCATATTCCCTCCTTATTGGCTATGTGTGCCACCATCTTTGCGAGAGTGTGAACATCAATTATCATATTCCCTTTTTATTAGATAGGATTCTTTGTTTATCTTCTAAGATATGACTATAGGTAGGCTTATTAAATAAATTATAAGAAATGTTGCACTGTTTGAGGAAAAGGATTAGTGCTGAGTTGTTTTATTATTACAAGATGGATTTTTCCATATCTGTGTGTGTGTGTGTTTGTGTGTGTGTGTGTGTACCTATATAAGCACATGCACACAAATATATACACTCACCCAACCTTAAAGTTATATTTTTTTCCTCAATGTTAACTCTAATGTTTTTGTATTTTTAAGAACATTGAGCCCTAACTGGTTTGGCTCAGTGGATAGAATATTAGCCTGTGGTCTGAAAGGTCCCAGTTTCAATTCCAGTCAAGGGCATGTGCCTTGGTTGCAGGCACATCCCCAGTAGAGGGTGTATAGGAGGCAGCTGATTGCTGTTTCTTTCTCATTGATGTTTCTAACTCTCTATCTCTCTCCCTTCCTCTCTGAAAAAAAAAAATCAATATAATATATTAATAAAAGAACATTGAAAATTCATTTGTGTTAATCACCTTCATTGATTCCCCTATTAAATGTAGGCTTTACGTGGATAGTCATTTGTATTATTTAATAAATATTTACAATTACCAATAACAGTAATTTATTAAGCACCTTTACTCTGTAAGTCACTATACTCTGTAGGAAATCACAGAGATAAACTATGTATAACTGTCTGAATGCAAAGGCGAAATTTATTGAAGAGGGAAGGGACTAGATTTTTGAAGCCACTAGTGTGGTCAGGGTAAGAGGCGATGAAGGCATGGGCAATCCCATTGGCCACGCCCAAGGGAAAGGGGAGGGGAGGCAAGCAAGACCTGTGCTGCAGAGAGAAGCGTGCCAGGACCATTAGGAGATCCATTCTAAGGCAGAGGGAGTCAGGCCCATGTGGTAGGGAAAGAAAAATCATTCCATCAACAGGCAATAAGGGTCATAAAAAGAAAGGTGTAGTGCAAAGATGAGTTTGATTTTTTATGTACCTGGTATTCAATTGAATGAGAATAATGTGCATTTGAGTAAGGGTGGTAAGTGTTTGTCTTTCCAACGGTGAGTCTGGCTTTTAGCATTTAGTGTCACACAAGAAGAAGCAAATTCCCTACAGCCCTTGAACAAGTATACAACATTAAAAGGAAATCTTCACAGAAGCATTACCTGTGAGAGTAAAAGAGGAATTTTCTGAGGTTAAAGGCATAGCATGTGTGAAGAAAAGGATGAATGGAATAGTGTAACTATTCAAAGAGCTATGAGTACTTCAGTGTTTATAAAATCAAAAGGAGGACCAAGGGAGTTTTGAGAGATGCAACTTGGCAGTCATATGCTTCAGATGTCTGCACCACATGGTGGACCTTGCGTCATCAAATGGCAGAAAGCAGTAATAAACAACTTCTCAACCCTTCAGTGAAGTATAACTATTTCTTGTGTCACATTACAAAAATTGGAGTTTATTAGTTTCAACAGCTAATATTAGATAACAAGTACCCACTCCATAAAGTTTTTTTAAGTTTAAAACTGATAACACATGCTAAATATTTAGTATATTGCATAGCAACAACACACAATAACTGCAGAGCAGTTAACGACAATTATATAATTGTAATAAATTATATAGAGAGATACTTGTACATAAACCTGTCAGTTATCCCTTCTTGGATAACTGAGAGATGGACAATCCCGTGCTCAGTACTCACCTTCTCTCCATAGTCTGAGTTGGAAATCCTTCCCTTGCTATCACACTTCACTTGGAATCTTACTCTTAACACTCACCAGTCTGTATTTGTACCTATTTATTGACTCATACGGAATCCACTCCAAGTAGCCTGTAATGCTCTATGGATGGACATTGCATTTTATCTATCTTTATATCCTTAGGGGTCTGCTAAAATCTGGTATGAAGAGCAAGCAATAAATATGTCTTAGTTTAATAAATGACATAAGCATATGGTGGTCGACTTGGACGAAAGCATAAAGATCAGTAGTCAACTCAACTCCTTTTACTTTACGATAAATAAACTGAGTAGAGATGTTAAGTAATTTTACCAGTGTCATCTAGCCAGTTAGTGAAAGAGCTTAGAATTGAATCCATATCTTTTGAAATGCAGTTCCCACTATATTACACACTTCCTCCATTGACTTGGATAGCAAAGGATATTTCAACAAGATAATCAATGAGATTTTGCTCACTGAAGTTTTCTGTGAGGCACAGTAACAACTTAAAGTTCACAAATTTTCAGGAAGAGGAAGGGGCAGCTTACAGAAAACCACAGACAGGAATTGAGCAGGGAACTTATCTTGAAGCTCGGCAGCCTAGTGTGTGCACCTGCAGTGGGGCATCAAAGAGACTCATAAAACCGCAATAGGATTCTTTTTTCTTTTTACTGAGAGTTAGTTTCTGCTGGGGGTTATGAGGAATGAAATAGCTTCCAGGAGAGATGGCTTGGGCTAATGAAACTGTAGAACCCAAGCCGAATTTGCCACAGAGGGAGGGGCTGTGACAGTTTTGTCAGTGCACAGCTGTGGCAGGGGGCTTGGAAGGGAAGAAACAAAATTAAGAAACAACAACATTCTCTCTTTACCACCAAGCCCCACTGATTTCAAATCTGCTCAATGAGAGTGCAATTTGAGAAACATCTGGCACACTGGGGAGATATGAGAACCAGAACAGAGAGAAGTGAACCTAGGAACACACCTGGTGGGGCCCACATGTGATTAGGTCATGATGCGTTATGTGTCCAAGTAGACGGCCTCAAAGACAGACAGACACTCACAAGGTCTCTTAATCTCAAAGCCAGAATCCTAGAGGTGGATGTAAGAAACCTATCTTTCCTCTACAAACATATACACACATATGCATGTATGTGTAAGCACACACGTACATATATGCACTGGCTAACAATGCAAGGAAAAGAGAAAAAGGATAAGAAAGTAAGATGGTCCTATTATGCTAAAGATAGGAAAGACCTTTTAATTGAGTGAATTATATGGTAAATAAAGGTGAATAGTGGGATTTTGAGAGAAAAGAAAATGGTGACATACATACTACTAATGCATTGTGAATTTTGTTTTTTAAGATGTTCAAGTAGAAAAACTTATAGTATGTTGTTGTGATAGAAGTAATAGAAGGCAGGGCAAATGAATGAATAAAAGCTCATGATTTAGATTCAGACCCCACACTCTTTATCTCTGCTTCTGCTTTAAATTTAACTTAATTCCCCAAGAATGGAAACTCTCTTTGAAAGTCAGTTTCCACTGAGATATGTGACAAACCTATAGAACAAATCTTTCATATTTTTTAGTCTGCCAGGTTCCTTTCTTTTTCCAAAGGCTAATAATTTGTTTATGTTTTTTTTTTTTTTTTTTTTTTGTTTTTTCTTCTTTTTTTTTTTTCCTTCTACCTCTAGTTACTACTATGTAAGACAAGAGGCCAGGTGCACAAATTTGTGCACCAATGGGGCCCCTCGGCCTGGCTTATGGGATTGGGCCAAAACCTACTCTCTGACATTGCCCGAGGGGTCCTGGATTACAAGAGGGTGCAGGCCAGGCTGAGAGACCTCACCAATGAACAATCAGGGCCAGGGAGGATGCTGCAGGTTGGTCAGCCAAGGAGGGACCACTCACTGGAGAGCTCCACGGCATGTTTGGCCCATCTTGTTAGGCTGGGCCCCAGCAGTAAGCTAACCTATTTGTTGGAGTTTCTGCCCCTGGTGGTCAGTGCATGTCATAGTGAGCAGTTCAGCAGCCTTAGCATATCATTAGCATATTACCCTTTGATTCGTTGAATGGATAACTGGATGACTTGACACTTAGCATATTAGGCTTTTATTATACAGGATAGAGACAACTAAAGTAGACCATGATTCCTAACTCCTTTAAAACTAGAGAACTCTATCTAAAATTTAGTACCATCTGTAGACTTTTGAATCTAGGAAGGCTAAAATCTGAGGCCTTCAAGGGAATAATTATTTTAGAAAGTCTTGGCCCCGGCATGTGTGTGTGTGTGTGTGTGTGTGTGTGTGTGTGTGTGTGAGAGAGAGAGAGAGAGAGAGAGACAGAGAGAGAACAGAAATGTTTAGATTCCTTTATGATGCTTATTATGTATGTTTGAATCTACTGCTATCTCAAAACTGAATTCATTGTTTTATCTGCTTTGTTCTTTGCTTTAGTGGTTGGCTCTGCTGACCTCCAATTCTGAGTTCTTGGTTTTGCTTAAATTTATGACGTAAGTTGTTCTTTGAAACCCATTGTTTTCTTTCTGGTACAGATTATTCTTAGTTATTTTCACAAGGAGGGAAGAAATAAGTAGAAATCCAATACTGAAGATCTAAAATCCAAACACTCAACCTTGTCTAGTCACACGGCATGACCACAGGAAGGTTTATGGGAGATAATGTCTAAAGCAAACAGGGCACAAACCCATGGCTTATTATTATACAGCTGTAGCCCAGACTTCATCAGCTGGATTGGGCCGTGCCTGAGGGCTCAGTAGCAATATGAAAAGCAACCATTCTGGTCCCCTTCCCTGAACCTTGATAATTTAATGCTCCAACCAAGAGAAGCAGGAGCAGACAAAATGCAGTGAAAAGCTCCCAAGACATGTCAGTATTTCTTCCCCAAGAATCAGCAGCTGGCTTAGCCATCCACTGCCTGCCCTTTTCACTTCAGTCCTCCTTCTGGTCTGGTTAGATATTATAAGTGCCAGGAGCTATCACTTCTAGGAGGCATCACAGACCAGTTTTATGTCAATCCCCAACATATTTCTAAAAAGCAGATTAAAAAAAAAAAAAAAAAAAAGACTAAATGGCAGATTACACAAAGAACACCATACCTAGAAAGGCAAGAGGTTTTCCTGCTTCATTTGTTTTGTTTTGTTTTTACCCTTCATGATATCATAAGCTCTGTGGCCTGGCTGGCACCTTGGTGGAAAGATGTTGTTGGACTTAAAACTATGCTAGTACTTCTCCTTTCTGGAGCTGTGGCTGCTATGGGTCTTGAACTCCTGCTGATGAGTGGATTGCACTAGTGCTATGAACTAAGACCAGATTTATATAATAGCAGTAGTTTGAAGCTGCTATAAACAGATTACTCATGTTCTACTTTATGTTGCTGGTCATGTATTCGGAACATATTTGTGTTTGACCAGAGAGCAAAGGGAATTTCAGATGAGGAGGAAGTGTCAAAAAAGTCAATATATAAATTAATGTTTTTGCAATCTGTAAAAAAAAAAGAATCTTTTGGAAAAAGAAACAAGTAACCAAACCTCAGAATGTGCAAGTGGGTGATTCATATATTCCATAGAGTGAAAACGTTAAATTCTGAAAGCCTTTAGGCTGTGATTTTCTTGTCTCTCCCCTGTAACTTAAAATAGATGGAGGGAAAAGACAGCCGAGAGGAGGGGGATTAAATGAAGCAAGAGGGGGACTGTCAGAGCTGCTATAAAGTCCTCAGGAAGGCGGTAGCAGGAAGGATGAGGAAAAAGGCTACAGTCGTAAAGATGATGGCATTTGTGAAGCAGTGGAAAGAAATGTCAGGAGGGGTGCTTTCTAAAGTGAATAATTTAGGACTTAGACATTTCATAGTCTAGATTACTTTATTGGTTCAACCAATCCACCTGGTACTAAATTTTGCATGTGCTTTAATACAAAGCCCTTGATAGATCAGGTAAACCATTTATTCTATTTTTCTCTATCCATCAAGAAGTGTTATTATTATTTTTTAGAATGGGCTAAGTATGTTTTATAACATTAGCTTCAGAGTTTATCAACATTTTATAATCCTCTAACACAGTGGTTTCCTAGCCTAGTTAATATTTTGGATTGCTTAGGATTTTTAAATTTTTTCATATAAGTTCCCAGGGACTATCCAAAACCTACTGCACTAGAATTCAGAATATAAGAGATGATATATCTGGGGGAATACAGTATATGACATGGAGATCTGATACATTTGGGAACCATAATTCTGAAGCAATGTAAATAAATTAATTTATTAATCAATAATTTTCTAATAATCTAAAAACACAAAATTGTATTCAATAATTACCATTTAAATACTGAAAATAAAAAATTAGCATGAAATGTATACATTTTTTAATTTATTGTTTGCCTGATGGTAAGGTGTATACTATCATAAGACCAATTTGGGTTAAAATAGGTTTCAAAATAATATCCTTGAAAAAAGGCAATTGGGTTTGAATAAAAGAGATAAAAATAGAATCTGTAAATTAAAATGAAAAGGGAAGAGCAGAACCACTAGATTAGAAATGAGAAGAAATGTGTTCATTGTCATCAACAAGCAGGAAAGTACATATGCACGTTTTTAAACTGGGAAATTTCTTCAGCTTCCTCTTCTGTAAAATAAGTCAATTGAATTTAAAGAATCTCAAAGTCTCTTCAAATTCTGATTTTTGATAATTCCATGAATCTAAAGTTGATTGCATTTTAGAGACAGGATATAAGTGAAACAATTTGATATCTGAGTATACTTTAAGTACCTTATGTCTTAACTTTTATCAGTAAGCAGGGAGGGACCTGGAGAGGATTATGCTAAGCAAAATAAGCCATTCAGAGAAAGATAAGTATCACATGATCTCACTCATATGTAAAATCTAATGAACAAAATAAACTGATGAACAAAATAAGTCCAGAGACGTAGAACTATGGAAACAGTCTGTTGAATTTTAAAGGGAAGGCAGGCTAGGTGGGAAGAGATTAACCAAAGAATTTGTATGCAAATATGCATAACCCATGTAGACAGACAATAATGTGGTAAAGGCCTGGGGCAAGGGGCAAGCTGGAAGAGGACTAAGGGGAGGAAAAGGGACATATGTAATACTTTCAAGAATAAAGATAAAAAATAAAAGGACAAGACATTTTGCCTCAGAGCTTACAAATCCTTAAAAAAAGAATTAACATCCCCCTTCTTTGTTATAAAAGGTGATGATTTTTTACATTCCATTAAGCTTGGAACTAAATGCCCATCAGGAAGGCTAATATATTTTTTAGTTAAAAGTCCTATAAAGATTCTGTTTTCAGTTTTATGGATTTTTCACTTTTTTTTTTCACTCTTAATTTACATATGCATTTTTTTTTTTTTTTTTTTTTTACTGTTAGACTATAGTAACTATAGTATTAAATACAATGGACCGCATGGTTTTTTAATATATTCTTTTTATTTTTATTTCAGAGAGAAAGGGAGAGGGAGAGATAAAAATATCAATAATGAGAAAGAATTATTAATTGGCTGCCTCATGCATGCCCTCCCACCCCCATCTAGCCCAAAACCCAGGCATGTACCCATGATAGAATTGAACCCAGGACCCTTCAGTCCACAGGCCAATATTCTATCCACTGAGTCAAACCAGCTAGGTGAAAAAAAAATTCTTTTTATTAAATGGTTTTAAAAGTACAGAATAAAAATTTTGTTACCTACTTTGCACTCATATATGAAAAAATTTCAAGTAGAACTCAGATAAAATGTAAAAAAAATTAAGACCAAAGAGGTGCAATATGAAAGGTGAATTGTTTTATAATCTTTAGGTATGCAAATCTCTCTCACTTGATTCAAACCTAGAAGCAATAAAAGAAAAATTCTAATAGAAAAAGTAATAAGGAATCACACAATAAAAGCACCAAGAGCAAAGTCAAAAAACAAAGGACAAATGAGACAATATCTCAAAATTACATTAAAGAAACTCTCCCTAAAATATAAAATGTTCTAAAAAAAAAATAAAATAAAGATGAAGAAAACCCAAACCCCGTAGGAAAAAAATAGAGAATGGGTATAAACATGAAGTCCACAGGAAAAATAGAAGTGTTCTTAAACATATAAAAATACATTTTTATTTTAATTAATAAGAAAAATGCAGAAGACTACTTGGAAATACTACTTCTATTATATTAGCAAAACCAGCATTATTGGGGGGAATTTCACAATATATGAAAAAATTATATGTGTATTTTTCTTTTTCCTCATAAATCCCACTTCTTTAGGAATCTGTCCTGAAGATACTCATCAACAAGCATGAAAGTACATATGCACAAATTTATTCTCTGTTGAGCAGTAGGGAATGTTTAAATCAACTCAATACTGCTGTACAATAGAGTACCATGAGATCTTAGAACATGAGGAGAATTATCTCTGTGCTGATTTGCAGTGATCTTCAATGTATTATTATTAAAGGAACATAGTGAGGTTCAGAAGAGTATTCATACAGTAATTCCATCATGCAAGCCAGTGGTTCTCAGTTAGGATGATTTTGCCCTCCAGGGGATATTGGACAATGTCTGGAGATATTTGGTTGTGATAACTGGATAGGTGCTACTGGTATTTAGTGGGTACACATCAGGGATGTTGAGAACAAAACAGTACAACAAAGAATTAATAATGTAGCAGTCAGAATCAAGGAATTTTTTTTTTAAATGGATGATACTAGATCTAAGATAGGACAAATATAAAGTGAGTCTAGAATTTCTTCCTGTGCTAGCAAGTAGAGTTGCACCCAGAATGTGGTAAGAGCATGCCAAGAGGAGCTTCCCTTGACTTATATGGCAAAATGTGACAATAAAGAGTTGCATGAAAAGAATGTTTACAATTTTCTGTATAACATTTAGTATGTATTTTCATTTAGTATTGCCGAGTCAGAGATAGAGTTGAGAGAGCAATTGGGAAGGGTAAAAAGCATATTTTATCACCATCAGCAGGCATAGTTATACTAAATCCTTGTTCAAGAAAAGAAGAGGAAGAAATAGGAGGAGGAGAAAATCATTTAAAAGAAGATAATTATACATTTATCTAGACATTTAAGAGAAATAGGAATTCAACCTTAGTTGATATATCACTCAGCCCAGGTTGCTATAACAAAATACCATAGACTAGTGAGATTAAACAACAGAAATTTATTTTCTCCCATTTATAGAGGCTGGAAGGCAAAGATCAGAGTTCTAACACGGACAGATTCTGGTGAGTGATTTCCTCTTAGGTTGAAAATAGCTACCTTCTTGCTGTGCATTCAAACAGTGTGTTCTTTAAAAAAAATCTTTAAAAAAAGGGGCGGGGGAGGGGACATATGCAATACTTTCAACAATAAAGAATTATTTTTAAAAATTTACCTTTATTGTTGAAAGTATTACAGATGTCCCCCATTTATTCATCCATTGACCCCCTCCACCCAGTTTCCTCCCCCATCAGACCTTCACCACCCTATTGTTTGTGTCCATGGGTTATACATATATGCATACAAGTTCATTGGTTAATCACTTTTCACACTCCCTACCTCCTTCTCTCTGAGATTCTTCATCTGTTCCATGGCTAGTATAGTTCAGTGGATAGAGCATCAGCCTGCACAGCAAGGGGTCATGGGTTTGATTTCTGGTCAAGTGTGGCACATCTATGTCTGTCTGTTTCTCTCTCTCTCTCTCTCTCTCTCTCCCTCTCTCTCTCTCTCTCTCTCCTTCTTCCTCACTATCTGTCTTCTCCTTTCCACTCTCTTTTTAAAAATCAATGGAAAATATATTCTTGGGTAAGGATTTACCAACAACAACAAACCCAAGAGCAAGCAGTGTCTCTTCTGGTGAAAACACTAATCCCATCATGAGGGTCCACTCTCATGACTATATTTAACCTTAAAACCTCTCAAAGGCCCACCTCCAAAGAGCATGACATTGGTGAGCTAGGTCTTGACATAAAAGTTTTGGGGACATACATTCAGTATTAAACAGTTGATAAGGAAAGGTTTTCTTTACAGAAGAGTACCATTTAATGCAGTTGAAGAAATAATAGAATGAGAAAAATCACCTTTCAGCAAACTCCAAAGAAATAATTGATTCAGCAAGTATCATCAGGGTTGCTGAAATGATTAGGTGGAAGTTTGTGGGAAAAAGGAAATTTGTAAAAATTAAAGTTTCATCCCAATAATTATTAGGTGCAAGAAAATGTATCATTAAGATAAAGACATTGGTGATTTGTGATTAAGCAAATGATCAAACTTAGTTATTGCCAATAATTGGCAATCTTATACATGCATCTTGATATGATACAATATGTATTTCACATCTAAAATATTACTATAAAAATGTTTTAATCTGAATTTAATCAAGCTTTTTAAAGAAATGTAGATTATATAATAAGTTAACAACATAATGAGAAAACTATCAAGTAACTCTGGAAAGTGGAGCTGATTCAAAGAAAATTTCTTGGTAAGGAAAAATGATTTTATGCATCTTGGTTTAAAAAGAAGTAATAATCACATTGAGGAACTATTTGGAAACATTTAATATGGAAAAAACATTAGATCATTGAGAAGTATTTTTTATTTCTTTAAATGTGGTGTTGCTATTGCAGTGATGTAAAATGATGTACTTAATTTTAGGGAAGTGCTTAGTAATATTTAAGAGAATAAGAATCACAATATTGGCAGTTCCTTTCAAATGGCTTAATCTTTATTGATGCATGCATAGGTAAACCAAATATGGTCAAATGTTAACTTTTATTTAGTTTTTACGTTATATCATCACTTTAAAACTTCTATATGTTTAAAAATTTTGGAAAAAAATACCAGAATGAAGATAATACAGAGATGTTGTAGTAGGGCAGACTGGGGACTTCTGATCAAGATAGAGTGGTACACACCTGTATAATCTTCCTATCACCTAACCACAAACACATAGGAAGTGTGCGTGCTTGTGTGTGTGTATGTATGTGTAAAATGCATAAAGCTAAAATCCCTTATAACTGTCATGGGTATACTGTCATACCCATGACAGACATATACTTAAAGAATATGTGACTTAGGAAGAAAGAGCTGCATCTAAAACAAACAAGTAATAACAAACTGGAATAACAAAATATGTATACAGTAACAAAAGGGAAATAAAAATATGAGGAAGAACACTACCATAAAATCCTCTCTAAGACCAAGGTCCATAAGTTTAGTACCTATGTTTTTTCCTATGTAATTTATTATTTCAGGTTTTATACAATAGTTAGGTCTTTGATCCATTTTGATTTAATTTTGCAACAACATGGATGGATCTTGAGAATATCATGCTAAATGAAGTAAGTCAGAAGGAAATAGTCAAGTACCATATGATTTCATTCATATGTGGAATATAAAATGGAAAGCAAGAAGTAAACAAACCAAACAATAAAAATTCATAGACACAGACAAGAGTATTGCTTCCAGTGGGAAGAGGGCAGTGGGGGAGTCAAAGAAAAAGGTAAAGAGGGTCAAATATATGGCAATGGAAGATTTGACTTTGGGTGGTAAACACACAATACAATATACAGGTAATGTGTTATAAAATTGTACACTTCAAACCTATATAATTTTATTAACCAATATCACCCCCATAAAATTAATAAAAATTTCAAAGAAGAGTTATAGTCTTTCAGCTTATGAGAGACTCAACCTGCAGAATGTAGTAAAAGAGACATTAAACTTGTTGTAACCCAGAAAGGAGGGATTATAAAGGATAAATTTTAAAACATTTATAATCTTAGTTTTTGTATAAAAAGTACCAAGGTATTGAATTTTATTAGAGGCATTTTCTGAGTTTATTTAGCTGATCACATGGATTTTCTCTTATATATTAAAGTGATGGATTACATTCATGAATTTTCTTATACTCTTGAAAAAACTTTATTTTGTCATTATGCATCTTTTGTATTTTATTTAGCATTTTTGTTTCTTTATCCTTAAATACCTTACATTTTCCCTGTTTTTGTACTTTTTTTCTATAACTTAAGTATCAAATTGATATAAGCATCATAAAATAAGTGGCAGCTTTTCATTTTTTCTTTCTTCTAAAGAAATCTGTAAGAAATAGAGACTATTTGTGATTTGGATATTTGGTAAGAACACCCTATAAAACCATTTGAGCCTACCCAGTGTCTTTTTATAGAAGAGAAATATAAACTTATGAGTCACAAGCAGACTCAGGTATACATGGGAAGTAAGTTTACTAAATTTTTATTATGCATAACACATATATGGAGGGTTTGTATATTATGAATCATCAAAAAGCAAACACGCCCGTATAATTGTCACTTGGGTCAGGAAATTTAACTTTATGTTTGAAATCAGTATCCTTCTGCCTTGACAACAATTTAAATAATTTCTTTACTATGTGTTTCCTGGTGACGTATTCTCTTAGAATTTTTTTGTTTGGAGAAATATTAGGTCATGTTTAAAGATATTGTTGTTGGTGATAGAATTACAGTTTTGTAGCCATTTCCTTCCTGTACTTTAAGACTGTAAATCAATTGTCATTTTGCTTCCATTGTTTTGGGTTCACAGTTGGCTGTAAGTTTTATTATCGGTACCTTTAAAATGATACTCTGGATGCTTTCAAAATCTCTTTTTTTGTGTGTGTTTCAGCCAAATGTCTATTCCTTTATGTTTATTAGTCTTGGGGTTTATAAGGCCTCTTGACTTTATTGTATCGTGTCTTAATGAGTTTTGATAATTTCTCAGAGGATAGCTCTTCATATATTGCTTATGCCCTTTTCTTTTTCTCCTTTCTTTCTGGAACTCTATCCATTTATTGAGCCCTTTCACTATATGAATTTCCTCTTCATTTTCTGGTCCTTTGTCTTTTTGAACGTTATTATTCATATATTATTTGATTCACCTTTCAGATTATGAATTTTCTTGTGAGCTTGCACTATGTGTTTTCAAACATATCTACTGAGTTCTTGGTTGTTACTATATTTTTAGTTCTAGGATAGTAATTTTTAGTATTTTTTTTCGCTAAAGGGCTTAATCTTGCTTTTATCCTCTTGAATGTATTAAGCAGATTCTTTCCTTTTCTTGTCCTTTTTAAAAGCTTCAATTAGGTATAATATATATCCAAAAAACGAAAATCCCCGTGTATGTTTTAAATATATAATTTATGAGCTTGGACATATGCATATTCCCAACATTAGGGAATCTATATATTCTTCTTAAGTTTCTTAGAAAGTTAATAGAAATTGTGCTTTAGCAAAATAAAGGATTAAACCAAGTGATGAAGATATTGGATGTAGGAAGTGAGAGATTCAGCAAAGAAGATAAAGGAAAGTCTTAGGAAAACAACTATACCACATATCCTTAGGATAACAGGATAAATAGAAGAAGTGAATTATAGACTGACAGAGGGGTCTGTAGGACAGAAACATCTATCTGGTAGATTTCTGTTGCCTTTGGGAACTTGGAATTTGTTTACTGTTCAATCATCTATGACTTTTTCAAGATCTCACTATTTAGGAAAAGTCATGTTAGTTCCATTGAAAATGAAGCAGATGAAACAATTGGGGCAGTGGCTTCATGATTTGTTAAAGGGCTTTTAAGTTGATGGTCATCTGATATTTTAGTAGCTGTACCCTCAATTTCCTAATCCATTAGCTTTCTGATCATAACAGAGATAGAATCAACCTTGGGTACTTGCTTTGAAGTGAGATTTTGAGTTTTTCCTGGATGTTCAGACTGTGGTCTGTCATTTTATTCCTCTTCACAATGGTGTAAGCATGTTAGTCAACTTCTTCTGGCCTAAACCATTTAGTTGCCACTGTTTACTGTTGAACCCTGACTGATTCAGAATGAAAATTCTATAATACAGATATGTGGAAACCTGTGGAGAGAGTCAGGTTGGCAGCGCATTGTGAATAGGAGAACAGATATGTGCACACTGAGCCTTGTTCTCTTAAGGATGAGAAAATGGCTTTAGAAGGGGGAATGGCTGGTAGCTCTGAGGATGGATATATACACTTAACTTTGTCTACTTTATTTTCAAATCAGATGCCAAAATACTGTATTTGTTTTGCAGTGCCACTAAAGCAATGCTAAAATAATATACTATATATTGGTATTGCCAAATTGAGCACTCATCACAGTATTCCCAAGACACAGGAAACCATGGTCAAAAAATTGAAATAGAATATCTAACCACAGCAGAATTTCTTCACAACAGGGAAAAATGAACATTTGTAAAGCTGAAACCCAAGTAAATCTTCAAGTGACTCATCTGTTAGGTAAAGAAGGAAAAGTATGTACTGATTTTGAGCTCATTAAATCAGCCAATGAACTGTTTCCAGAGAAAACAAACTTGTTTAAGACATTTGCTTTTAATGAGAATAGTTGTTCAAGGAGTTGAAGACATTTGGAATAACATCTATAGTCAATTAAGAAAACAAGATACAACATTTAAGTGGTTTTCCTTGGCTCTTGGAGAGTTGAGAGATGTTACTGATACTGCTCAGTTGTTTAGTTGAGAAGTCAATGCTGAGTTTGAAGTGACTAGGGAATTAGTCTCTGGAAATTCTATGTGAAAGAGTTGCATGAAATAATAACTTAAAGAATTTGAGAAAAGAAATTCAGTAAAATCTGAAATGGAATCTGCTAAGAGGTGTTATAGCTGATAGTGGCAATAAAATGTATTGAGCAGGAAAAGGCATAGTTCTTTTGAAAATATAACAGATTTAAAGCTTATGGTTATTCATCATTTTATTAATCAGAAGGTATTTTCAGGAGCTATTCAAATCTATTACATATTTTTGAATTGGTTCTGTCCATGATGAATTTCATTGTCTTTGTGTGAATTTAACCATCAGGAATTTTATGAATTTTTGTTGGAAGTAGAAGCTAAATATTCTGAACTGTCCTGTGTTACTAAAGTTCTATGGCTTATTAGTGGTTTTATTGCAATTCTTTAAACTCAGACCGGAGATTGATTTTTTTTTTCTGAATGAAAAGAACCATCTTCAACTATTATTATAAAATACTACATGGCTTTGGAACTCAACTCCGCTGAAGAATTTATAACATGTTTTAAAATTTTATCCTAAAATTATAAGGGAACACAGCACTTATATGTGAAATGTATACTAGGGTAGAGTCATTTCCATAACTACTGTTGCTTGAATCATAAATAATGCCAAACTGCTTTAAAAGTTACTTATTCTTTTGAAAGTTAAAATAAGCAGTGATATATGTGATCACACCCAAATTTGCATTAGATATGTTTTCTGAGCTCAAACTAACATTTTTAGCCTTTTTTATACCTCAATCCAAGTGCAAATAAAAGTTACATATTTATAAATACATTTAACTAGAGACCCGGTGCAGGAAATTATGTGTGTGTGTGTGTGTGTGTGTGTGCGTGCGCGCGTGCACGCGAGCACTGAGCCTTGTCCCCCTGCAGGCCTTGTTCCCCCCAACTTCCCCCCCCTGCAGGGATGTCCTTCTTCTGAAGGTTCTAGATGGGAGTCCTTCTTGTTTTTCCAGCTTCTGGCAACTTCAGATGCTCCTTGCCCTGTATCTGCATCACTTCAATCTCTGTTTCTGTCTTTACATAGCATTTTCCTCGTCTCCCTCATCTAACCTTTAAGAAGTAGGTTCCCATATCTATTGGAATGAGTCTATCTGAAGTCTCTAGGGAATCAGGAAGCTGAAGTACCTCTAGAACAGAGCAGCACCAGTGGGGACCCTGTCACATGGATGGAAGGTTTAGAATTGCTTACTACAGCAATGAGTGACCTCAAATCTTGAGTCATAGAACTCAGAAAATTTATTGCATATTATTTGGAAAGAAGTTAGTTTGGGCTAAAAATGTGGATAAAACTGATTTATTATCAGCTCCAGTCTTTATTTTTCATTTCACTTAGTCAAGATGTTTGTAGTGAAGCTGGCAAGATCACATCTGCAATAAGTCATCTTCTTCCAGGATTGCAGGGCCATTCTACATGCATGAATTTAGTCTCCCTTCTTACATTCTAGAATTGTAGTTTCTACTCCTTCTTTCAACCCATGTTTTGTCTTTTTTCTTTCTTCAACATTTACACAGACGTTGGTCAGTAAATATTTGAAGATGTGGGAATGAGTAAGCCACAAAAGCCAACTCTGGCTCCTCTTGTGAGCTCCCCTCTATCTTCTCATGGCTTCTCAGAAACACCCACCATAGACCATTGTCATGTTCAGGACACAGAGCACTGGGGTTGGCAGATGGTGAAGATATGCCTAAGGTAGGAGAAGCAATTGCCATTTCCTTAAAAGGCCGGTGCTGCCTGGGCTGCTGCACTCCTCGGCAGGGCTGGCCTGGCTGGCCTGCTCTAATTGCATTTCATGCAATACAATCTCTGCTAAGCAGTCACGGATCAAAGGCCTCTTGACAACAAATGAAATCAGAAGAAGGTAGCGATTTGTCATCCTCCCTCTAACCTGACCCCCATGAAGGCAGCTCATTAATAGAAGAAACCACAAAGGAGCCAAAGTCCATGGCCGGCCTGAGACAGGCAGTCAAGGGGCATTAGTAAGCAACCCTCTAGTTCTCCTTATTTCAAAATTTCCCCACTGGCCCAGTGCTGCCTAAAATTCTGCCAATGAAGAATTAGTCAGTCCTCTATCCCTAGATAAGTAGTTCCTTAAAAAGAAGTTGCTGGTGGAAAATTAGTAACCACTGTCATTTACATTGTAGTCTGAATTATTTTGTCAGTATTCTCTGAGATGACAATTGAACATCACAGAGGTAAACAAGAAGAATGAAAGTATGGAGTTGTGACCTTCTCAGGGCAAGAATGAGTGGTATGCCACATGAGTTTTGGGGACATAGGAAGGCAGTGGGGAAGGGATCCTGGGAGTAACACAAAAGTCAAGAGGCAAAACAGATATACATTTTGGAAGGGTAGGGGGAGAAAATACAGTGTAAGAAAGACAACGGGTCATACAGGACACAGGAAGAGATGCAATGGGAGCAGCACAGTGAATGCCTTCTATGTATCTCTTTTCGTGTACATTTTATTTCATTTAACCTTCACAACAGCACTGTCAGACTTCATTATCTTCCTACTATATGGATAAGAAACTTGAACTGATTGGAGATTAGGGACTTGGGATAAGTGGGGCAGGGTAAAGGTAAAAAAGAGCTGCTTCTATAATAAGCAGAAGAGGTCCTGTTTGTAGGATATACAATGGGGAAAATTTAAAAACATCTTTCCTAAAAAACAGATTATTTTATTTTTAGATTAATATGTAAATATTCCTCTGGACTTATATACAAATATTAACAGGTAGGGGTAACATATAAGCTTATTATTTGGTCACTTTAGTATATAAGACTTTGTGATACAAGAGCTGGGAATAATAAGGAACGCCAGATTTGATAGAGGAGGGAAGATGGTATTGTCTGGCAAAGCAAGTGTGTGGTTGAGACTGGCTCAGAAAGGGGGTGGCACAGAATGGGGAAGGGACCACTGCAAAGTGACTTTGTTTACATGGTGCCATCTTCTAGATCAGGCAGGGCTTTTTAAGTTGTGAGTTGTGACTTAGACTAAGTAAAAAGAAACACTATAAAATAGACTGTAAAACTAAATTACACAAAGTAAGGATAAGTATCATTTCATGAAACTTCAGTTTCACTTAAGGGTACTTATTTTGGACACATATACTGGATCATAATGTCAAACACATTTCATGGTCAAATTTTAGTGCATATGATTTTGGGTGGAGTTTACTGTAAGTCAGACTGAGCCCCACTTTGGATGAATGAGGAGTTGTGGGATGCATTCCAGGAATTTGCATGTTTGGTGAGCCCCACAGGAACCACACTTGAAGTGCTGATTCTTGGCCCATCTTTGGAGGGAGGCATCTGCTTAAGGAGCCACTGCAACTCTGACCAACAGAGTGAAAATAACTAGATATATGCTTACCTGGTGGTTAGTTTTAAGAAATTGGGTGGTAACTACTAACACATTGCACTAAATACTCTCATGAACCTTAGCTTGGCAAAGCTTTTTCACAGGTGTGATGATAGGCAATTTGAGGGTCACCAGAAGATTCTCTCTTAACCAAAGTTATCTTTTCTTACTTTCCATGTTGCTGGCTCAAAGTACTGACCACACTTCAGATCATTAAAGTCAAGGGTCAGCCTTAGGTTTGGATCAGAGGATAGAGCATTGACCTGCGGACTGAAGGGTTCTGGGGGGTTGCATTCTCCATTCCCAGTAGGGGGCATGCAGGAGACAGCCAATCAATGATTCTCTTTCATCATTGATGTTTCTATATTTTTTCTCCCTCTCCCTTCCTCATTGAAATCAATAAAAATACATGAAAGAAAAGTCTAGGATCAAAGTTGGGGACCAGAGGGCCAAAGTCTAGTGTAAGGTCTACCAAGCTAAGAGGTAGGAAGCTAAATAAATGCAGACATGGAGTGGGAATAATGAACAGAGGCAGGAAAGAACAGAGAGAAATGACTATGCTATCTGAAGAACCCATTTCCTCTTTATCCATCTTCACAGTTTACCTGTGATAAGTTCATTCATTCATGTATCAATTTCAAATGCTATTAATAGTAAGGAATGTGGACTCTGGACTCATCCATCCTGGGTTGCAATCCAAATGCTGTTCCTAAGAAACTCTGGATTTAAATTAACCTTTCTCGCTCTGCAAAGAAATGCAATTGGAGATAGTATTAGTACCTTCCTCATGAGGTAGTGAGAAGATGAGGTGAAATCATATGTGTAATATGCATATGGGGAGCCAGTGTAGCATCCAGGCATGTGGTTTGAACAGACCTTCATGACCTCCTTTTTACTTAGGATTAGCATCCCAGCTTCTAAGCCTGTCATACTTCATACTAGTCTTCAGAGTCTAGTGACCCCTCCTTTCCAGTGTTATCTCTAGCCACATAGAGACACCACGTGTCTTAAAATACACCATCTACTTTCTGAAAAAGTCAGCCTTACATTTTGTGGCAGGTGAACTGCTATTCAAGGTTTGGCTCAAAATGACTTTTTTAAATTTTACTTTCTGCAAGACTTGTTAATGTATTTATTTTCATCAATTCTAATCAAGCACCAATATACATTGATATACAAAATGATTTTTTAATAAGCATTTCTTTCCCTCCATTTTTAATCATTCCCCCCCATTCCCCAACAAATTATTTCCTTTATTTATTATCATAAAGATCTCTGCATTGCTATGTTTTGCGTACCTTTCAGGCTGATTTCCCCTGTAAAAGGTATGATCAGTCACCATTCACACCTGTACAGACAGGGCACTCGTTTTGTTATCAATGACTAGTTTCTCTTTTAGCTCTGACATATCAGTTTAGTTATGTCAGGAAACTTTTTGTATCCCTTCATGTGAAATCAATTTAATTCAGTGACTTTGTAATCCAGTTGGTTAGTAGCTATATAATTTATTATTTCAAACTCATTTCTGCCTTTATCCTTCCTTCCACCCTCTCTCTAACCCCCTCCCCCCCCCCCTCCATCTCTCTCTCCCCTTATCACAGAGCTTTTTAAAAATCCAGATGTGGCTCTTGACAGCAGGAAAAGAAAGGATTGTGGTTTATGCAAGCAGTATTCAACTTAATTCTGGATCCCCAGCAAGGAGGACACAGATGGTGGTTGAATCTCCCTTTGTCCACTCCAGCTTAATGATTCCTTCACCTCTTCTGCTTTGGCTAGCCTCTGTGCCCCTTCCCCTGGGTAATATAAATCAGATTAATCTTATTCAAGCCTGCCCGAGATCTGTGGGGAATTGATGTGAGGATTTCTCACCCCTTCCAGCCTCTCCAGCCTCATCGTCTCCATCCCAGCAAATAGACCGCAGTTTCTTCATGCTCCACTGGCATGAGCTTCACACTCTCAGAAACTTCCAGAGAAGAGGAAGTGCTGCTTACTCAGCTCATGGACACCTCCTGACTTCAAGGGATCTGCCCATCACTCATTAATCCCATTGGGGACAGAAATAGGTCTGTCACAGTTTGCAAAACTTACCATGCTGGTTGCAAAATTTACTAAGCCAATTTCTATTTCTTAGAACTTTGAAGCAAATTAAGATTTGGTATGCCTATTTCCTAAAAACAAACAAACAAACAAACAAAAAAAAACTTCTCCTGGGAGTTGGTCATGTGGAATTGGGCATCTTTTTGTCTAACTACAAGTCCCCATCATGGTGATCCATGTACCTTCTGCTTAGTCCTCAGATGTGGCCAACAGTGAGCGGGGGGTTAGGAGAAAGGGGAATTCTATATATTATGTGGAATCCCAAGTGTATATAGGAAAAAACATAGCATATTCATCTTTGAATAGTGCTCTAGTTTGGCTGGAATACCTGACAAACAAATGACCGAAAGAGCACGGTCATTTCTGGACAGAAGAATGCCCTGGAAGCCTTCTGAGTGAGTTGAGGAGAGAAACTGTCCAGACTCTAAGAGCATCTCAGTCAGCTCTAGGAACTTTGCCATTAGTGTTGAAGCCAAAGGTTCATGCAAAAGAGCTGATCCCAGAGTTGGTGGTTTTGGAATAATAACGTCAGCCTAGAAGCTGGAAGTACTGTAGCCTCTGATTAATTAGGGAATTTAGGAAAAATGCTTCCAGCGTTTCTTGTTCTCAGTTTCCTTTGTCAAATTAACAGTGACAGAGAATAATTTTACATGTCCCTTCAACTTTAAATATTTTACGAGTATCCTGCCCCCCACCCCCCTTTTTAAACTGGTTCTCTGAATTTAAATGAATTACTAATAACCCACAACCTCAGGAACTCAGATCAGCAAAGAAGCTGGACTGTGTGTTTAAAGCTCTAGTCCTCCATTTATGTATTCAGTGACAATATTTTGTGTGTCTAGTAGAAAAAAACCTGGATAGAGATGGTGAATTTTAAGGAATGCAATTCCAAGTTCAGTACTTATTCGCCGGTTAGATGGGCACAACCTTTTATCCTTTTATTTCAAACGGGGCTTTCTGATGAAGGAAATGCATGTGTCACCCGCCAGCTGTTCCAGTGACCTAGAGGCCAGGGGGATTGTTTTAGAGGCCAAGCTCTTACAAGATGAGAGTCTAGATTCCGTGCCACCATCCAGGCAAAACTACTTCACTTTCTGTTGGCAGACACTCTCATTCTTGGAGTTATACCAGAGTCAACATATTTGGCAAGTTAAGAGAGGGGCTCTCAGAGGCATAGACATTAGCTCAAGGCCTTCTAGGTACAGCTCCCCGGGTTCATGAGTCCATGTATTCTCCAAGCACTGCAGGTTCTGGGAGCTGTTTTTCTGGAACTTCTTCTTTGGGTGCATGAGGAAGTATGCCCGCTTTTCCAGGCACTGAGAGACACTCTCCTCATGCCACCTTCTCACAGGCATCTGTTATTAACTCTTTTGGAGCTGGGTTCATTGGGACCTGTCTTGGTCAGATACTTACTGATCTCTGTTATGTGCCAGTGATGGCATGTCATGGTTATGGTGGTAGAAATTAAGATTTTAAAATTAATTAATTAATTAATTAATTAATTACTTTTGTTAATCTTCACTCGAGAGTATTTTTCTATTGACTTCTAGAGAGAGTGGAAGGAAGAGGGAGAGACACACAGAGAGAAACATGAATGTGTGAGAGAGACACATTGATTGGTTGATTCTTGCATGAACCCCAACCAGAGCCAGGGATCAGTGGAGCCTGTAACAGCAGTATGTAACCTTGACAGGAATTGAAACCAGTACCTTTCAGTCTGAGGGCCAATGCTGAGCCAAGTTGGCTAGGGCTAAAAGGCATAATTCATTTATTTAAGAAACCCACAACCAGACACAGGGAAATATGTGAACAAATAACTATATTACAATAGGGGAAATGCTGTAGTAGAAATCTGAACAGAGTGTTTTGGTGATGCAAAGGGCAGGCTTGACTAAAAGGTGACAGCTGAGTGCTAGGTTTTGTGTAAGTAGGAGCTTTCCAGGAAGAAGAGGGTAAGTGCACATTCTGGATTAGGGGTGGTGTCAGGAGCTGAGCACCTGGGCCAGGTGATCCCAGCATGTGACCTAAACCCAGGTCTACAGTTCCCAACCCATTACTCTTAACAGTAATAATAATGTCCCATTAATATCCCTAATCCACTGCATGGATGAATTGTAGTTTTATATGCAGAATTTTATTTTTAAAATATTTTTCCTTTTTATTGAATTTATTGGGTGACACTGATGTTTGTGCCCATGAGTTTTTCTCTCTCTCTTTCGCCCCCTCAATTCTTCTGCCACACGCCCCTCTTCAGTCCCACCTTTCCTGACAGCTGTCAGCCTGCTCTCTCTCTATGGGTCTTTCTTTAAATAGCCATAATTTTAATAGAAACCTGTGATAATTGCTAGTCTGGAGAGGTATCAATAGATATATTTTATTATTTTGTTTTTACCAAATAAGACTTGGAAAAATATACCAGATTAAAATTCTAGGTAATAATAAAAGATTACTGATAAAGGAGGTTTTAAAGACAACCTTCACAAACTGCTTATGTTAGATAAGAGCCCTAAAAATAGGTCAAGTTACATTTAAGAAACAGGAATCACATGAAATTCTCAAGGTCACCCTGTGGACCTGGTGCATCAAATTCAGGTCACTTTATCCTAAGGTTTGAGAGATTTTTACCAAACAACCTGCCTCTTTAGGCAGAGGGCTAAACTGCTTCTTTTCTGAGACTGACACTTCAAGGACATCTGACAGCAGGTGAACAAATTAAATGCTGCAAAGTATTTTAGCACAGGTCCTGATTTGGAAACAAGAAGAGGGCTGAGCACAGCAGAAGTGGGGAGCAGAGAAAGCCCACTTGGGCAGCACTTCTGCACAGCGATGCCTGTTGCTATCCCAGCTTTCAAAATCTGCTCTCTGCATCTTCCACCCTGGCCAACAGCGCAGCCAGACAGTAAACTACTTAATTTAAATTATGTTCTCATCTTACTGAGTGTGGGGCACAATTCTCTTGTATTTTCTGATAAGGCTGATAATGAAGCGATCAGTCTATAGGATTCCCGAATGGCAGTGAACCCTCATTTGCATAATGATATTATAGCGTCTGTCAAACCCTCTAGTGATGATCCATCCATATGCGAGAAATATAGGTCAGCGAAGATGCAGCAGCAATGAGAGAGGCAGGGCTATTCACTTATTAGAGTAAGAAAGGTCTTCCCTATCCTTTAGCTCAGCACGTGAGAAATAAATGGAATGGAATGGATCAGGGGATTCTATTGGCTTTTGAACAATCAAAGGAGATGCATCAATTCTGTCTCATGGTTTAAATTCAATTCAGAGTCTGCTTAACCCATTCATTTCTGTTGGCAGAGTATGTCTCCTGCAATTCTTCCCCTGACTCAGAAAAGGGACTGTACTCTAATAATATGAGAGATCAGGAGTCATAACAGCCCCCATTTGTGGGTGAGGAGAGGTCAGAAAATTAGCCACTGTGGTTCTCTCTTATGTTTTCTGGTTTCAAAGATCTGTGAGATTCCCAGCCCACACATGTCATGCATGGGCGTTTTATTATTCTATTATTGTCTTTATTTTCATTTTGGCACCTCATTTATTTATCATACTTTCCCTGTGCTCCTCTTCCCAATGTGTCTCTTAAGTCTTGCACGCAAGATAATAAATCTTGCTTCCCTTATAAGAATTGTGCATTTGTCAGTGGCAATATCTTGCTTTGTATTTTTCTTTTTTTTTCTTTTTTAAATATTTTTTTGATTTTTTACAGAGAGGAAAGGAGAGGGATAGAGAGTCAGAAACTTTGATGAGACACATTGATTAGCTGCCTCCTGCTCACCCCCTACTAGGGATGTGCCCGCAACCAAGGTACTACATGCCCTTGACCAGAATTGAGCCTGGGACCTTTCAGTCCACATGCCAATGCTCTATCCACTGAGCCAAATCGGTTTTGGTATTGCTTTGTATTTTTCCATGGAAAGCTCTTAGCACAGCACCTACTAAGGCTGTACACAAACATGGAAGGCCTTCTAAGACTCACCTGAATTGAATGAAGTCCCAGGATCACCACAGAATTAATTTTAAGGAGGCAAAGGGAACTTAAGAAATCACTTAGGGTCATCTTGAGGCAGGCAGCAATGGATCCAAAACATCTGGAGAAAATGGAAACATGTCCTTACAATTCTACCATAATATGCGCATGATCTCAAGTAAAAATTAACTCTTCTAGCAGTTATTTAAACCCATCTGACCATAATTTATTGTTGTTATTTAATATGTACTCCATTAGTATACTAGGAAACTATAATTATCCTCTAATGGCTTAATGCTTATTAACAAATGGAGATTAGTTTTATATCACTATATTGGTTTTATATATGTAAAGTGAGAGAAAGGGTAGTATATATAAGAAAATATCTATTGTCTCATTTTGTATGTGGCTATTATATTAGATTGATATTAATTTACTCTCTGAAGGAAAATACACATGCAGCATACACATGTGGAATGTACACACACACACACACACACACACACACACACACACACATACACCACTCACCCTAATTAGACTGGAGTCACCTAGATTGTGAGGACAACATTTTGGGATAACGGGAAGGGAAAACATTGCTTAAGAGTGACTCCAATGTCATGATTTTGTAGACAGATGATTTTGGATATGTTAATTAGCACAGGGTTGATTTCAAAGGTGAAATCTTAACCAGAAAAAAAAAATGTAAAAAAAAACAAGCAACCCTAATTCTCGGCTCACATCAATGGGGCTGTTCAACTTTAGTCAGCTCAGCTTGTGGCCAGGGAAGGAACTTGAGGTCTGAGCTGTCCCCAGGAACTCTGGAAGCTGTGTTACCCGAAATGAAAGTGTTGGACGAGGGTGGAATACAAAAGTTTATTTCTCTTCTGGTCGAGACCTCCGTCATCTTTGTTCTTGATCTCTGCTCTCTGGGGTGCCTTCCATCCTTTCCATGCTCTGCAGCTCTTGCCTGTTTGGATCTCGGCCACAGACTGGAGTCAATAGAAAAAAAAAATGCCTTATTCGAACAACATCCAAAGCCAAAATGCAGCGACTGCCACCAAAGGAGAAACAAGTGATATTTTCCCTTGACTGTGAGTGAACATTTGGGGTTGCGTGCCCATCATGCTGCACTATGAGCTCATGCCTTGGAGTTAGGCATGCTGGCACGTCCCACAGTTATTGTTTCCAGGGTGGGAGGCAGAGCATTTCTGCTGACCTTCGTTCACCCGCTGAGCTGCAGAGCCCTGGGTCTGGCCTCACTCTCTGCTGATTAGGAAGCATTTTGTGCAGCGCTTGGTTAAAACCATTTTTAATGTGATTTTTTTTTTTTTTGCAGTAAGAAACATTCAATTTCTTCGCTTTTCTACCCCCAGATCTTTAAAAACAATACATGTCAGGTTCTCATGCACACAACAAACTGGAATGACTATTCTCTTAATCTGATTGCCTTGTTCCAGAGAGCAAGTGGGGGGAGGGGTTGGGATGTCAACGCTAGTGGATGCTAGTGAAACCATCTGTTCACTGATTGCCTGAAAGACTTAAGTTCTTACCCCAGAATCTTAGATAAAAATGAATTTTGGAACTTCCTTGTTGTTATCTATTGTGTGTCTGAATTTTTGTAGCAACTGAAATGCCACTGTTTATCTTGGAACCACATTCTATTGGCATCACTTGGTGTCTTTATTTTAACTGATTATTTTCATTTTCTCAGTTTGAATCCAACTGTTTCTGACATTGTTTCTTATCTATCTGATAAGAACTTTGTGGGAAATTATTTGGCTGATGGGGCTTTTTCTTATATAATACGATTCGTTTATTTAGAGCTAGTGGAATGTGGGAGAAGAGGATGGAAGGTTGGCCTGTTTTTGCAAATAATTGCCTTGTATTTTGCAAGATTGATGGCTTTCTTTCTTCAAAAACATTGCTGGCCCACTTTCCACAAAGGCAGTTGAAGTCTTACTCAAGACTTAAAGACATCTCTGTGACCTCATGACTCATGCCACCTTCTTCTTGATCTCTTTGCTGTTATGTTGATGTGGGTGTGACACACTAACATCAGACAAAAATGCTGTTACTGTTGTCAGTTTATCCCAAGCTAACTTCATAATTTACTAGTATTTTCTCACGATGCAACATTGCCCCACATTGGATATTTTCATTCTCTATCTTCACTTTGATTTGACATTACATAAAATGTTTAAAATATTTTCAAAGGCAACTTCTGGAACACAAAAATACACATTTTACACTTGATACTAAAAACATATTCTTGCTTTTTTGGTGGTGATTCAGGGAAAGAGTGGAAGAAATCTATTAAATTTGAACTAACGTAAGTTTGAGGACAACCTATAATAATATTCATTATAGCATTCAATTGAGTAATTTGCTTACATTTAACCAATTTCCAAACTAATTTGCATTTATAGACACTGCTGTGATATTTTGTGGTGTTTTTACCGTGTCTTTTTATGAAACAAACAACAACACCCGTAACCAAGAGAGTATAATGGGTAAGTACTTACAGGGACCATCCTTTACAAAACAAAGAGCAATTCATCTGTGACACTACCCTTACCCATGCCTACAACACACACGGAGCAGTTTAGGAATAGATTTGTGGTGAGAAGGAGCAACCTGGGCTTCCAGGGAAAAAATGCACTTCCTGAGGATTGGATATTTTACAGAGAGGAAGGGAGAGAGGTAGAGAGGTAGAAACGTCGATGAGAGAGAAACATCGGCCAACTGCCTCTTGCACACCCCCCACTGGGGATGTGACCGCAACCAACGTACATGCCCTTGACCGGAATCGAACCTGGGGCATTTCAGTCCGCAGAGCGACAGCTCTACTGCTGAGCCAAACCGGTTTCGGCAGTTTGACATATTTTTAATTGATCATCCCTCTCTCTTCCCTTCCTTTTTTTAGGGGATCTATTTGCTTCAGTTGTTTAGTAATTATCCCTAATAAAGAAAAGTTGTCAAGGCAATTTCAGAACCCCAACCAGGTTATGGTGGCCATATATTTGGAACAGGGTAGACAGTTTCTGGGAAGCAGAAATGTAAAGAACGCTAGGGATTATTCTAAGAGGAAGCCATTACTTAATTTTAGAGTTTGATGCCAGAGAAAAATAAAATATAAGGGGCAGGGTGTCAGGGAAATTAATTTTTTAGCTAAGATCAAATGCAGAAGTATGTTAGAAAGATTTGCTAGCATACAGCTTTTACCATGGGATAGTGGCAGCAGTTAAATTTTAATCCGTATGTTAAGGCTCCCAGATTTGCGCTTTGAGGGAGAAAATATAGGAATGGATGTGAGAAGAGACAAGGCTGCACTACTGAGTCACTAGGCAGAGGAGGATGAGGTGGGTTAGAAGCCCACCAATGTGGGCTGAATGACAGGCTTCACTGCTCTCTAGTCCAGAATCCCTATGTGCCTCAGGTTTCTATTGCATTATCTTGTTCATGGAATCTACATATAGCTCCATTATCTATGTAGTTTCTGTCCTTGATAAGATAAAAAGGTAAAATAGGTGAGAATATTTTAATAGAGGCTCACAGTAATGATTGCAAGGACACAATTCGAAGGTATCACTTGCACCTATTTATGTCTTTAGTTTCTCTGAGTCAAATGCCTGAGCAAAGCTCTGGTGCACCCTTATTCACTGTCTGACCCCTCCTATCAGCCTTGACTCTTCTCATCTTCACTCTGCACTGAGATCAGAGACAATTAATACAGGAGAAGAGCCTGCCCATCGGGATGGGTTAGGGGACAGTGGCTGAACATCAGGATCAAACCATGGGCATGTGCAGAGATGTTGTCAGTTGTGATTTATGGCATCTAGCGCTTCTCTGTCATTTATTAAAGGCTTTCGAACTATTTTTGGATTAACATAAAAAGAAATTGAATTTAGATACCTTGTTCATTTTTTATTTAGGAGTCAGGAATTGAGGATGAGTCAAGGCAGATTGACTTTTTGAAGCCACTGGAAGCCCAGCCAATTATAAGCAAAACTGCACATTGAGATTCTGCTTTTAATTATTTCAAGTTATTTTTTTTTAAATATTTTATTTTCATGGGGCCATTCTTAAGGGGTCACAAGTGACATTGATTCTAGGGAGCTACTTGCTAACTCATCAGTTTTAATTATGAACCCATATAGGGTCTAATATCTTCATTGTTCAAATGAGGCAACTGAGGCCAAAGAGTTGAAATGACTTCTCAGACACAGTTTTGGCCACTCCAAGAGCAGATTCAGGGACTCTGACTTCCTGGCTTGTACTTTGCCCAACAGTTAGTGTGTCTGCCTTGGGATTTAGACACACGCAGAAGTTCCACAAGCCCATGCCCTGCACCACCATCTTCTACAGCTTCTCTGAATCCAGCCTGGCTCTCTTGACTCCCCAGGCTCCTGACTCCTCATTACAGACTATCTTTTATTTGTGAAGTAGACTTTCAGCTCCTATTGATAAAACCATCAACAAACAAAACACAAATGTGAATTGCCAGTAGATAGATAAAATTAATCTGTCATCAGAAATAGACACAGCTTCTTTAAGATACAGGACAAAAACCCTAGATCTGCTCTGCTCTCCCGTTTGAAATTAAATTTTGGATGGTCTAATGAGCCCTTACACCAGTGCATGGAGAAGATTCCAAAGTGCATGACACATGTCATTAAAACAAATGACTCTGGCTCAGACACTGAACACACTCAGTGGCTTCAATAAATCGTAACATTTCTCATCTTTCACCCGAATGGGGCACTTGTCGCCCCAGTATTCATGGAAGAAAGGTGATTGACATATCAGAATAAGACTTATTTTAAGTTGAATATGTATCTTCTCCTTTCACAAAGAATACAGATTAATTTTTCATTAGATACATATGGAGCTATCTTGCCATGATACTTTAGAAAGCCTCGTAGACATAGAATAATTTGCCTTCCACTCCATCATCAAATGAAAATGAAATGCTAGTTTGGGGACCAGGAAAGATAGACCAGGACAGTTGAATTATTCACTTTTGAAGGTTTCCAGTTCAGATGTTTTGCAAGCTCATTTGCAGCTGGGTTGCAGCAGGCTCCATTCACGTCTGTCTAATGAAACTCATGCTGAAAATCTCAGTTGGAAGTTCAGGGAATCAGGGTCATTCATCAAACCTCGTCATAATTATTTAATAAGCAACATTAAATGTTCAGTCAAGTCTTTAACTCATCAGTTCAGTTATCACAGTTTAGTGCATGCAAACATCATTTACAAGGTTTCCTGCTGAACAATAGAGGATACAAATAAACCACATAAATTAGGCCAGCCCTCAAAATAACCTCACGCTAGCCTGCCCCCTGCCTCACCTTTTCTATGCTTGCAAAGAGCTCCTCAAATGGCTTCCCTCACCAGAAATGTGTGTGTATGGGTCAGGGGAAAGGGGGAAGGCAGTTGGTTTAGCTGGGGTAAGTGCATGTGTGAGTGTGTGAGTGTGAGTGTGAGTGTGTGTGTGTGTGTGTGTTTGTGTGTGTCTTATTGGGCCAGCAAATATTCCCATTTTTCCAAGGCTTTGGGTGTCTTGCTCCTTTCAGTCTGTCTAGCTGTATCCATATATCCATCTTGAAGAGAGAAAATAAGCATTTTTGTAAGTGGCTGGTTTTTCCTTATTTTTATCATTATGATTAGGATCAAAAGGGGAACATAACCTAAAAAATAAAATCATCTGCAGACTATGGCACGAAAGGGAAGAAAACAAGGAAATTGAGGAGGAGTTGAGGGAAGGACAAGTGAGAAGCATTCTTTAAGTTAGATTTTTTAACTGTGCTCTTAGGACACACTATGCTTTACACGCTTTACATATTATACGTTGTGTCAAAGGTAATTTGCTACTGTGAAAGGAAAAAGCCACATGCTAACCTGACAAGCTCAGGGAAGGCCTGCGTGGCAGTCTTGCAAACCCAGAGACCTAAGATAACCACAAAAGATGGTTTGAAAATTAAATATCTAACAGGTTATAGTAGGTAGTCATGTCCCAGATATTTTCCCAGACAAAGATCAACTTTGATCTTTTTACTGAGCCCATTTGCCTTTTTGCCTCTAAGATAACATATCTGTGAGATGTCTGGGTAACTTGTAACTTCCATTTTTCTGGAGCCCCTGGGGAACAACCAAATGTGGTGTGTGCCAGGACAGATGCCTCAGATTCCTTCGTTATCATGTTAATTGTTCCTGCACTCACCTGAGTACACGTCCACCATTTTACTTTTTATCCAATCCCAGGAGTTTCCCAGCACTCTGCTTTCTCCCGCCTTCTTACTCCATCACCAATGAATTTCATGTAACCCACCTATGTCTCTCCTTTGATTTCAGTGTATAAATAGAGAAATGTAACCCGCCATTCTTTGGAGCATTATCTCAATCCGTTGAGGTCTGCTTCCCGGCATATGTTGACAGTTTTGGCTCAAATAAACTCATAAAAAATTCTTCACAGGTTTCAATGGTTTTTTTCATTAACACTACTAATAATAGGGAACATATTTTATAATTTACTCTTGAAATGTATTAAAATTGATTCAAGATTATTTCTATTACAATATTCATTCATATAGGTTCTGCTATGATTTCCTGGGAGCATGAAAGAGAAAATTTTGATCATATTAATGGAGGGATTTTCATAAAACTCTGTCTCTTTATCCAGACTACAGTTCTTGGAATGCTGGATGTATCGATATCTTAAATCTGTGTGTGTGTGTGTGTGTGTGTGTGTGTAGAGGAGTGTGTAGAGGATAGTATAGAGGACTGTGTGTGTAGAGGATAGTGTAGAGGACTTTGTATATAGAGGAGAGTGTGTGTGTCTGTGTGTGTGTGTGTGTGTGTGTGTGTGTATGTGTGTGTAGAGGATAGTGTAGAGGACTGTATATATAGAGGAGAGAGAGAGTGTGTGTGTGTGTGTGTGTGTGTGTGTGTGTGTGTGTAGGGGAGTGTGTAGAGGATAGTGTAGAGGAATGTATATATAGAGGAGTGTGTGTGTGTGTGTGTGTGTGTGTGTGTTTGTGTGTAGGGGAGAAGTGTTGCCTTGGGAGACCTATAAAGAGGAAATTAGGTGCTCAAAGTTTTGTTTGGTTTCCTACACCAGTGTTTTTCAACCTTTTTTGGGCAAAGGCACACTTGTTTCATGAAAAAAATCACGAGGCACACCACCATTAGAAAATGTTAAAAAATTTAACTCTGTGCCTATATTGACTATATATAAAGTAATTCTCTTGAATAGGAATCAAATAAACACAAAGAAAGTATTTTATAATTACTTTATTATGAAATATTAAGTAAACAAAATAGTGAAAAATTATAAAATTCTTGTCTTGTCTGCACCTACGGCACACCAGGCAATATCTGTGCCGCGGAACAGCGGTTGAAAAACGCTGTCCTACACTCCAGTGATTCCAATAGTTTCAGTAAAATGACAGCAGCATTGCTGTTTCCTCCCGTTCTGAACTCCCTTTTTGATCCAACACACATCTGGTCACCTTGCAGCTATGTTTCAGATCTCAGATTCATTGACCTCCCTGAACAAGTCACAAACAATAACCCCCCTTCAGTTTTCTGCTGTTACAGCACAGTGTTTTCTCCTTTCTTGTACTTATCACAATAGTAAACTTAGATTTGCTTTACTACAAATATTATCTGCCCTACTGGTCTATTAAAACTGCCATGAGGTCAGAGAGTAAGTTTGCTTTTCTTACTGCTGTATTCCCAGAGCCTTAGTCAGTACTTAGGACATGGTAGGGTATTAGGAAGTGTTTGTGGAAATCATGACTTGCTCTTGCTCCCTGGCTGGCTCAACTGGGGTTATTCAGAGCTTCAAAACACTGCAGTGATAAGGAGATATTCATCATTCAGTTCATTGGGGAACACACATCTATTATGTTCCCATTCTAGGCCAGACTATGAGATCTCCTTAGTGAGAGACAGGTAATTGTGGGGAAACAGATGACTAAGATATGTCAGTTTCATGCAGGTGTGACTCCTTGGGGCCTTCTTGCCCTGGGGTGTCACTTACACCAGAATGTGCTTGCAGGACCTTGCCTGGCACTCAACAAGCCCAACCTGGAAGGCCCCTTTTATCCTCTGAAGGGCAATTCTGAATGCAATTCACGAGGCTCCCCTAAGGCCCCTAGAGAACTTACAGAACTTCGAGGGGGGTGGGTGGACCTGTGATAGCCAGTCATATTCATTTCCCTCCTTCCATGGTCAATATTTCTCTGCCACTTTCCCCTTACACTACCCTCATGCAATTCTTTGTCTTTGTCTCTGGTTTGAGGGTCACACAGGCCCCTTCCACAATCAAGGTGTTGTCTGTGACTAGCAGGAGTGACTCTGTGAACCTCTTCCTGGTGGCACTAACATGACTAGATAAATTCCTGAGAACCTTTTAGACTTTCCAATTAAACCTTTGGAAGGTGCTGAAATAATTACTGGATAGTCTTTTAACAAGATTTACACTTTTAGGGAAGTCTGAAAGGATTATTTTAATAACCGTTGACAAGCAATGTCATTTTCTAAAATCATTTAGAGCTTGAACTGAATTACCCTCTTTTTAAGAGTTTGTTATCTTTACTATATAACTTTTCAAAATACCTAAAAATTTGTATATTCATATTATTTTTCTTAAATATAACTTCCCAATAAATGTATATAAATGTGAGATTTCAGAAGGAAATATTTAAAATCTGGTGACAGGTTTGATGAGGAGGTGATGAAGTTAAAGTGGAGAACATGTAGAGAGGGGAGGAAATGAGTTGGGGGAAGGAAAAGGGGAAAGAAGACAAAAGAGGTGTGATGCCATTCTGGGTTCTGGGTCTCTTTAAGAAAAATCTCTTTATTAAATATTTCATTGACTTCATTAAATTACTTTTATTTCCAAATACTAGATAAAAAACTTCTTCCCCAGTAAGTCTTCAACATTCCACATCAAAGCTGAGAGCTGGTAGGAGATATTATTCAGTTCATGGACTTCTGTTCACTCATCCCTAAAATGAAGGGGTTGATTGCTACCAATTCTGACTCTCCAATTGAAGAACCCAATGCTAAAGAATAATTCTGTGAGCTCAGATATCACTGCTCTCTCTGCTGGTGGTGTTTTCAATAACAGATCTCTCTTGCATAGCCTTTGATTTATAGATCAAACTTGATTAACCAAGTATTATGCTAAGCAAAATAAGTCAGTCAGAGAAAGACAAGTATCACAGGATATCACTCAAATGTGGAACCTAATGAACAAGATAAACTGACGAACAAAATAGATCCAGAGACATAGAAGCATAGAACAGACTGGAATCTCAGAGGGAAGATGGGGGAGGGTGGGTGGGTGGGAAATACCCCAAAGCCACAGACAATAGGGTTGTCAAGACTTAGGATTGGGGTTTGAGATGGAGTAGAAGGGATCAATGAGGGAAAAAGCAGGACATATGTAATATTTTCAACAAAAAAATTAAAAAGAAAGAAGAAAAATGACCAATAAAAAACCCCACAAAAATTTGATTACCCATTCTTGTATTTGTGAGGTTGTTGTGAAGATCACATGAAACACATAATGAACAATCACACACAGGGAACGTTTGTGGATTTTAGCTTTAAACATCCATTATAAGATATATGCATGGCTATTGTCTGGATTATTCTTTTATAATAAAGATGGGCAATAAAGTAGAATCACCTAATTATCAGACTTATTGGCTCAATAAACAAAGATGCTGCTGCAAGTTATTTGAAAAAGTGAAGAATGTTTTAGTGGACAATAAACTCAGTAAGACTTAAGAATATGATATATAGTGGCGATTTCATTCCATATTTTCTCTGCATGGCACAGAATTAATGATATTAACAAAATTATCAAGGGCCCACAATGTGTCACACATTGTTATGGATATATTATACTGCTACAGTACATTGCATGTAATCCCCACAACTACCTTACAAGATCATCCTTACTCTTAACCTAGTTTTAAAGACAGTGATCTGAGAAACAGAGGTTATGTAATTTGCCCAAAGCAACTCACCACAAAGTGTGAGAGATTGGATTGAACCTGCCCATCTTCATTATAAAAGACATCCCAGTCAGTCACCACCCTACCCCATTCTCTTAAAATATAAACCCCCAAAGAAAGTCCATTGAGGAATATCTTACTTATTAGACAGATGCCTATAGGGGATGATTTGATAGGGACTAGAAATCTCTTCAGGCCCCAAATACCTCCTCCTCTTTGAAACCTTTTTTGTTTGTTTGTTTGTTTTATACTGGAGCGTGAAGGCTTTAGGGATTCTAAGAGTCTCTCCTGCCTCTGGGAATACCTTTGCGAGGGAGAGCATATTAAGCTCTAATGAGCTGGGGGATTGATTTCATCTCTCTAAGGGCAAATTCCTGTGGGAACAGGACACAGGGGGTTGGTGCTGATGCTCAGATGGGGAAAGAACCTTGAAGTGAGGGATGTTTGCAATGGGATACAATTGGTTGATCATTTCCCCAAGATCTGGGTGTCCCTGTATTGGGAACCCCTTCAGAGGTGTCCACTTCTTTCCCTGCCCCACCTCCTTACTGTCTGCAGACTCTGCCTCATGGCCATTACCTGCAGCACTTAGGCATCCACATCCACCAGGAAGCATCACTTTCCTTTCTCTCATTTGCCCTTGTTCTGTCCTTTTGGTTTGCCTTCTTTCTGCTCCATTTAGAAATGTTGACAAGGCGCTGTTCGCTGCTGACTAGTTTGGTTTTTAAGTTTAGTTATTAAGGGGCTCTTTGTTGTTACTGTTGTTTTCTGCAGCACTGGATCTTAAAGTACAAAGCCCCAAAGAAAGTCCAACTGAACTGCAAATAATTGAAAAAGCAAACAACTCGAAAAAGAAAATGTTGAGAAGTAATATTTCCCGAGTAATGACACCTGAGCTAGCCAGGCAGGAGGCATTTCAGTAACATGGATAGCAGAGGAGATAACTGTTAAAATCTCCATGGCTGGAATTCCATTAGTGGGGATGGGGAATTAGGAGTTTATGATCTGCTATTCTGAGTGGAGCAAACTGAGGGATTGTAATGGCACTGGCTTGCTACATATCTGAAGCATTCACCAGGCTCAGGAGAGAGAAGTGTTTAAGTGAAGAATGGAATTGGAAAAAGAGGGTAGAGTATGGGTGTGCATGCAGTGTGAGGGTGTTTGGGTTCTGTGGAGAAAAGCACCAATAAATATGTTTATAAAGATGATAATGGTGGTAGTACCTCACATATTATACATGTTCCCATTGGACTGTAAAGACACATAGGTGAATATGGAGAATGAAAGTAGGCCTTAATTTTAGAATGATGCCTTCTTTCCCCACAAGTTTGTTTTTATGATGAGGAATTAAAAAAAAATGGGGGTGAGTTTATGAGCTATATATTTTGTATTAAGGAGGAATGCCCATTATTTAAATGTCTGACCAAGGTAGACTAATTCAAGCTAGCAGGAAGAGGCTATGTAGGCATATGCTTACTATGCTAATTACTCTTTTTCAAGTGCAGGGAGTGACCAGCATCTTTAGCCTGGCATGGGATTTTAGATTTTGAATTGTTCCAAGTTTGGGATTGGGTAAACCCTGCTATGATTCCCAAGCTAGGGACAATTGGGAGGCACCCTGTAAGTGTAGAGAGTTGTTGTAAGATGGTTACTCTGGGAGCCATAGATAAAAATAGCTATGGTCCCCAATTTTATTTGAAAAAGAAAAGACATTTGGTGGTTCTGGGTTTGGGTGGCTAAGCCTTAATGCTGCTTCCAGGTACCCACAGAACCAAGTCAGAAAACTACAAAATGACACTAACTCCTTCCATCTGTGTGTCTTGGGTCTGTTATAGTGTGTATTTGCACAGGAACTTATGCAAACTAAACACGGTGCTACCTTAGAACATCTGGATGCAATGGAGAACCTTGAGACAGCAGATTCTGTTAGACAGATTGTGATGGGACTTAGCAGTGAAAAGAATAAATGCTGAGCCAGTTGCATTTATGTGACAGATACCATGGTTGGTGCTTTACATACGTTTTATCATTTAATTCTTACAGTTATTGTACAAGAGAGGCATTATGGCTCCCAGTTTCAGTTTCAAGGAAACTGGTGTTCTGAGATGTTGGACAAGAACACAATTGCTAAACAGTCATACCAGGACTCCAACCCAGGCCTGTCCGATCCAAAAGGCCATATTACCGACGAGAAAGTTTAATTTTTTATCAAACAAAACATAACCTCAACGTTTATTTTAGTTATTCACCAGAAACCAACAATTTGGGAACCATTTTGCACTATGAAATGGCATGCTGCATTGTGTGATTTAATGCTGGACATTTATGATTTTAGCCTATTATAATCAATTAATCCATTATAATCTTTCCTGGAGGAAAGAGGGAGGAGTTAGGGGGAAATTTTCTCATTTATCATTAATTTGTGTAAAAGAATTCAATTGGAAATATATAACAAATTGAATACAATCGAGAAAGGTCATAAGAGTTTACCCATTGAGGTTGTCAGGACAGCAGCAAAGAAAGAAGTTAGGAGGCTGATTTTATATTAGTTGCTAAGCCAGCCAGGTCACTCTATTAAAATTCTAAGAAAACCTGGTGCTGCTCAATGTGACAATTAAACGCAATATGTAATTTCTTCCACTACCTATTACCCTGTTAGCCAAGGTGGCCACGCAAAATGAAAGCTATAGGAACAATTAATGCAGCTGGTGTGTGATGGTGGGGGCCATGTGGTTTGTTTCATTACAACATATTAATCCCTGCTATTTTCTTCTGCTTGGTGGCCACGTCTTAACTTTCAGCTGTGACTCAGTCCTGATACATTTACCTAGCGTTGTTTATCATTAGTGTGGAATTAGCAATTATGCATGGCTCCTCTGTTTCCTAACATTGATATGTCATCCATTCATTCACATCTCAAGAACATCTTGCATAGGGTTATATTATTTAGCAGTTGAAAGTTACAAATGCATTTATTTTTTTATCTTGAGCAAGCACGTAAGCAGACTCATTGCAAGTCCTTTATTTGAGTCATCCCCTGGATTGACTTGGAGTTAAGGATATTTTCATTCATTTTCAGCTACATAGCTCACTGGCTATAACATGTGGAAACAGTAATACCCATCTACTCCCCTGATTTAGCTTGCTGCCTATTAGAAGGGATGTTTCCATGGTTAATCCCAAAAGTCTCTTTTAGGAGCAACCAATGGTCCTTGAGTCCAATAGGTGAAGATAGTATCCATGAGTTTCATTCACTTCCAGGTAATGGAGTATATATGGAAGCTAAACTAGTACTTTTTAAACTGATGAACTAGCAAAAAATTCAAACTTCTAAATTGGACATGGCAATGAAAGATATCAGACTATTTAAAAGGAAACAAATTATATTCATGAACATTTTGCTGCTAACAGTAAACAGGAAGAAATTATTTCCTATACATTTTCTAAATGAAATATTTCCCAAGGTACACAGAGTATTAAAATCATTGTGGAAAATATCATCACCTTAATTGAAAAGGACTCATGAATATAGTCATTAGGTGTAAAAGAAAAGCAAATTTTATTATCTTATAAATATTTCAGAGCTTAATAATAATTTTAAATGTGAAATACATTATACCTTATAGAGTATACATAATAATAATTATTATTAGTATTCAGTATCCCCACTGATCTCAAGAGAGAAACCAGTGTATTTTAAATCCTCGGCATAACCTTTCTATTAAGTTCCTTATTTCTTTGCCATAAATAACCAGTGATTTCAGGTGAATAATTTTCTTGCTTTTGTTAATGATTTTGAAATAAATTATATATATATATATATATATATATATACTATATATATATATACTATATATATATATATATATATATATATATGGCTTAACAGTGTGTTATATAGGTTTTCCTATGTTTAAATTTTATATTAATGAAAACATACTGTATGTGTTCTTGAGTCACTTCTTTTACTCACCATTGTTTTCTAAACCATTTCTAAACCATGTTTACCTTACATTGTGGGCAAAGATGTACTCTTTGCTTTTATTTCTATGTCATAATCTAGCAGTAAAAACATACCCCCCCCCCCTTTTATTTCTTCACTAGAGGCCTGGTGCACAAAATTCATGCATGGGTATGGTCCCTAGGCCTGGCCAGCGATCAGGGTGGATTGGGCCTTCTGGCTGCCAGCGGGGCCTTTCTTCTGGCTGCTGGCCAGGGCCTCCCTTCCCCAGCAGCCAGTTAGGGCCTACTTTCCCCCGGCTTCATTCTGCGTAGCTCCATGGTGGTCAGCACATGTCATAGTGAGGGAATCAGTCTCCCGGTTGAACTCCTGTGGGGGAAATTTGCATATTAGGCTCTTATATAAATAGATTACATTCTGGGAAGACAGTGCAGTTTGGTTTCAGGTGTCATAAGCATTCTCATAGTTTTTCTGGTGCACAGGAACAACTGTTTTGCTCAGGTAAATATATCTAGGAGTAGAATTGTTGGGTCATAGTAAGATGATCACTTTGTATGTTGTTCAAAATAGAATACTTTGAAAAATTCAAGGAGTTCTTTTATTGACTAAGAAAACAGGAATAAACTGACACAACAGTATGTGTTGCTATTCACATTATATTATATAAGCATGTTCAGATATGGTGGCTAATGCCAGATAATTTTACTAAGTTATACCCCCTTAAACCCCCAATAGCTATGTCTGAGAGTTCTCTTGTTTTCCATTTTACCAAATATATTAAATGGGGAACTTCTCTACTAATTAATTAAGCAACTGGGGAGAGGTCAATGGGGGAAAAGAGACATATATAATACTTTCAATAACAAAGAATTAAAAAAAATCTCTCTGAACATCAAACAAAGTGACTTCAGAATATTGGTATAAAAAATAAATCACTGTCAATAAAAACCAAGGAAACATAAAAAATTAACAAAGGAATTACTATAGAAAATAGAAACATTTAAGAAATACAAGAATTGGTTTATTTAAAAGGATAAATTTGTGAATTTTTGTGGAGATTGACAATAAAAAAGAAAGTATAAATATCATTATTAATAGAAATGGTAACATTGTTTAAATTCTGCATAGTTTTGGATAATAAGATATTATAAACATCTTTACATAATCTAAAAATTGAGATGAACTAAGAATATTCATAGCGGTGAGAAAAGAATAGACATTATCAAGAGGAAAACCTAAATCAAAACAAACTTAGAAATTTTAAAGGAAGTTCATCCATAAAGAAATTTGCAATAGCACATGGCCTCTTTAGTGAATTATTCCAAAATTTAAAAAATTAATAATTTCAAAGTTATATATAAATTGTCAGATAAAATAAAATGAATAAACTCTTCTTTTAATTGAGAATAGTTTAACCCTAACAATCATACAGTAAACAAGATAATGTGGTATTGCTAAAATATTAGGCAAATATATGAATGGAACATAATAGAAAACCCCAAAATAGCCCTAAATAATTATAGTTAACTGATTATTAAAAATGGAACAGCCCAGCTGGCATGGCTCAGTGGTTGAGCATTGACCTATGAACCAGGAGGTTACGGTTTGATTCACAGTCAGGACACATGACTCGATTGTGGGCTCAATCCCCAGTAGGGGGCATGCTGGAGACAATCAATGATTCTCTTTCATCATTGATGTTTCTATCTCTCTCTCTAGCTCCCTTCCTCTTTGAAATATATATATATATCCCACCTTATAAAAGAGTAATATGCAAATTAACCATCACTCCATTCAAGCCACTCCCATCAGCCGCACCCACCAGCCAATCAGAGTGAATATGTAAATTAACCCAAACCAAGACGGCTGCAGCCGCAGAGAGCAGTTGAGAGAGGCTTGGGTTTCCCAGGCAACAGAAGCCAAGTTTTCCACACACTTGGCCAGCCTAGCCCTCCACTCAAGGATACAAAGTTTCAATTATAGAAGATACATAAAATCAAACAGAAATGGCGGCAGCCGGAGTGAGCAAGCAGGGGCCTTGGCTCTGCTCCTCCAGGCTACAAATTTTCAATTGTAGAAGGCAAATAAATTCCAGATACCAGGGCCTCCGCTTGGGTTGCCAGGGGGCATGGCCAGCCTGCAAACCACCACAGGCCTCTCGCCCAGGCCACCCCACACCCCAAGGGAATCCCCACCCTGATCCGGGACACTCTTCAGGGCAAACCATCTGGCCCTCACCCGTGCACCAGGCCTCTATCCTATCTAATAAAAGAGTAATATGCAGATTGACCATCACTCCAACACACAAGCTGGCTGATCCCATGTGGTCAAAGATCCTGCCCCTATGTGGACATGAGATGGCCACCACAAGACAGCCAGCAGGGGAGGACAGTTGGGAGGCACCAGGCCTGCAAGGGAGGGCAGTTGGAGGCGATCTGTAGGGGAGGACAGTTAGGGGTGGTCAGGCCGGCAGAGGAGGGAAGTTGAGGGCAAAGAGACTGGCAGGGAAGCAGTTAAACATCAATCAGGCTGGCATGGGAGTGGTTAGGGGTTGATCAGGCTGACAGCAGAAGCAGTTAGGGGCAATCAGGAAGGCAGGCAGGTGAGAAGTTGGGAGCCAGCAGTCCTGAATTGTGAGAGGGATTTCTGACTGCCCATTTAGGCCCAATCTCATTGGGCAGTTTAACATCCCTCAAGGGGTCTCAGATTGGAGAGGGTGCAGGCTAGGCTGAGGGACACCCCGCACCCTGTGCACAAATTTCATGCACTGGGCCTCTAGTGTGTGTGTGTGTGTGTGTGTGTGTGTGTGTGTGTGTAACAGTTTATGTATATGTATATATATATATATATATATATATATATATATATATATATATATATATAATATATAATATATATAATATATATATATAAATATATGGAATAAAATGCAAATATAGTCTTTTTAGCAAATGGCACTGAAACAATTGGATATAGGTAATTGGATAAAACTTAATCTATACACATAGAAAGAGGCCTTACATCTTTCACAAAAAATAACTCAAAGAGAACTATATGCTTAAATATAAGCCATGAAAAGGCACAGAGGAATTTTAAATGCAAATTACTAAGTGAAAGAAGCCAATCTGAAATAGCTACTTCTGTATGATTCCAAATATATAACCTTCAGGAAAAGGCAAAGCTGTAGAGATAGTG
Source organism: Pipistrellus hanaki (assembly GCF_964339955.1). Classification (NCBI taxonomy): domain Eukaryota; kingdom Metazoa; phylum Chordata; class Mammalia; order Chiroptera; family Vespertilionidae; genus Pipistrellus; species Pipistrellus hanaki. The sequence continues at coordinate 75,711,667 of NC_140508.1, forward strand.
AAAGCATCAGTGGTTGTTGGGGTACAGGAATAGAGGCAAGGCAGAGAATATTTGAATATTTTTAGTGCAGTAAAACTACTCTGTATGATATTGTAATGGTGGATAGATACATGTCATTTGTCACAGTATCAAGAGTGAATCTAATATGAACTATAAACTTTGGATGGCAATGATGTGACAGTGTAGGTTCATTGATTGTAATGAATGAACCACTCTAGTACAAGATCTCAATAGGGAGGCTATAAATTTATGAGGGTGCAGGATATGCAGGAAGTCTTTGTGCCCCTCTTAATTTTGCTGGAACCTAAAACTGCTGTAAAAATTAAGTAAAATGTATATGGACAAACAGAAGGGTATACGAGTTAAGATAATGTTGAAGAAAAAATAAAATTAATAAAATAAACTTAAGACAAACTCATTAATAGAGAGTAGAAAGACAGCTTGGGTATGGGATAGAGTGGGGTGGGATAGAGGAGGGATTGAGCAAAAAGAAAAAAGAGAACTCATGAACATGGAGAACAGTGTGGTGATTGTAGGAGGGAGGGGATGGATGGATGTGGGAGAGGCCTTAGAGGGGATAAATGTTGATAGAAAAAATAAAAGAAATCCCCACCTAAATCTTATCACTTCCAAATTCCTCTTTGTAGAAAAGCCTACAGTTTATAGCCCAATGCCACATCTCTGACAAATGTCCTCCTCCTTCTTTCCCCTGTTCACTCCTCTGTAGTAACACTGGCCTTCCAGCTGTCCCTTCAATGTTCCTTGTTTTTCCTTTCATCCAGAATGCGCTTGACCCAGTAATCCCAATGCCTGGTTCTTCTACTTTATTCAGATTTCTTTTCCAAATCATCTCAGCTTCTTTGCCTGTCCATCCAAAGAAATGCTCTTGGTTTCTGAATTCAAAGCCCCATTTTCCTTTTCATTACAACACTTGCTGCTACATAAAATTGTAGATCCAAAGACAGAGAAACATCAATCAGACAGTCAAACCTCAGAGGGAAGGCAGGGGGGGTGAAGGTAAGGGGAGATTCAACCAAAGGACTTGTATGCATGCATATAAGCCTAACTAATGGACACAGACAACAGGGGAGTGAGGTCAAGAGTGGGGAAGATGAGGGGATAATAGGGGGATAAGGACACATATATAATACCTTAATCAATAAAGAAATTTTAAAAATTATTATATATTTATTTGTTATTGTTTATACCAGGCGTACTGGCTAATAATGCGGATTTTTTTTTTTTACTAGATGGAGTTACACATACATTGATACACAGTATATATGATTTGATATGTATGCTGTTTTGTTGTATTTATAGCAAGCTTCAAAACTTCATATGTCAAATTTTGTGAAGGTGTAAACATCATAGATATTTTTACACTGAAAAATGAATTTCATGCCCAAAAAAGAGCATTTGCGGAAAGTTTTAATTCATTACTTTATTTTGAAGAAAAGGTTATTGTATACTTCTGGAAGCTGATGGTGAACATGCTCCATCTCAATATACTTGTAAATGCTGGTTTAAACGCTTTAAAGTGATGATTTCGATGTGAAAGACAAAAAACACCCAGGCCAACCGAAAAAGTTTGAAGACCAACAATTACAAGCATTATTGGATGAAGATGCATGTCAAACTCAAAAACAACTTGCAGAAAGATTAAATGTTGCTCAGCAAACAATTTCTGATCATTTACAAGCAATGGGAAAGATTTTAAAGGAAGGAAAATGGGTCACACATCAATTGAATGAAAGACAAATAGAAAACTGAAAAGTCATTAGTAAAATGTTGCTTTAAAGGCATGGAAAAAAAAGTCTTTTTTTTTTTTTTTGTATTGAATTGTGACTGGAGACAAAAAGTGGATTTATTTTGAGAATCCCAAATGCACAAAATCATGGTTGATCCATGTTAACCAACATTGACTGCAAGGCCAAATCGCTTTGAAAAGAACACAATGCTCTGAATTTGGTGGGATCAGGAAGATTTGGTGTATTATCAGCTTCTAAAACCAGGTGAAACCGTTAATACTGATTGCTACCTACAACAAATAATCAACTTGAACAACACTTTGATTGTGAAATGAGCAGAATGTGCCAGAAGACAAGGCAAAGTAATTTTGCTTCATGATAACGCACCATCACACACTTCAAAACCAGTAAAGACACGTTAAAAGATCTTGCCTGGGGAGTATTAAGCCACCCACTGTATTCACCAGACCTTGCTCCTTCAGATTACCACTTGTTCTGATCGATGGCACACACACTTTCTGAGCAGCACTTCAAAACGTAGGAAGAAGTGGAAAATTGGGTCCCTGAATGGTTTGCCTCAAAACAAGAAAAGTTCTATTGGGACAGTATCCACAAATTACTTGAAAGATGGGGGAAGTGTGTAGCTAGTGTTGGACTTTATTACTTTGAATAAAGCAATTTTTATGTTTCTCTGGAAATTATCATGTTTTCTTTGATTACAAAATCTGCATTATTAACCGGTACACCTGGAAATCCCCTTCATATGTAAACTTCAGCGAGAGGGAACTTGCTTTTGTTCATTGCTACATGTTTAGCATCCAGAATGGTTGTCAGTACATAGCAGGTACTCAGTTATCTAAATGAATGAATGGATAAATGGTTCATTTGCAGTAAGGGCCAATGACATGCCACACAAATAAATTATGTTGCTCATTGCTGTTAATTTATTTGAACTAACAACACTAGACTCTGAACAACTTGGTGTTCACCTTCCTTTCGTTTATTTGGGCAATCTTAAAACTCCAAACCTAGACTTGACCATCCTCCTCCTCCGTCGTGCTGTGCATATGCTATTGAATTGCACAGTCCCTGGTGGGGAAACATTAAACAAACAGAAACCAGGGTTGCTATGCTGTTAAAGCCAGAAGCACATCATTCATTATGTGAATAAAATACAGAGAGAATAAGATAGCCACAGAGTAATGGGAGTTTTATTCTCTATTCCATTTCACTCCCTCTCTATTTTACTTACGTTATGAAATGATGCTCCCGCCGCTGGCTGATAAATGTTGATTAATTTGATATAGAGTTGGATTTGTTAGCGGGCAAAAGCAATGTAAATAAATCGAGCAGGTGAACTGGAGTTCACAGTGTCATTTCTGAGATTAAAGAGCCTGTCTAGCCCTCCAAGCTCAGTTATTAAAATCAGGATGCATGCTCTTCTTGTACAGAGGCCGAGGAGGCCCCTTCAAGCAGCTCGAAGACCTCCTTTTGTGCTGTCTCCTGCTTGTCCCTTTAGCAAGTTCCATCTCTTGGGAATCACCTATACTGCCAGTTTTTGTTTCTCTTCCAGGGGCCAGAATTTGGGGAAGGGAAACTAAAAAGAATAGATAAGTCACTTTTTCATTTTTGAAATAATTTAGTCAGCCAGTCATCACTGAGATAGAAACTTTCATTAAAAACTGTGTAGCAGTGAGGGAAGTGTCCCTTTTAGTAATGAAATAAGAGGGAACTTTTTAAAATTTGAACAAGGCAATATACATACTATTAGTTGTCCTGAGGTAACCTTTAACAAGTGATTCAACCTCTCTGTGCCTTAGTTTCCTCATTTATGAAATCAGGTTGTTGTTAGGACTAAATGAATTGAGATTTATAGATGGTTAAAACTGCCTGTGTCAGATGGCTGATTCCACAGCTCACTCTCTCAGCTCCCACTATGCCTTAGCCACCTTTCTCTAGCACTGGTGCTGGCACAGTTTCCCCAGTGGACCATAAGGATTCTTGAACATGCCCTTTAAAATGGACAGGCTTGCCTGGCTGATGTTGCTCAGTGGTTAAGTGTCAACCTATGAACCAGCAGGTCACAGTTTGATTCTAATCAGGCTCAATCCCCAGTTGGGGAAAGAGAGGTCATGCAGGAGTCAGCTGATCAATGATGCTCTCTCATCATTGATGTTTCTATCTCTCTCTCCCTCTTTCTTCCTCTCTGAAATCAACAAAAATATTTTAAAAATCAAATAAAATGGACAGGCACGACTAACTTGCCCCTCCCTTTATCCTTCCCCTTCTCACTGCCCAGGATGGAGGTGTGATGCCTGGAGCTGTGGCATGTATCTTGCAGTTCAGTGGATAAAAAACACATGCTGAGGTTTCCAGAGGAGAAATAGAAGAAATCCGTGTATTAGTGTCATGATTGAGACACAGAACCATCTCTGGGAGGCCTGATCTTGGAATTCTTATCCTATAAAACAGATATACTGATGCCTCATGTTTCATCCATGTTAGTGAGGTTTTCTGTTATTTGCTTCTGAATGTATTCATGGCAGTTCAGCTATACTGATAAATATTATTACTATTATTTTCTATTATGACAAGGGAAGCAATATCCAGTTTAAACAATCTCCAGAAATTGAGGGAGAAGGTGATTTGATTTGCTTTTCTGGCTACACCTATATTACAGGTGAAGAAATGGAATAGATTAAATTGCCCAGATTTTAAGACGTAACCAAAAAATACATGATTCACACCCATACACCTGTCAGCAGACTTGTTGCTTTTCTACCACTGCATGCTGTTGCCAAGTTTCCATCCCATGGTTGTACTTTGAAAATATCATCTAATCCCCTTAAATTTAAACCATTTGTTTTATGTATGCCAGATTGTTGAGAACCAGTTGAAACTTGAATATGTTCCAGTTATGTAGCATCTTTATGCTTTAATCTAGGATCATTCTGATGCTTTGTGCAATGATTTAAAATTATTAAACAGTACAGAGCCAAATGATTATTGAAACATATGATCAGATGATAACACAATTAAGCTGTAATTCACATTAAGAGATTTCTGTCACCCCCCCCCCAAAACCATATATCAACTGATTATCACTTGTTAACCACTGTTATTAGAGTAATGTTAGCATAGGTTTTCTTTGTATAATTCCAATGGTTAATGCACTTTTCAAGTGTTTTGTATGCATTATTTGATTGAAATTTTTAGAAACATATGAAGTAGACTCAATCATTATTTTCATCTGAGAAACGGAGGGATGAAGTCAGTAGGTATACTTCCTCAAGGAAGCAGTGGACTAGATTATCATGTAAGGATGCTCCAGATAGCTCTTAATATTTTATAGGGAGACATATAATACTGGGAGAGAGCACATGAGACTCCATCCTCTGATTGACGTATTATAGAAGGGAGCAATGATACTAATAGGCAGTGCCTGGAGGTTGCACCCAGGATTTCTTTTCTATATATAGGGCATATGGTACCAAAGTTCTGGTATGACATATGGGAGACCTTGGGACAGGCATGTCCAAAACAGATCTGCTATTAAAGGAGCTTTATACAGCATCACACATTAGCAGCAGCATATGCAAGGAGCTTCTGGGTATCTGATTCATATGCTCCTGCCACCACATCTGAACACTCCCTGGTCTCAGCCTTCCTTCATATTTCTATGGATATCCTTTTGGGCTTCTAACAAGAGCATCAATCCAGCTTCCTTTCCTTCTCCTCTACTACTCTCTCTCTCTCTCTCTCTCTCTCTCTCTCTCTCTCTCTCTCTCTCTCTCTCTCTCATTTTTAGCAGCTTTATTGAATAAAAATGTATACCATATAAGTTTGTCTATTTAAAGTATATAATTCAGTGGCTCTTCTTATGTTTACAGGTACATGCAAATATCATCACAGCCAATTTTAGAACACCAAATCTAGAACATCACATAAAAAAGAAGCTCCATACCCTGTGGCTATTATCTCCTTATCTTTTCAGCCTCCTAACCCAAAGCAATCACTAATGTACTTTCTGACTCTCTTTGCCTCTTCTGGCAATTTCATATGATATGTCTTCTTATTTTGATATCAGGACATTACTGGCTCAGAATGATTCAGGAAGTGTTCCTTCCTTTTCTACTATTTTGGAAAAATTTTTGAAAAATTGTTACTAATTGCTCTCTGGACATTATAATTTATCATCAAAGTCATCTGGGCCTGAACTTTTCCGGGTTGGTAGTGTTTTGTTTTAAATATACTTTTATTGATGTCAGACAGGAAGGTGAAGAGAAAGAAACATCAATGATGAGAGAGAATCATTGATCGGCTGCCTTCTGCATGCCCCCTACTGAGAATTGAGCCAGCAATCTGGACATGTGCCCTTGATAGGAATTGAACCTGGGACCCTTTACTCCACAGGCTGATGCTCTATCCACTGAGCCAAACCAGCTTGGGCTAGTTGGTAGTATTTTGAAGGTTAATTTTATGTGACAACTTGACTGTGCCATGGGATGCTCAGATATTTGGTCAAACGTTATTCTGGGTTTTTCTATGAGGGAGAATGTTAACATTTAAATAGGTCAACTGAATAAAATAGATTGCCCTTCCTAATGTGAGTGGGCCTCATCCAATCACATGAAAGGCTGAACAGAACAAAAAAGCTGACCACCCCTCCCCTCCTCTGAGTAAGAGAGAATTCTACCTGAGAGCTATTGAACTGGGACTTTTTTATTTCTTTTCTTCAACTTATACTGAAACATTGATTCTTCCTAGGGCACTAGTCTGCCAGCTTTTGAACTGGAACTGTATCAACTGCTCACATAGATTGAAATGAAACCATCAGCTCTCCTGATTCTACAACTTGCCAACTCCATAATCATGTGAGTCAATTTCTTATTGTAAATTTCTTTCCATATATGTATATAAAATATATTTATTTCACCATATTTAAAAGATAGTTTTGCTGGGTATAGGATTTATGTATTTCCTATAGTTGTTGTTATAGCACATTGAGTATGTTATCCCACTGCCTTCTAGTGTTGGTTTTGTTTTTGATGGGATGTCAGCTGCTAATCTTACTAGAGTTCCCTTGTGAGTGATGAGTCATGTTTCTCTTGCTGCTTTATCCTTGTCTTTGGCTTTAAATATTTTTATGATGATGTGTCTGTTTATGTATCTCTTTGTGTTTGTGCTACTTGGAGTTATTAAGTTTACCAGATACTGTAAGTGTTTTTCTTAAAATTTAAGAACACTTTTTAATATTGCCTCATTGAATATTTCTTTGTGCTACTTTCTCTTTTCTTCTTCTGGTAGTCCCAATAGGTATATTGTGTTAATTGGTATTCCACGTTTCTCTGAAATTTTGTTTTGCTTCATTTTTTCTCTCTCTGTTCTGTGGATTGACTAGTCTCATTCTATCTTCAAATTGTTGAAATGGAAGGGGAGAAGAACCAAAAAGAGCATCTGCTAACTGCACTGTTCCAATAAGAACCATTACTGATCTGTTTGTTCACTTACAAGCAGGCTTTTCCATAAAACCCAAAGGGCCATTGGAAAGTCAGGCTTAAATCACTTAATCATAATTTTTTAATTCTCTTATGCCAATGCAAATATATAATTAATCCTCTCTTGTTTTATACTTTTCAAATCCATAATTTTTACAGGCAGTAAAAATTACTGTTTTTGTTTGTTTGTTTGTTTGTTTGTTTGTTTTTAGTGTATGGGCCATAATTTCCTCTTTTTTTTGTATATTTTGTAAATTTTTGTTGGGAAATGAAGATTTTAGGTAATATATTATAGCAACTCTGTATACTGGACTGCTCTCCTAAGCTTATTGCTTGCTTGTTTGTTTGTTTAATGGCTGTCTGGAAAATATTTTATTTCTTCATCTTAGTTATTGTTTTTTTTTCTCTCACTAGCATACATGTTCTCTGGGGGCAAGGATTCTTGATTGCTGTTGACCCAGTACCTAGAGGAATGCTTGGCAAATTGTAGTTACCACATTGAATTTGGCTGGATGACTACCAAATACTATGGAAGTTATAACATGTGACTCATAGAAAATAGATGTAGTTATCATAACTGAGATTCAAACCATCATAGATTTCTCTTTTTGAGGGGATTTGGGTAATTTAAGTATGTTATACATAACTATACATCTACTGAGAATTCTCTTCTTTTCCTTTTTGACTTTGCTTCTCTTTCCTTGTCATTTTATTTTATTTCTTTATTTTTCCTCTGCTTTACATGCTATTTTTAGTACATTTTTTTTTTTTAGAATTTTACCTAGAAAAATTCCCTACTAGTTTTGTTGAGTTTTATGTTAAAAAATTTAGAAAGATTTCTTTTCATGATTTCTCCAGAAATTTTAAAGACATTTCCATTCTTTGTCAGGAACTCTAGAAAAGAAAATATAACTTTTAATATTATATATATATATATTTTCACATTTTATCTATTTTCCTATTTTAATTGGAAAAATAAATGAAAACTTTCTGGGATGACATATTTTTAAAAATCTGTATCTAGATCTCCAAGACCCACGAAATTCTGCTTTCTTCTAATGGATAGTATGATTTTCAAGAGACATCAGAAATGGGTAGGTTATGTAGATTAATGAAATGTGGCAGGCTCTTTGTCACACTTCAGTTTGACTTCTTAGAAAAAAATTTTTTTTTCAATTATCTAGGTCAGTAGAAAGTTACTGGCCATCATGATACTGGTTTTAGTTTGACTTATTTGAATCAGGGTAATTTCTCCTTAAAGGCTAACACAATAGAACAGGGAGATTTCTAACTTATGGAAAGAAGAAAATGGGTATATTTTGAATAGGCAGCCTCAGTTGTATAAAATTCTGGTGCAATCCAAGCAGTCAGGGCTCTGAGCTGGCCTGATGGTTGTTCAAATAAATGGCCTTGGGGCACCCAGGACATCAACAGTGAGAAAAAAGTTGAAATGGAAGGGGAGAAGAACCCAAAAGAACATCTACTAACTGCACTGTTTGAATAAGAACCATTACTGATCTATTTGTTCACTTACAAACAGGCTTTTCCACAAAACCCAAAGGGCCATTGGGAAGTCAGGCTTAAATCACTTAATCATAATTTTTTACTTGTCATGCAGTTTGCACATCCACACAGTGATTGGGTGACTGTGCCTGTGACATCTTCACAAATGGCAAAGTAATAGGCAGCCAAATAATAAGCTGTAAGCGCCCTCTTTGCCACGTTTGTTGCATTGTTTATCACATCTGTTGTTTTTGTGTGTGTGTGTGTGTGAACAGTGTGATGATCAATTATTCATGACAGAATGATAGCAGTTTCATAATAATCTCACTCGGAGATGAAATCACCCTGCCCACCGAGGTGCCCGTCGTCAGCATCACTGGTGTAATAAGTCACTGTTAAGCACTTGCCTGCCCTGGGCATTTCTCTTCATCTTATTTGTCTGGACTTTTAAAAATTACTGCAGAAGAATTCTGTAATAGTCACTAAAGCAGATTTCAGCTTTAGTCACTGTGCCATGCTTAATAAATGAGCCTACTGCTATGTTTCAGAAAATAAATATAAAGTAATGGATTCTGGGAAGAGAGAGAAACTGAAACTGAAAACACTTAAAATTTATTATTATTATTATTATTATTATTATTATTAAATAAGATATCTAAATGTCATTTAATTGCCCTATTTTCAATTGTTTGATCTGGGATAGGTGGTGGTAGGGGAGAGGTCAGAACTTCATTTCTGAAGAAGCAGTGACTGGCTCAAGTTCACAGATGATGGATGTTTAATGTGCTAGAGGAAATAAAGCTGATTTAAGGGAAGACAATGAGTCTGGTAGAGTTCAGGGTAATCCTTAAGGGATCAGGAGAATCATCCTCACTGCTAAATTAAATTGAGGTCAGAAGCAACCCTGGTGATGAGGGGTAAAGAACAACACCTTATTCTGAGGAAACAAGCTTGAGGCATTTAAAAATGTCTAGTTGGTCTTTGTGTTTTCCTTAATCACTTGGTATCAAATCTGCCATCTCCAATATTCATGATAGTAATTATTTAAACCTTTCATTCTGACATTTTTTTTTATTCATCACAGTTATCCTTAAGCAAGATTGTTTTTGAAAGCATTGTGAAAGTTGGGAGGCTATACTTCTTCTTATTTCAAATATGCTATGGTGTGAATTCTGGAATGTATGGTACTCAAACTGTCAATGCATTTGGGGAGGGCTGGTTTAGGTAAAATGTAAAGTTGATTTTACAGTCAAAAATTGTTCTCACAGATGTTTGTTTCTACCACATAAGGTCTAATAATACAATTACAGAATTTGAAACTATAAGATAGCATAAGGCCCATCATTTCATTGGGTTCATCTATATATTTAAAAGCTTAAGCAACTGGCTGACTGGCCGACTAGCCAGTAGTTGTGATGCATTCAACACAGGAGCAGAAACCACAGGCATGGAAACATGGAACAGACTGATGAATCTCAGAGGGAAGGGGAGAGAGGGAATGATGGGAAGAGATTAACCAAAGATCTTACATGTATACTAGAGGCCCAGTGTATGGATTTGTGCACCGGTGGGGTTCCTTGGCCTGACCTGTGGGGATCGAGCCAAAACCAGCTCTCTGACATCCCTTGAGGGGTCCTGGATTGCGAGAGAGTACAGGCCAGGCTGAAGGACCCCACCAGTGCATGAATCTGTGCACCAGGCCTCTAGTAATTAATAACAACATATAGAGATTCACTTTTCCTCCCAGAATCATTTGTTTTTGAATCCCTAAATGATAAGTATCACAATGGCATTTTAAGTTCATGCAAATGGGAGTTATTTTTTTACATGGGGCCTTCAGAAGCCTCAGCAATAATACCACAGAAAAAAATCACCTGCTGATAAATAGGATTGGTAAGAGTTTAGAATCATAGAACTCTTGTTCTTGAGTTAAAAAAAAAAAAAAAAAAGGAAAAAAGATCCTCTGTTTCTGGGTTTTGTTTTTCACAAATTGAAAATCATTCCCTCATGAATTATTTTCCTGAGGTCTTGGAAAAATATTCATACCAGTTCTTGTCTTGCCTCATCTCATAAACCCAATGTTACACCTTGAAGAGAGCTTGTTTCTAGGAATGTGAATGGGTTTTACCAAACATAGCAATTAAGTCCACTGGCATTGACTATCTTCAGTTATGTGCTAGAATACAGTGTCATGACATATAGGGCAGCAAAAGGGGTGTATGGAGACAGAAAGGGCAAATTATGGATCTTTTGCATCTTGGACATAGGATGTTTTTGGTCTGAAAGATTGGAAATGTGGACAACTTTAAGTTCAGTTTCTTATAAGATCAGAAGAATGTTGATAGTGTGCCATCAGTTCATAAAATAAAGAGGTTTGAATATGACAGTGGAAAATAAAGAATTTTTAGGGAAAATAGTTTAAGTTTTATGGTTGATTCACATAATCTTCAGCATCTAGTTCAAGGCAAATAACATCATAATAACAATAATATTGCTTGAATAAATAGTACAAAGTAATATGTTTTAAATTGATGGTTTGGTATTACTCTTCAGTGTTGTAAGGAAGTTAAAATAATTTGAAATACTATTTTTTCCCATCCTTTAGCATTGGATACTATTGTCTTTAAAAAGCTCACAGTCACAAATAATTGGCAAATGATGAAAATGTTATCACTGTAGGTTTATTAACATGTGGGTGTATTAACATTATATAAATAAAAAAGACTTTATATATCATCTATATCATATTGAAAATGTCTTGGTTATTTAGTGTCTGGGGACAAAAACCAAAGTTAGATTATACAGGGATCATACATGCTTGAAAATTAAATGAGAAAGAATATTTTAAAGTAATTTAAAAATAGTTTTTATTAATCTCAGGGAAAAGGAGAGGGAAAGAGGGATAGAAACATCGATGATGAAACATCATTGATCACCTCCCTCCTGCTTGTTCCTTACCGGGTTTGAGTCAGCAACCCAGGCACGTGCACTGTGACCTCCTGGTTCATGGGTCACCATGAGACACACTGGCTGGGCTAACAGAAATAATCTTCATCGCATGGTCATATCTTTAAAGTTGAAACTATGTGGATTTCCTTGCAAAAATATATTGTCTGACCATACTATGTATTTTAATAAACTGTTTTTAAAAAATATTATTCAGTTGCAGGATGTGATAAACTCTCTTTTGTAGGTTGACTTTTCAAACCATTTGCCAAGGTATCAGTGCTCATTTAGAGGTCATGTGGGACTTGGAAACCTAGATATGCAAAATGATAATTATCATGTCCAATCAGAATTCAGTACAAAACTCAATGAAATGCATAAGAACACTGGCAATTAAAATATACAACTAATTTAATCTTTTAGATCTACACAATTATTAAGTCTTCTAATTAGGGAAATTAAAATATTCCATTGAAAGAGGATTAAAGGAGAGTGGAGTTGCAAGGAGAGTAAGTTCTGAAAAATATAGAGTGAAATATCATAAAACAAAGGGTTGGACTATGGAAGATTATGGCATTGTATCTGTAGAGAGAGCCTTAAGAAAAATTAGAGATACATATTTTTCAATAGTTTTTCCATCCTAAGTATTTAATAATCTCAGGATTTTGAGAGATTATTTTGAAAAAAGTGCATTTCAAAATAATATTATGATCATACATAGAAACTCAATTTATAATATACAATATTTCATTAAATTGTCTTATAATCTCATTGGGTTTCATATACAGATTAATTTGCACATTTTTACAAATAAACTTTCAGAATTAGATTATCTTAACCATGTGAGTGGCAGAATGAAGTAGACCATTTATGGCAGATATGCCCTGCCTGGCAGACATGCCAGAGAAATTACCAAAGTTGCACATTGGCCCGGACACATGTTGATGTGTGTAATCCCAGCCAATAGAAACCACCATGACAGTTCCATGTGGGCTTCATTCAAATTTCCTGGAACTTCCTAAGTCATTAATTCCTCTACAAAATGGATCATACTCTATTTCTATTATATCTGAAGTCTCCTATTAGGATATTGATGTGGAAAGCAGTACAGTATTTTAGAATCCTCGGCAAGATTTTGTTAAAACAATAAAATCAAAGCATTGGGATAATTCCTTTTGTGTCATCCTCTTGGGCCAGAAAACACCTACTTTATCCCTCAACTCTCCCTCTGTGTCTGCTAACTGGGCAGTGATGTGAAAAGTCTGAACACTGCAGAGGGAGGAGGATACCCACACACCTCATTAGGCCTTTAACACATTTGACTGTATCTTTCTTCAGCACAGCACATGTTATAATTGGAAGCAGTTGAGGACTTCTATTTTTCTTTGAAAGGTGTAATTGGGTAACCAAGGAGCTGTCACTTCCTGGACACTGCCAGCCTGGCCATCTGCCTGGGGAGCTTCAATTGACTTGCTATTTCTTTAAGAGGTTCTGACTCCTGGAATGTTCCATCTTGAAAGGGCTCCGAGTCTTTTGTCTAATCTCTCTTATTTTACAGATAAAGAAGGTGAGGCCAGGAAGATGAAAAGTCTTACACAGGGACACACATTATTAGCTTTTATCTGAAGTTGGAAATATTACCTTAATACATTTTTCCCCCCTGGTAACCTATAAGCTCTTTATACCTCTTTTCTTGCACTCTGGCATCATTCTATATTATTCTGCCATATCAAACTTCTTAAAGTGGACCTTTATTTTATCACTTATTTCATTGATACTTTCAATGATTCTCATTGCCGATGACATTAAATCTGGAGTTCAAGACTCTCTATAACCTTTCTATTACAGTCTCATCTCTCAGTACTCTACTTTATTTAATACAAGTACCTGTCAAACCAGGACACTAATTTCGTTGTCTTTGCTCATGTTCTTTTCTCAGACTATAGATACATCTCTCATCATTTTCATATGAACTTTTATACATATGTAAACAGGGATAATCATATTAGCAAAATCACAGGGGTGTTGGTATATATGAAATTAAAAAGAGAAGTTGCATGGCCTCCACTAAGTTTTTCTTTCGTGTCTTCATCATCATTGTTTTCATCATCATCAAAATATCACATTTAAATGACATTATCCCTTACCTGAATCATTGGTACATATATCCTACCCCCTTCCCTTTCCTACACAATGGATATCTTCTATACATATTGTAACCCACAGTGAGATTAGATCTTGTTTAATTTCCTACATTTAATTATATTTTGACTTCTTTGATTCAAGTCTTATTCACATCTGTTTGTCGGAATTCACACTGGCAATACATATGCACTGAGGAAGTCACAAAGCCATACTCTGTGGTCTGAATACCTACTACAAGGTGTCCACATGTTTTCCTTACTGTCTCCACTTATGTCATCTTCTCAGCACTTGGAAGAATGTCTCTAGCTCAGTGGAACTATTCCTTTTTGGGTTGTCAGTTTTGTGGAATAACATTCCTTGTTTACCCCACTCTTTCATACTTTCTCACACTTGCTTATCATGCCTGCACATAGAGTTTATTTTATTTTAGAACAAAATATGACATCATACCTTTCTCAAGTCACTTTAGCCCCATCTCAACTCCCACTGTACCCTAGTTCCTATCAGTGCAAACCTTTTTTTTTTTTAAACTCAATACTTAACATATTACAGATGTGAAATGGCTGTTGAGTTGAAACAATAATAAGTATAATGGCTAGTATTTATTGAAGACACATATTCTATCAGGCATGGTGTGATACCATGTGTTGTAAATATAAAGAACTCTCATTTAAGGAAGTGAATTCTATGACTCAGAGAACTAAAACGCATTGCCAAGATTATAGGCTGGTAATAGAGTAAACTTTTCACTGTGTGCTTCCCAAATCTGTGCTGTTGATGGCTATGCTCTCTTGCCTCTAAATCAATGGCACTTGGGAAAATTTTTAAAATATATTTTAAAATATGTGAGATCCAAATGTTTGTGACATAGTGCATGATTGCAGAGAAAACATGTTTTTACTGATGTTAAAAGAAGCCCACACTCATATTTGTGATGAATTCTAAAACGGTTAGTTTTTTGGTATAATCTATATCTTGGGTCTGAAGAACTTGTCAGTGTCTCTTTAATAATATCATTTGTTTTCTTCAGTCTGAATCTCATTGTTTCTAATCACTGGTTTTACTTGTGTGTGTAGCTTCCAGTCTTCAATTTTCCTAAATGTCATGTAGATATAAATGTAAGACTCGATTGCTCTGCTTCAGGTTTTTTGTCTTGACAGGCAGTTAGGCGGGGGAGGCAGAAAATGCCTTGGTGTTGGGTTTCGCCCTAATTTTGTGGGTATTTTGTGCAAATAAAAACTCAGGTATATTTTTGTTCTTGTTTGTGTCACATATAAATATTGATAGGAAACCAAAATAAAAAAGCAAAACATTGAACTCCATGGTTTCAAGGCAGAGACTAATTATCTCAAGGTAAAGAGCCTGGCCAGGTCACATATAATGACTGAATTACAGCCCTCTTTGTAGATTAATATCAATGTTGCCTGGAGTCACAATAATAAAGCTCACATTAGCAATGTATGTTGGCATTTTCTAAAAACTTGCCATGAAGCATGTAGGTGCCCATAAGATGTAGGTTCAATTACACCTAGAATGTGCAATTAGAGAATCACCAGGCAGACTGTCCAGCTCCAACATAGAATTGAAAGTTCATTTTTAGACACCAAAGCCCTTGGTTTAAGGAATTGGCCTCCAGGGTTCTTTAATGCTGTAAAACAGGTCCTGGGGGAAGAGTAACAGATGAGATTTTATGGATTCATTATTATTTTAGCAGAAATTAGTTTCCCAGCACTTCTGACAACTAATTGAATGCTAGAGATGGGAAGGAGTTGTTATTTGTGTTGATACTGGGGGAAGGGAGAAGTCACAGGTGGCTCGAGCACTTCATGGACATTATTAAAAGGGCAAGAACTTCTGGGGACATGGTAAGGTTGAAGTCATAGGAGTGCTTGGAAATGTATATATCTTCTAGTCTCCACTTTCAGAAAATAGAACTTTGTATTGTTATCCTCACTGATGCCAAGGAATGACAGTTCAGGTCGACTAACCTGCCATTCAGGACCACTATGCGGGTTCAAGTTTTTCTGGTTCCTACCTTTTTGATGAGGAAATGCAGTCTTGGTGGCTTAAAGGCCCAGAGATTTTGGTACCAGAGGCAGTAGCTCCTCTCTATGATGTTAAGGACCTAATTTATTGTTTGGAGACCCCAGAAATATTCATCAGGACAGTAATTCTTTATAATAAGTATTACCATTCCTCTTTTTCATAATTACTGCCCAGATGATAATTAGAAATGAATTGTATGAAAGCATCATATCAAAATTTCCCTTACATTATTTTTCCCCAATTGATTGACTTGCCTGTGGTATATACTTCCTATATTTGGAGATAAGTTGCCTTATTTGTAAAATAACTTGCTGTGTAAATGATTTCTGCAATTTCTTTTCAAGGAGCATCAATAATTTATATTCTAAATGATAACTCTGGTTCCAGGTAACCTTGAAGAACCAATATTTATAGGTACTTAAGGGAGCCAATATATCTTTATATCTTGAAACTTCCTTTAATGTTATCTTTCAACTTGCTTTTTTTTTTTTTTTTTTTGCATTTCTCAGGAAAAATAAAAAGCACCAATAAAAAGGAAAGTTATAGCATGCATACAAGTTTCTAATTGTTGGAATTAGCAGAAGGGATGCTGTTACTTCAGTAGCAACATGCAGCAGAGACCCAACAGATCACAGCATGAAAAAACAACAAAACATTAGATGCTGTTATCAATAGTACCTGAGCAGCATAATTCAACAATCTCACAGAGTTGCTTCACAAGCCATAATAAGCAGCTGCTACATTCACAGATTATATTTCCAATTTGGGAAGAACCATAGAGATTATTTAGCCCAACAAATTATTCTACAAAATAAGAAACCAAGCTATGGATATAGAAGGTGCTTTGCCTACGGACATGACCCAGAACCCAGATATCTCAACTTTCAATGTTGGAGTGAGCCTGTGTATTCAGAGCCTGTGTATTTAAATAACCTTTTTGCTGTAGGATAAAATTACCTGTTGGGGACAAAATAGGATTACCCTGCCCTAGAGGGAAGAAATGGGAGGAGAGTTAGAAAGTGTGAGCTATGTAAATTTTGGGGCCAGCAGCAGAGGCATGGAAATGTATTTCCCTCAAGATTTAGAGATCTCTATGCCCCAGGTTTGGCTAAAGCCCTTAGCTGGGTTGAGCTTTCTGAGTGATTCATTCTATTAGATAAAAACTAAGAAAAGAGTAAAGAGTCTTCATGAGCTTATAAACCTGGAATTCTTGGATAGTGCCCCAGCTCTGAAATACACCAACTGAGTACTGGAAAGCCACCATTTCCCCTAACTCTCAGTTTCCGCATTTGTGAGTTAGAGATTATGTTCCCTTCCTTGCCTATCACCTAGGGTAGGGGTGTCGAACTCAATCAGAGAAGGGGCCAAAATCTAAAATCCAGCCTAAATCTCGGGCCGAATGGTTTACTGAACAGTCATAAACTGACAATGTCATAAACTGACAGCTGAGTGCAGTGATGACAGCGCGGTGCGGGCCACATTGCAAGGCCTGGCGTGCTGGATTTGGCCCGCGGGCCTTGTGTTTGACATATGTGACCTAGGGTAACACCAAGATAAAAAAGTACATTTGGATGTGAGAGTGTATCAAATATACTTGAAAACATAGATAAATAAGATCAATTATTTAATACCATTACTCTTCATCAAATCCTATCTAACCTGAACTGGATTGTCTCACCGTGGTCTGGTGTCTGTAAAGTACACTCAGGAGACCTGCTTCCTTTCTTCATCTGCACAGCTGCTGCCTCAGGGGATGCCCATTGGGCTCTCAGTTCTTGGGGTTCTGGGTTCTAGGTCAGCTTTGGAAAAGATGTGTACCCTGCGGAAATCTGTATCAATTTTTAGACCCTTCAAGGAATGCCTCATCTGTAGGGAGCCAATTTGTCTAAGGTTTGTGTTCCTTCTGAGGATGTCCAACATCCAGTGACTGATCAGTGTAAGAGTATAAAAGTCTTGGTCACCTCAGCCAAACAGGGGACCACTCTGAAGTGCCATTATAGCTCCAGAATTCTCCATGAGGTTGGCCAAGGCTATCCTATGGTCTTGAGTAGCAAATTGATCTTTTTTCCTTCTGCCCAATTCCACTTCCTTCCACAAGTAATAATAACAAGATATGCAAAATTTTGTCTCAGCATGACCTTCTCAGAATACCCAATCTGAAACATCTGTGTTGCACATCATACATGTAAAGAGGTGTGAGCTTGGGAAATATGAAAACCAAGCATCTCTGCCCATGCAATAAAAGGAAGCGTAGCCAGGTCCTCATTCTGTCTCCAGCTGATTCTTGGCCACACATATTGACTCTCCCTCCCTGCCCCAATCTCAGTTTCCCAATTTTAGAAAAGATTAAATCCCATGATGAAATGTGAATACTTCACCTGGCATAGCACAAAAGATTATGTGTTTTTTCCCCCCTGCAGTTTTATTGTTTGTGTTAAGGCATTAGGATGCAATTAACATTTTAAGGTTATGCCAGTGAGAGCCATTCAGAATTACAAAATGAGCCAAGACAAAAATACAGTCTAAATGCCTGCTGACCCTCATTTGGGTATGTTCAAGAATATAGGAAAAATATTATTTCTTAAGATGATGAAAATTATTGACCCACTTCCCATTTCTTCAACTAATTATCCTCTTCCCAGAATTTCTGCCTACATGAACATGATGATTAAAAGTTCTTTGTTGCTGAGCATCATGGTTTGCACTTGAATTTGGTCTAAGGAGGTCTAATCCTGTGTCTCTTTGGTAACTACTTAGACTTTTAATAATATCTTCCCTATGAATGAAAGAAAATATATTTAGATGGGTTTGTTTGATTAAAGGCTTGTCACATGATTTTTTAAATACTTTTTTTTTGCCTTTTAAGTACGCTTGATGCTGCTGAGAAGATAGTGGCTATGATGAAATCAGTCCCTGCCTTTGCTGAGTTTGGAGTCAAGGCAGTCAAATAAATAAACAATTATCACTCAACACATTAGAACCTGGTTATGGAAAGGTTGGCATGCCCTTGGATTGGAAGTAGAATATGAAACAGTGCTTTGAAGGTTAAAGGTTTAATTTACTTGGATGCTCACTGAAATAGTCACTTTGTTTTTTTCTCCAGGTGCCAGGGAAAGGGATTCTGGGAAATGTATACACTGGGAAGTCAGCTCCCATATGATCCTGTGATCTAGAGCAGGCCAAGGCCTAGTTCAGTTTACATTGCAAAAGAAGGTGAAGTTTCCAGTGCTATAAGGAGATGAGAGATGAGGGTGCTGACTAGAAGGCGCTCAGGTCCTTATCTTTGGTTTCTGGTCACCCATGTTTAACTACAATAATTCCCTGATTCCCAGAAACAGTGAGACAAGTCCTATGGCTGTTTAATGGAAGTCAGCTCTTTTTCTTCCAAATTCCAATTTAAAATAAATTTCATGATATATTATGTCACCTTAGTTTTGAGCAATTTCAGATTTTTTTTTTGAAATCTTCAAATAGTCCTGTGTCACACACTCAGGTATTCAAAATAAAGAAAAAATATAGGCTGTACCAAATAAAAGCTTATAGTTTTGTTCAAGGAGGGATATGATATACTAAAAACAAAATCTATAACCAAAATAGTATTTTTTAAGATACAGTTATCCTATGGACAGCATTACAAAAGTAATACTACTTGCCTAATAATACACTGAGTGGTAGCTTGGTAAAAAGTTAGCACAGTGCCACCTACTGTCATTCGGCCTGGTATTGGATTCTCTCCTCTCCTCAATTATTTATCTGTTACTTCTGTTTACTTTCAGTTAAGGTGCCATCTATTTCAGGAAGCCCTCCCTGACTTCAATAGCCCCTTTGATACTCCTATTCACACCTCTGCATAAATGCTTTTGCTCTTTTTGCCATAGTTCTAGAATCACACGTGCAACTTTTAAGGATGCTTACCTATATTCTACTCTTCCCTGTTAATCTGTGAATTCTAGGATCATTCCTTTCTGTGCTTGAATGATTTATTAAATTATTATGTTTACAGAATTATGAAAAGATAGGCTATTGATTTTTCTTTAAATGGATATATTATGATCTGTGTCACCCTCTCTTAAAGAGGCAGGGGGAGTTCTGGGACTGCCAAAGTTAGTGGCATGTACAGCTAGATAAGGAGCAGTGATGAAAAGGACATTTGAGGTAGGTTTTAGCACATTCTCAGCATGAAGTAACACTTGGAAAATTAAATTAGATGTGGAGATGTGAGGGGTTCTTTAAAAAATAATTAGTTATATTTAAAACATTGATGTTGAACTATGGTCTTAGTTGAAAACTGTGAACTCTTTCTCCTCTCATGATCAGGACAGGGGACTTACAGATTTGACATCTAAGATCCTTCTCTACTACAATGAGCCCTCCAGCAGATTTTCTTGCCTATATTGCTTCTAGGTAACTTGATAATTGTGTATCCACAACTAGTTCCAATGAAATCTCATTCTAAAAATTATAAAAACTTTAAAATGCCAAAGTATCAATGGTTTTAAGGAACTTGAGTAGCAAATTAACTCCATAAATGTAAGGGATTCTGAACATTAAACCTCTTTCTAAGGGTACATATGAATCTAGAGTTCCATATTCTGAATTGTACCTCTAGCTTCATATAAAGCTCATTTAAAAATATCCCATAGTGAAATGCTTTTGGGAACTTTGCCTATAATTCCCCCCTCTTGGAATTTCATCTTGCGTGTTAGCTATTAAACATGCTGCCAAGCTCTGTAATAAAATAACCTGTTAAACTTTCTTTAACCTCACTTTTCCCAAACTAATTTGACTTTAGAATCTCTTTTTTTAATGTCTTACCAATTATAATTCCCTGGAACTGGAATTCCATGGAATACAGTTTGGAAAAGGCTGATCTGGGCTCTTTGTTCTGGTGCTACACCCATGTCTAGAGGTTAGTGTTTCTCCTCACTCCAGCCAAATGCTTCCTGAAACTTCTGTCCAGCATGAGATTGACACAGTGTCCATCATCAATTTTGGATTTTGGCTTTGAGGAAAATTTCCTGACTTCCATTTTCGTGATATACCAATTAACATTCTCCAGGTCAGACTCCATGAATGATAAAAAGAAGTGTAACAGACAGCACTTGCCTTAAATAACTATTGTGTAGGCAATAAGAATAAATTAAAATTAAGTGGCAACATCAGCTGATATGGACAACAGATACTGTTGGAATTTAGGAGAGAGAGAAACCCATTAGGATAAGAGGGATCCTCTAGGAGATGAAGATTGAGCAGGAAATGGAGACATTTAGTTAGAGGCACAACCTAGATGAGACCAAAGAAATTAATGTAGGTTCCTAAATTATCATAAATGATGACTTAGACTAGGTTTAGGCTTTCTTTCTTATAAGTTACTATTCAGCCAGCAAATAAGTACAGAAAAAATACATTAGCATGATGATAAATCAGTGTTTATGGCTCTTTTATACTTGTTCCTCAAAGAGCTGCACTTGAACTGAAGTTAGCATTTTCATCATCCCACAAGAGTGACAGTCTTCCAGGTTGGAAAAGCTTGCTGTCTTTTATTTTATTAGACTCTGGTGAGGGTTCATCAGTGGGCAAAAGTCTGTTACCATGCAGGGATTTTAATCCATGGTAAGAGATTTCATGTTTCCTTTCTTACTACATCTTGGTAATAATAGCATTTTGTGCCATGGGCCATCGCAGAGTTGGTTGAGAGCATTAGAAACAAAGAAAATATAGTACACTTCCATTTGGGTTTGACAAGTTTTTCTTTTCTATGCCAATTCCAGTTAGTCAGTAGTGGTGACTAAGAGTGCTGTGTTGAAAAGGATTCTAGGGCTAAAGCCTAGCTCAGGAAAAAACACACACAAAACCACAAAGTGCCGTAATCAGTAATGTCAGTCCATAAACCCGGCCAGTTCAGCATGGCTCAGTGGTTGAACAATGACCTATGAACCAAGAGGTAGTGGTTCAATTCCAGGTCAGGGCACATGCCTGGGTTATGGGCTTGATCTCCTGTGTGGGGCATGCAGAAGGCAGCCTATCAGCGACTTTCTCTCATCATTTATGTTTCTGTCTCTCTGTCTCCCTTTCTCTCTAAAATAGAGTATTGATAAAATTGAGAAACAATGAAGAGTATTTGTGAGTCAAGTCCTCCTATTTCTTTTTTTAAAATATATTTTTATTGACTTTTTACAGAGAGGAAGAGAGAGGGATAGAGAGTTAGAAACATCAATGAGAGAGAATCATCTATCAGCTGCCTCTTGCACACTCCTTCCTTGGGATGTGCCCCCAACCAAGATACATGCCCTTGACTGGAATCGAACCTGGTACCCTTCAGTCCACAGGCTGATGCTCTATCCACTGAGCCAAACAAGTTTTCGCAAGTTCTCCTATTTCTTTAGGAACTTCAATTGAGAACCAAATGTATGTGTGAGTGTTTTGGCCCTTTACTACAACTCAAGTGAACATTACCTTTCTGTGGAATGGAAGGGAGAAAGGAAGAGGCAGTTTGAGCCATCCCAAAGCCTTAGACATAATAGTTACTTCCCTGTTTCCATTTTCCAGCTTCTTGTGCCAACAGAAGCCTGTTGGAGAAAATAAACTGTTCCCATTCAATCCTTGTTTTATAAGAAAGAAGGGATTTGGTGTATCATCAGTGGCTTCTTTACATGGTAGATGAGGTTATCCATTTTGTGTTTGATAAAGTAAAATTATCTAGTTTGCGTTAAATATGAATCGTGTGTGTTCTGTGACTTCATGCCAACAACTTGATGGTGGCAGTAATTTTTGCCTCGTCTCCCTGTGGTGCCACACTCCGTCCCTCCCGCACAGCACACAGCTCCCTGTGCGTTCCAGGGAAAATTGGGCAGCTCTACAATCGACATGATGCATTTCCCCAAGTCTCATTTTTAAGGAGGCTTTATCAGGTTTAATTAGACAGCTGCCATCTCTGGTGGCTTGCAGTGTATATTTAAGGAGAAAAACATGAGTCGTCCTCTGTGAAATGAAAACAATGTCATCGAAACTGCCTCTCCAATGCTCTGCTGGCTCTTTACCCACAGCCTAGAAATGCGTTTGAGTTACTCCCCGTGCTCTACAGAGTTTCTTGGATGAAATGCTCAGATTGTGTTAGCTTTGATAGCAGTGTTTTCCTAGGGACATGCCTAAAATGAAGTACAAGATTCAGGTGGAAAATACGTGGGCATGAAATAGTTTGCTCTAAAATATCAGACAGGCTTGACCTAGGAAAGATACATTTCTGACTCAATGTTCAATGCTGGCCTTGAACACTCACCCAGTATGTTTAGGTCCTTGAGGAAAATAGGTGAGGTGTGCATGCAGGCAGGGGGACAAATGGTAGGAGTTGGAAGGGTGAAGTAAAAGAGGCTCTTGGTGCATTGAAAATTCCCAGGCAGCAAGGCACCAGGAAAAGTATGACCTTTTCCCCCTCTCCAGCTCATGCCTCAGAGGCTCCTTCTCCTCTTTAATTCATTTTTCATCTATAACTGTTCTTTACATTAACTGTTCTGACTTCCTGGATAATACTATTGACTATCATGTCACCCGGGGTGGGGTGGGGGTGGGCCTTGCCTGTTCTCTTGTCCAGCTTAGCATTGCTATCTGATGAGGTAGCCCTACCTACACCTTAGCTTTGTTTTGCCTCTTAATTTTTTCTGCCATGGTTCTATGCCTTTTCCATTTGTGAAATAAACTCCAGCAAGACAAATACCTATGGCTCATCCAGTTGATTTCTGTTCTTCCAGCAATCCAGGAATAAAAAAGAAGCAGTAAAGAGAAGCTTCCAGGAATCGCTAATCTTCCCTGAAGAATGACTCGGTGATGGCTGAATCCCTCTATTGTCCCCATGAAGCTGAACAAATCTCTAGCCAATATTTTAGAAATTAGCTGCAAATTAGCTTTTCTTCCCTAGGTCTTTCATCATTTCACTCAGTCTTGGCTTCCCTCCTCACCAATTTGCCTGATATACTGTTCATCCACAGAGCCAGGAAGTGCCAATTAGGAGGTTTGTGACTATATTCCAGGCATTGATGCTACCGAAGATCCAGACATGCTGGTGCTGAAATTCGTGCAGCAAGGGATGGGAGCCTAGGATGTATTTGGCTTAATTTGAATAGTCAAAATTAAACAAGTAGGAAATGAAAAACAGTTAAAATGTATATATGGGTAGCAATTTTGGTTGCTTATAATGTGCCAGTTGCTGTAGTAAATAATCTACATCAACATTTTATATAATCCTCAATATTGTCTTAAAAGAGAATCTATATAAATAAAAGGCTAATATGCAAATTGTCCCTATGGGAGTTCAACTGGGAGACCAGGAGTTTGATTGCTCGCTATGGCATATGCTGACCACTAGGTGGTGATGCGGAATGAAGGAAGGCCAGCAACTGGGAGCCAGGGAAGGAAGGCCTGCAGCTGGAAGGGCCCGATTGGCCTTGATCACTGGCCAGGCCTAAGGACCCTACCCATGCATGAATTAATATAAAAACATGTGAAAGCAGGTTCAATATACATGAGCATGTATTTTATTATTTCTATTAATTTTGTCCCCATGACATCAGAAATATGAATTCACTGATCATTTTCTCAAACTGTTTTGTTCCCCACACTTGGAGTAAGGAATCAGTTGTTTCTTCTAAAATTAGGAATGAAATGTGCATTTCTGTGAGCACAAAATAGATGATGCATGAAAACAACATGGCAGTGGCAGCCTATAGGACATGTCCCATAGTTTTTAACTTTCCTCCGATCACTGATTAATTAAAAACTATGATATTAGGATATACATTTCTCTTGTAATTCTACCATCTATCTGCTACTCTTTTTTAAAAAATCTTTATTATCGAAAGTATTACAAATGCCTCTTTGTTGTTTTATTTTTCCCATTGATCCCCTCCACCCTATACCTACCCCTCCCAATCCTTTACCACACTGTTGTCTATATCCATGATTATGTATATAAGTTCCCGGCTTAATCACTCCCCTCCAATCTCCTAACTTTCACAATCCCTCTGAAGTTTGTCAGTCTGTTCCATTTTTCTGTGTCTGGGTATGTTTTGTTCACAGTTTATTTTGTTTATTAGATTCCACATATTTGAGAGATCATGTGATACTTGCTTATTTTACTTGGCATAATACTATCCAGGTCCACAGAACCAGATATTCTCAATTTTCTATGCATATTATAAGAATTGTGTATAAACAAGGTATGGGACTTCAAATACAAGTCTTGCAACACTGCAAGCCCCTGCCATTGGTTCCAAATATGTCTCTTTGATGACTGTATTCTCAAAGATTTTTTTGGGGGGGCCTTAGACCCTTTTACTATGGCTGAATGTTTGTGTCTCCCTAAAATTCAGCTGTTGGAGTCTTAATGCCAAATGTGATTGTATTAGAAGGCAAGGCCTTTGGGCATGATTAGTTCATCAGCACAAAACTCATGAATGGAATTGGTGCTCTTATAAAAGACATCCCACTATGCCTTTCTGCTATGTGTAAAGAAACAGGAAAAGCCTGTAACGTTAGGAAGAGGGTTCTCACCTGATCATGCTGGTGGCATCCTAATCTTAGATTTCCAGGGTTGTAAATTTCTGTTGTTTATAAACCATCCAGTCTGTGATGTTTTCTTACAGCATGATAAATGGACTAAGACATGTGTATTAAATATAGGATTGCCAATAAAGGATTGATGGGTTGTTATGTTTATTTCCTCCATATTCAGAAAGCTTAGTTTACTTATGATCTGAGTATGAGTTGTATTTAAACTCTTATTCAGATCTTCTAGAGAACATCAACTCTTTATAAAGAAAGTGGTCTGTGAGTTTCTCTTGACAGCTCCAAAATACTTAGTCTCAAGACCACTGACCTTTGTTGAAATACACCCTGTCTCTGACTTACTGAAGTAGAGATAGCTATCTAAGTACTAGTTGTTCTCTTTACTAACTCCCTTAACTATTTCTAGGTACTACAGAGTTCCACATACCTAAACATTATCAAGGACTTTCATAGCCCTTGGGCTGCTATTACTATGTATGATACTCAGCTGTAATCATTCTAATGGTCTAAGATGTTGCACCTAATTTACCCAAGGCCTGAGCACCAGAAGTGCAAAAATTGTCCAAGAGGTTTATTCTGCATTCAGCTATTATCATGAAGGGCAGTGTATTACTTCTGATTTCTTTACAGTGTCAGTGCAAATCCAACCATCAAACAAAAGTTGGGCCTAAAAGCTTTTAGATTACAGTGATTATTACAGATTTTGCATGAGATAAAAACGTAATTGCTCCATTTCTTTCATACGTTCTCTCCCGATCCTCCCCTGCATATTTTATGCCCTCCTATTTGCTGCCAGGTCAGACCCAACACAAAAGACATTGGTCATAAGATAGGGGAGCTGGAGTGTTTCTTTTTATAAGAAATGAAATGCTTGGAATTTTCTCTTCCAAATGGATCACATAATTTCTATTGTCATTTCCATTCTTAAACTCTTTTATGTCTATGTAAACTCATTCATTGCCTATAGAGGAATGATATTCCTAGCTCTTGGATAGTTATAGAGAATGAGCTGAAGGCAGCAATCCTTCATAGTCAAAGGGGTGTACATATACTTTATTCATCTTATTTCCTTCCCCTGTTCCATACTCATTCATCCTGTTAAATTCTTTGACTATCTCCTAGTTTTTTCTCACTCCCTTCGCTGTTGTCTTATTTTAAGAATTTGCTACAACCAGTCCAACCTTCAGCAACTACCACCCTGATCACAAAACCCTCTATTGGCAAACAGATTTCAAGACACTAGAGGCTCAGATGATGGTTAATTTTTTCAGCAATAAAATATTTTTAAATTATGGTATGCAAATTGTTTTTAGACATAATGATATTGTACACTTAATATACTATCGTATAGTGTAAATATAATGTTTACATGCACCTCAGAAATTTGCACGACTCACATTATTGCAATATTTGCTTTATTGATTTGGTTTGGATCTGAACCCACAGTATTTCTAAGGTAGGCCTGTATACCCTTATCTCTATTATACATATTTGGAGAAGCTCCTAGGGATAGGAATTTGGCATTAGGAAGTGACACCTGAGACCAGAGAACTAAATCCAGTTTTTTTTTTTTTGTTTTGTTTTTTACTAAGCCACAGTGCCACAATCCTTCTACACTGAGCAGTCAACTGAAGGAGTCAGCATGCCTGGGCAGAGGGCTGTCATTTGAAGAGGGGAAGTCAATTCATCCTGTATTTCTCTGGAAGGCAGGACAAGGATCAGTGGGTGGAAATTACAGGGAGGCTGATTTTTGCTGCAATTTGAGGAAGAACTTTCCAACATTAGAGCTGTCTAACCAAGAAACAATCTGCCTTGTCAAATAAATGAGCAGCCTATCGCTAAAGGCATTTAAGCTGAAAGCTGAAGATCACTTCGGAGGAATGTTAGAGGAAAGATTGCTGCCTGGGTGGCATGAATGGCATTAGGTTTATCAATCTTAAAGATTGTGTGGGTGGGGCAGGGTGACATTGAAAGGGATGATCCATAACCTTGGACATCATATAGCCTTCTGGGTCACATGGAGGCGACCTTGATGTTCTGTAGAACCACATGATTATAGTTCAAGCCTGGTATTTCTTGCAGAAGCTCTTTTTGAACAGATATTCAGTTCAATTGACATATCCAGAGTGGCTGAATATGAACTGGAACTCTGCCTTCTAAAATAGTTAAAATTTATTTCCTATGGTTTATGCTACAAAAAAAATATTGCCACTTCTGGAATCATTAGATGTGAAGATTTCCTCTCCTGAAATTGCACTTCAAGTTATGCTTTTTCATTCCTATTAAAGGTGTAAGAGTTGGCATGGAACACACCAAGATAGCTGATACAGAGGTGGTGGGCTGGGCAAGTGCTTTAATCTGGGGTAAAATAAAATTTGACAGATTGAGCATGAAATTCCAGATCTCTGTGTGCCCACGATTTCATTTCTCACTTCTTTCCTTTTGTATCACTGAGAAGCACAGAATTCCCCTCCTCACCTTCTGCATTTCTTACAGCATATCTCCCCCCTACCCCCCCCCAGGGAGAATATTACACCCTGAAGTAAATTGTATTCCATGTGTTAAGAGTGAAACTTTAAAGCTTTCCATTGGAGACCCCATGCTGGTGTTTAAGCAACTGTAGAGTCATCTAAATTGTCATTAGATCTTATCCTAAACTTCAAAAAAGGCCAAGGTTATAAACTACTCAGACATACAAGTCAACAAACAAACTTTAGATCATTACCAGGGACTCTTTCTCTGCTTCATTTTCCCAATTTGAGGGAAGGGGGAGTTACAGCTATATTTGGCTTTTAGCTGAGCATAAAAAACGATGTATAATAATAGCTAAATAATAACACTGTTCATATATTGTGTCTAATTCCCACAGGCATCTTTTAAAGTAGGTATGGGAAATTCTCATCTTATTAATTTAAATGACTCTATGCTTTCGTTAACCATATAATATCAGGTCTACACTTTTAATAATTAGGACCTTTCTATTTTTTTGAGTGACAGAAACACCATGTGGTACAGCTGTTTAATCTTGGGACCCACACTCTGGGGAAGGATGTAGCTGAGCATCAGTTCAGGAGCTGGGGACTTACCTGCTCCAGTATCTCTCATTCCTCATCATCCTTCATCTTTTCATTCTCTGTATCTTCAGCAAGTGCCACATCTGTACTTTCACCCTTTTGTTCAACAATACAACATCTTTCAACATTTTTTGTCTGAATCTTAACTTTTCATTATGTTTCCATATATTTTAAACCAAACATTACTTTATTATTACAGTTTTCATAGACAGTATTAATTTAAGTTCAATATTCTCAATGTAAGGGCTGTGTGTCTGCTGTTTTCATTTAGCTAGACAACTATTTAATTTTTTAATCTATTTTATTACTACTTCTAGTTTCCAAAGTAGTTTCTGCGTGAATATTAAAATTTAGGTTGACTCTTTTTCTCTTTAATTGTTTTCAAATTATAATTTCTTTCTCTTTTAATGTTATGCAGTTGTGGTTTTGCATAGACAAATTGCTTGGTATTCTTAATTCTTGAAGTATTTTCTGGTACTATTGGAAAGGGAAATATTTTTATTTTCCAATTGTATGCTATTATAGTAAAAAGCTACAATTGGTATTTGTATATTGACCTTATCCTAAA
The DNA here is from genome assembly GCF_964339955.1 of Pipistrellus hanaki. Classification (NCBI taxonomy): domain Eukaryota; kingdom Metazoa; phylum Chordata; class Mammalia; order Chiroptera; family Vespertilionidae; genus Pipistrellus; species Pipistrellus hanaki. The sequence goes on from NC_140508.1 coordinate 75,740,756, forward strand.
TAATAAAACCCTAATATGCAAATCGACCAAACAGCTAAACAACCAGTTGCTATGACACGCACTGGCACTGACCACTCAGGGGAAGGCACTCAATGCAGGAGGAGTGCCACTCAGCCAGAAGCTGGGCTCAGGGCTGGCAAGCACAGCAGTGGTGGCAGGAGCCTCTCCCACCACTGCTGTAGGTGGCCAGTAAGGAGCGAGGGGTCCCAGACTACCAGAGCCCCGGACTATGAGAAAGATGTCTGACTGCTGGTTTACATTTCCCGAGGGGTCCTGGACTGTGAGAGGGTGCAGGCTGGGCCAAGAGACTCTTCAAAATCTGTGCACTGGACCGCTAGTATGTTATAAGATAGCTAAATCTGCTTATTCTAGTACATCTTTGGAATATGATTTAGGATTTTCTACATTGATAATCATGTAGGAAGACAGTTTTACTTTTACTTGTCAATCTTTAAGCCTATTATTATTGCTTTATTTTCCCAAGATTTTACTGAGCTTAATAAATTATATCAAATAATTTTTCTGTATCTACTGAAAAATGGGACCACTGGAGGTTGGCTCCAGGGCATGTCCGTCCCGGCTCACCCATTCCCAACCCACAGCCAGCCACCTTCTAATTAATTTCCTTTCAATGTGCACTAGTAGATAATATTTTTTCCAGTTTGTCTTCAGCTTGTTAACAAAGTAGCCATTTGAAATTTGTGTTGGTTTTTCTAAAGCAGAAAAGGTAGCATTCTACATGATACAGTTATAGGTCATTCATCAAAATTCCTCCCAACCAAGGTATGAAGTTCCAATTGAGGGTATACTTTTCACAGAAATAAAAACCTTATCCACTCATTACCTGACCACATTTTAGGTACTAAACTAATTAGAATGTGGAAAAAACTTTTGAGTAATTATTGATAGGGAGCTAATTAGTTCCCGTATCATGTCAGGCTAAACACATGGAAACAGGAAACAAGAAACCTGCATCTATGAGCTACATTATATTAGGCTCCCCTCTGCTGGGGAAAGAATGAGAATGGCTAGCTGCCAGAAATATTTTCTTTCATGGTTCTCAAGAAAGATGTACACAAAGAAGAAAAGGCCAGGCAAATCCTGTACCTCTTGTTACTATAAGGTTTTTCTCCCCACAACCATGTAGACTTCTGATGTGAGGTGCTTAGACATATGGAACCAGCAAGGATCCTTTTAATGAAACTCAGGTACTTCCTTTCCCACAGGAGTTGGCTCTCTGCATCTTCCAGAAATGCTAGGACAAAGCAAGTCAGAGCCAAGAGAGAAATTGTCCACCAGATATCCCATCCCTAGCACTGTTTACAAAACCCAATCTATTTGGTGTTCCTCCTCTATCTGCACATACTTCCAATCAGTTCCTCTCACTTTCCTTCAATCTGTTTATGACATCCCAGTCAGTGCTTTATGTTATACTAGAGTCCCAGTGCATGAAATTTGTGCACTCAGGGGCTGGGAGGGGAGTCTCTCAGCCCAGCCTGCAGCCTCTCACAGTCCAGGAGCCTGACTGATGGACATCCTTAGCGCTTGGAGGAGGGAGAGACTCTTGCCATTGTCGCTGCACTCGCCAGGCTTGAGGTTGGCTTCTAGTTGAGCGGAGCTCCCCCTGTGGGAGTGCACTGACCACCAGGAGCCACTCCTGTAATGAGTATCTGCACCCTGGTGGTCCGTGCTAGTCATAGTGACTGGTTGTTTTGCCAATTGGTCGATTAGCATATTAGCCTTTTATTATATAGGATAGGCTCTCTTTTCATGTTCAATCACAGTTCCTCCAACATTTCTCAATCTATCTCTTGTTTTCTATTTTCACAGCAATCATGCTACTCTGACTCCTAACCTCACCATTTCAAAATAGCCCTCTCCCTATCCTCATCAATGTTTTTTTTACCTTGAGGGTGTAGTATATTAAAAATAGATTTGTTTCTCCAAATTCATCTTCTTTCTCATCTTTTTTCTTCTCCTTTGGTCACATTTTTGGAATGAGATCTCACTACATTTTCCCAAGCATTCTGTCTAATTCCATTATGTTGACAAGCCCTAAATTCTGGTCTTCTAAAGTTCCTCTTTACTGCCTTAACACCAAGATCTTTCAGTGAAGTTTATCTTCATACATTTAAAACATGCATCTGTATTAAACATAACTTATTCAAGGAAAATGCCATATTTTCTCCCCATTTATTAACCATACTAGAGGCTCAGTGTATGAATTCATGCATGGGTGGGGTCCCTTGGGATGGCCTTCCAGGATCCGGTCAAAACTGGAAGTCCAGTGCCACCTGCAGCTCCTGCCTGCTGCTCCTGCTCATCCGGGCCCCACTGCGCCTGCAGCAGGCTTGCACCCTGTCAGTCTCAATTGGGAGAGGCTCATGCCACAGCAATGGTGCTCACCAGCCATGAGCCCTTCTTCTGGCACCCACCCTAAGGGGGATGGGAGTGGGAAGCAGAGTACAATTGGCCCTCTGGGAGGATGGTGAACTCTCTTGCCTGCCCAGCATCCAGATCTGTCCTGTGACATTTGCGCAGGTTGTTGGGATCCACCTGGTGGCTCTTTTTATATATATTTTTTTCCTTAAAGAGCATCTAGGGAGGGAGGGGAACAGTGGCAGTGCCAGGGTCAACTTGCAGGAGGCCTGTGGCACTGTCAGGATCATGCCAGCAGCACCGGTCCTTTGATACCTGGCCCTTTCTCCAGAGATTGGACCTACAGGACTACTAAAGGAATGAGCAGTTGCTGCCAGACTGGTGGCCAGAGGGACAGGTTGGTCAGCTGAGCGGCTCTCCTGCTATGAGAATGCATTGACTACCAGGGGGCCACTCCTGAGTTGAGTATCTGCCCCCTGGTGATCAGTGCACATCATAGTGATCGGTCAACTGGTCATTGGGTCACTTAGGCATATATATATATATATATATATATATATATATATATATATATATATGTATATGTATATGTATATGTATATATGTATATATATGTATATATGGTAAATATATGTTCATTTAATTACCATTGAATTCAAAGGCCTCTCTAAAAATCTTGGCACATGCAAAGAACACTTAAGGACTAATGAAAGCATATTTTCAGTGGTTTATTAGAAAGGAGTAATATTAATATGCACTGAAGTTACACAGTGATTTTTCTGGGTAAGGTGGTTCTTGACATGATGGACCCTTAACATAACACACTCCTTTTGCTAAATAATAAGTGAATTAGAATAGTCATATCACTATTCCTATCTAATAAAGAAGGAATATGCTAATTGACCTTCACACCATTGAAAAGATGGTGGTGCCCACAGCCACAAGATGGCAGTGCCCAGTCCCCTCAGTCCTGCTGGGGTGCCAGGCATGTGGCAAGGCCTTAGGAGTCTCCCAGTCCTTTCAGCCCCCCAGACGCTCAGAGCCGGCCCGAGGTACAGGCAAACCTCTGATGGTGGCTGCCCAGCTGCCTAGGGCTGCTCAAGTCTCTGGTAACCAGGGCCAGCTGACCAAGGCTAGTGCTGCCTGCAGTGGCAGCAGCAGAGGTGTTATGGGGTGTTACTTTCCTCTGATCACCAGGTTGCCTCCTGCCCTTGAGGGCTCCCAAACTGTGAGAGGGGGCAGGCCTGGCTGAGGGACCCCCCCTCCCATGCATGAATTTTAATGCGCCAGGCCTCTATAATATATAATAAAAGTGTAATATGCAAATTGACCCAACGCCGGAGCAACCAGTTGGTGGGGAGTGGGCCAATGAGCAGGCTATGCCAGGCCAGCCAAGGTATGTGCCAGTGGGCAAAGGAAGGGGATAGCGATGGTGGAGGGATGATCAGGGGGGTGGGGCCATCCACTTGCTGGCCAGTGCCATCCCCTAATTGGCCCACCCAGTTACCTCCCACAGAGGGAGGTCAGACTACAGCTTCGGCCGAATATCCCCTGAGAGCTCCCGGACTGCAAGAGGACACAGGCTTGGCTGAGTGACCCTTGCCCCAGAGTGCATGAATTTTTGTGCACCGGGCCTCTAGTGTACTTCATAAGTGAGTATGTTTTTACAACATAGAACTGAGAAGATCCATAGGTATTTTGGAGAGTTTGAAGAGAATGAAGGAGAGAAGTCAGTACTATAACATGATCCAGGTAGAGAGAAGGATTCTAGACACCCACAGAGGGGAGTCCTAGACAGCAATTTGAGATTGTGCAAATCACACCACCACCTCGGCTTTTCTTGTCCACTTATGCAACAAATCCAGTTAACTACATTACCTCTAGGTCTTTCAGCTCAAAAATAGTTGTGATTTCCTGGAGCCAATACAGGCAAATATGAAGCTTAAGAGAAAACCATCCCAGCTTTTTTTCTTTGGGGGCCAATTAGAGACAAATCATTTGAGTTGCAGAAAGGCTATTACCCCTCCTGAAGTACTCTGAGCATGTCCACACTCTTGAGACTCTTGATGTATACAGTAATGGAAGTGAGTGAAGGTTTAAACCATTATTTGCTGTTAACACATACTACCTAAGAAATAAAATGATCCCTAAGTATGATTTCTGTGTATAAACTCCTTGTAGCTATTATTGAGCTTGCAATAGGTTCTCCAAACTTCTATTAAAATATCAATAGTATTTTTCAGAGCTTAAATTGAGCGGTGATTTTATATCAGACTGATCCTATAAACCACTTTTCTCCGAAGATTCTCTTGTTGCTAAAAACGAAAGCCATTCAAACGAGCAGTGATTGAAACAGTAAGAAAGAAGGGGAAAAAATCAATATCGCATTTTCCAGGGCACTATCTCTGCTTTTGAAAAGAGACCTTTAATAACGTGCTTATGAGAGAGGCAGCCAGTTGCTCAAAGTGCATTCAGGGGTGAGCTGAACGGATGGCTTTCTGGGAAGACTCTCCAGAGAGAGATTGCTGAGAAGTCAAAGCTCACTGGTGGAATCTGTAGCAAGCTGACTCAAGGCATTCTTAGGATCTGGAGCTAAATGGACTGCTTTGCAGCATTGGAAGTGCGCTTTCTCCTCTACTTTGTATGAGCTCTGAGACAGAATGGCATGGGGGCTGAGAGGGGGGAATAACCATTAGTTCCTAGTGATTCATGGGCTTGTTGTATTTCTCAATCTGGTTCATTAAATCAAGACCAAACTCATCAGTGAAGAACCCAAGTCTTTAGTGATGGGCATGACCCTGTCCACATTTAACATTCATTTCTTTCCTGTGTCCCACCTCTGTCGCAGGCTATTTATTGGGCACGAAAAAGAGAAAATCCTTGAGGAGAAAATTTCTGTGGTTACACCGGAATCTAAATGGTTTAGGAATAAAACATGTTTTATAACTTCCAACTGATATCTCCCCTTAAGTGAAGGAATTTGATAAAAGCTATTTTTTCTTTAGTGTTTTGGCTTATTAAGGAGGAGGAGGTGTTCCAGTACATGAAAGAAGATGCCAAATAAGAATTCTAAAAAGAGGATGATTTTGAGATGGTAAAGGGGGAATCAAAGCCAAGATCAAGAAGAATAAAAACTCATCATAGGAAGGAGAATGAATCTATTAATCTGCACAAATTCATAGTTACAAGAGGTATAACACAGGGGACTGAAGAGAATGCAATGTCCCACACTATAAAGAAAGATAGAGGATTGAAAGAGGCTAGAGAATGCCAGTGCTATTGTTAGACTCAAATGGAAGAGATGCACAGTGGGCATGATCATTTTATCCTGTGATTTATGAATTATTTTGACATGTGTAACTGAGAGGAGAGTTTACAATCAAGCCCACTGATGTAATATATTTCAGCAGTTTTAATTACAGAAAGCTTTAAGTATCTCCTAATTCAGCATTAATAAATAGTCACTTTTATGAGCAGGTAATTTTGTCAGCTGTTAACCTATAATTGAGAAGTAAAGTGTCCCTGAGTTCAAATCCCAGCTTAGCACTTGTTGAGTCAATTGGGTGACCACATAGCAATTTTTTACCTCTTTAGATATTAGTTTTTTAAATGTAAAATGGTTATAATATTAGTAACCAGCTTGTTGAGTTGTTGAAGGGAGTAATTGAGATACTATAGGTTCATATGTCCAACCACCAATTAACATGTTAAAAAATGAGCTCCTGATACCTCTATCTATGCCATTGGGAAACCAGCTTCTTCTCTTATAGTCTTGTCCATCTCAGGTAATAAGAAATCCTCTCTTCCAGTTGTTCAGGCTGGAGCACACAACAGTAACAGCATTAACAACCAATACAACAAAACAAAAATAGCATTGAAATTCTACCTTCAAAACATAGCTAGAATCTGATCACTGCTCTACTTCTGGTCCAACCCATTACCATCTCTCCCAAATCTACATATATATAAAAGCCTAATATGCAAAGTGTCCCCTTGGGAGTTTGACTGACCAGGTGTTTGATCTCTCACTATGATGTGCCCTGATCACCAGGGGGAAGTGCGAAACAAAGGAAGGCCCTACCTAGCAGCTGGCAGCTGCTAGGAACCCACCCGTGCACATTTTTTTTTTTTTTTTTTTTTTTTTTTTTTTTTTTTTACTATTTCTCAGCTTCTGTTCTTGCCTGCATGTTATCTGCCCTCAATACAATTTCCAAAATAATGCTGTTAAATGCTGTCAAAGTATGTCACTCTGTTCAACAGCCTCCAGTGGCTTGCCATTTTTACATTGATAAAGGGCAAGATTCTATTACTTCTCCAACTTTGTTTCCTGGTATTCTCTCCTGTCTATTATTCTCCAGCCTCGCTAGCCTTTGCTGTTCATTGAAAATCCTGGGCACATTCATCCCTCTGGGCTTTTAATACATAAGTTCCTCCTGCCTTTAGATATTTACTCAGTAGCTACCTTCTAGGTGAGTTTTTCTCTATCTAAAATATTAAAGCCTGCCCCACTCTCATTAATGATATATATTCTGCTCTTGCTTAACTTTTGCTACTTATTATAGCTAAACTGTATATTTAACTTATCTATTTTCCCTGCTAAAATAATGACAGAGATAATTTATTAATTATTTCTATTACTGTATTATCAGTGACAAGAAGAGTCCTGGCAAATATTAAGTATTCAATAAATATGTTCTGAATACATCTATATATATATATATAAAAGCCTAAGCAACCATCGAATTTCGTGTACCAGGCCTCTAGTATATATATAAAAACCAAACGGCCAGAATGACGAAATGACCAGAACAACTGGGACAACTGATCACTTTGATGCACGCTGCAGCAGCCAACTGGTCCAATCCTGGCTCTAATCATCCTACCCCAACCTCCAGAGGTTCCTTCTCTCCTCCTAGCTGGCCCTACCCCCAATCACCCATCCCAATCAGGGGTGGGTCCAGTGGCCAACCTCCTGTAGCCCCTCCCCCTGATCAGTCCAGCCCCAATTGGCCCCCATCGGGGCAAGCCAACAAGACCATGCACAAATTCATACACTGGATATCTAATATATATAATTTGCTTAGCATAGTTTTTGACATAATAAGCATTCAATAAATTTTATGTAGTATTATAATGAACTAGAGGCCTGATGCATGAAATTCCTGCATGGGTGCAGTTCCTAGGCTTGGCCGGTGATCAAAGTGTGAGCATATGGCATGGAAGGGCAGGTCCTAGCTACCTCTGAGCCCTGGAAAGCACTTGCATCCCCGGAACTCCACTTACCCCTTTTCCTGAGTCATGGTGCTTGACTCAAGCAGAGATGCGGTGAGCATGGCCAGACACTGTGGGCCAGGGTGGAGCGTGGGCCTCTGGGCCACCCAGCAGCACTGCACAGAAGCCAGGAGGGCAGCATGCTCTCCCTTGGTTGGCTTTGCAGACCAGCTCCTGTGTGAACCCACGGGGAGCATGACCGGCCTCTGGTGTCCCAGCAGCTGCTACCGGCTCATCCAGAAGAGGCTGCATGGGTGTGAGGCAGGCGGGCTTCTTGCAGGTGCCCAGCTACTGAGCATGGGGTCTCCCTAGTGAATGACCTCTGGCGTCCTGGGGGAAGATGGCAGGGGTTGTGGGAGTGAGCTCAGTGGACAACCCATATTCTCACTGCACTTTCACCCCATCGCTCCCATTCCCAGGTAGTTGGTGTGAGGTCACAGCACATCATTGACACCTGCCATGTTTCTCGCTGCCCCTTAGTGGTCAGCAGATGTCATAATGAGCAGTTGAACTCCTGGTTGAAAGACCACCCAAGGGGACATTTGCATTCTAGGCTTTTATTATATAGGATAAATATGTTCCTTGGGAAATAACTAAATAATCAATGATATTTGGAAATGCTGGGTTAAACAAAGTTATACTGGTTTGTTATATTTTCTTACTGAAATATATTTCTGCATTTTTATTTGGGGCATAGAAATCTACAAAATGGGGCTATACCATTCTTCCTTCCTCAGGCTTCTATAACCACAAAACTCTTTCTGAGTGATGCATCTCATGAGATTTGTAATCCACTGATGGTATTCTGAAATGCTATTCTACCAATTTTGGAGTTGTAAGAAATGGGAGTGCAGGTTGATATCTTGTGTTTCTTTTATTTGGAGGCCACTGTTTAAAGAGTGAAGGAACTCTAAGTAGACATGTAATTGGCTACATATAAGGATTTTGAAGCTTCATTATATTATATACTATATTAGCATAAATAGTACATAATATCTTCATTTCATGCATACTTGTTCATTAAACAATCCTGAGGTATGTATTATTTTTTCCCTATTTATAAATGAAGTAATTTTTACTCAGAAATGATTTATTGAATCAAGGTCATTGAATGACAAAATCAAGTCTCATAACTATACTTCTTGCTCTTGAAAAAGCTCTTCTCTTTCTGTAAAGCAATATCACCCTCATATAATTTTATGATCACCTAGAGATATCTTAGAAATAAAAACAACATTTACAAAATCCACAAAAGGATAGCGTAAAAGAGCAGTGAATTGTCATCAAGACAAAAACTAGAATGAGTTTCGGCTTATAAAAATGCCAAGGGTAATTAAAAAACAACAACACTTCTAAATTTCTAAAAAGAATAAGATAAAAAACACATAAAGAGAAAATTGTACTGCTTAAGAACAGATGGTGCCATGTTAATAAATACCAGAGTAAATGATGTCATTCAACTTTACCTACTTCTTTACTCTCAATCCGGGAGGAGGCTCTTGTAATTGGATAAGGAAGAATAAATATGGTTAATGGCTTAAAAATCAAGGAGAGGGGATGACGCTACCTACTAGCTTTAGTTTAATTTAAGTTTCTAGACCAAAAGAGGTGCATTTTAAAATCTAAACTAATAAAAGGGTAATATGCTAATTAGACTGGATAGACCAGACATCATTCCCGGCATCCTTCCTGACAAAGCCAGGAGCGGGCGAAGCCATCCTGGGTCCCAGGTGCCTGCAGCCAGCCGGGGCAAAGCAGCTCAGGTCCTGGTTACCTGCAGCCAGCCAGAGGTAAGGAAGCCTGGGTTCTGGGTGTAGAGGCAGAGACAGAGGCGGTTGGGGGCGATCACACAGGCGAGCAGTTAGGAGCCAGCAGTCCTGGATTGCAAGAGGGATGCCAAGGGATTGGGCCTAAACTGGCAGTGAGACATCCCCTGAGGGGTCCTTGATTGTGAGAGGGTGCGGGTCAGGCTGAGGGGACACTGATCCCCCCTCCCCATGCATGAATTTTGTGCATTAGGCCTCTAGTACTAAAATAATTTTAAGTTGCAATTATAAAAACATAATGCAAGATCCTTAAATAATAATGAAGATTAAAATTGGTATTAGGAAATTGGATCTGAGACCAAAATATCCATCTACCAAAAGTGTGAATTAACAAGTCACTGGAATTTATAAAATGTAAATTGTGAGGACAAGGAGGAAGTCCTATATGCTTGGACCGCTATTTCTAAATAGATTCATCTAGTTGGGTTTATTATTAGTCTTCCTAGGTTCTCAAAAAATGTGATTATTCCAAACCCGTTCCCATTACTAGTTCAAATAGTTTCATAGAATTTTTGGATTGGTAGATCAGGAAATGCTGTAATGGTATCACTTCAAATTTATGGACATTTGATATGGTGAGAGAGAGATGACAAATGAAGCAAATGGTTTAAACATTAAAAATTAAATTCTCTAGAATCCTATAGAAATGATTTTCCAAGGCCATCCCATTCATTGTGTACAATGAGTTATACTTGGGAGTTTTTCCCAATCATACTCTCAACTTCCATTCAGCAACTTTTTGGGATACCTGAGAAGTATCTCATATAAACAACTTTTTAAGAAAATTGTATTTATGAAAATATAAATTATATTGAGGAAAGTTCCCAAAATATCTATACTAATAAAAGTGTAATTCACTAATTAGACTCGGAGACCTTCCAGTTGTCCTTCTAGACAAAGCCATGGTGGCAGGGCTAAGGCAGAGGCAGTTAGAGGCGATTAGGTTAGGAGGGGAGGGCAGTTGAGGGTGATCAGGTCAGCAGGGGGAGGAGTGGTATTGGGAATGAGCAGGTCTGTAGGCGGAGCCATTTGGGGGCAAACAGGCCAGCAGGGGGGGCAGTTTGGAGCAAGCAAGCAGTCTGCCAGTGGGAGGCAGTTAGGGGTGATCAGGCCAGCAGGGGGGGGGGCGGTTAGGGGTGAAAAGGCCAGTGGGGGGCCATTTGGGGGTGAGCAGGCCAGCAGGCAGAATGGTTAGTGATAATCAGACAGGCAGGCAGGTGAGCGTTTAGGAGCTAGCGGTTCAGGACTGCAAGAGGGATGTCCGACTGCCATTTCAGGCCCAATCATACATCCCCTGAGGGGTCCCAGATTGGAGAGGGTACAGTCAAACATCCCCTGAGGAGTCCCAGATTGGAGTGGGTGCAGGCTGGCTGAGGGACAATCCCCCCCTCCTCCTGCATGAATTTCATGCATTGGGCCACTAGTATATATACAAAAGTCTAAGTGACCAAATGACTGAGCAACCAAACTGCTGGTCGACCAGTTGCTATGATGCACACTGACCACCAGGGGGCAGATATTCAATGCAGGAGCTGCCCCCTGGTGGTCAGTGCATTCCCACAGCCAAGCTCCCATGGTTGGCCAACCTCCCACAGTCTCTCCCTTAGGTCAGCTGGCCCCCATCGGCCCCTTTGGGGACTGGGTTAGATGGCCCTGATGAGTCCTGATCACTGGCCAGGCCAAGGGACCCCAACCATGCACGAATTCATGCACTGGGTCTCTAGTAAGAAAATATTACTCAACAAATTTTCCAAAATTGAGTACAGATTTATAACCAGAAAACAGATCAAGATATAGTATATTACAAGACCCCAGAAGCATTCTTCATACCCTTTAATAGTTACTACCCTTCTTCAGAAAATAAACATTTTGACGTTTAACTGAATAATCCAGTATTATCTGTTTTGAACTGAGTGTAAATAGAATAATACAGATATACTCTTCCGTGTCCATTCGCTTTTGTTCAATATTATATTTGGAATATTCAGACATGTTTGTGTTATGGCAATAGTATATTTGTTCTTATTATTATATAGTATACCGTCATATGATTAGATTTAAATATAAGCTACAATTTATATATCCATTGTACTATTGATGAATATTTGAGTTGTTTCTAGTTTTGACATATTAAAAATTCCACTGCTATAAACATATTTCAAAACAACCAATGTCCACACAAGATAACATTTATAGCCTCAATAATCTGATATCTAACAAATAAATAGAATTCATAGTTTTAAAAGAAAGAAAATAATTGCTAATGAAAAGAAAAAAGTTCACATGCTCCAATACTTATGTCCTAGGATATATATATTTTTGGCAATAAGGGTCTGTGTCTCTTTTGGTGTGTCCTTGAGTCTTCAGGGTGCCTGCTCTATACTGTGGACTATGACATGATGCTTTATGTTTGAGTGGCAGAGAAATGAATTAGAATGCTCCCCTCTTAAGGTCTGTGTTCAAACTGTTTGGATCCATACAGTGGCACTGCTTGTGTTAGAGCCTTATGATCTTTTATGAACATAGCTGCAGCTATAATCTTTCTTGCCATAAGAGCTCAAAGCCAGTTGCTGAGACTGAGAAGAGGAACAGATGGCATGTGCTTCCTGCCATTCTATTTATCATTCCCTTATCTCTCCTCTAAAAAAAGTCCATGCACTCAGTCCCTTGCATTTCCAGACTGGAAGGAAATGAATCTCTATTCACTTCAACGCATGCAAATATGCACCAAAACCCTGGCCAATGTGGCTCAGTTGATTGAGCGTCATCCCTTGCACCGAGAAGTCACTTGTTAGATTCCTGGTCAGAACACATGCCTGGATTGTGGGCTTGATCCCAAGTAGAGGGCAGGTAGGAGGCAACAGATTGTTGTCTCTCTTCCTTTCTTTCTCTCTAAATGTATATACTATATCCAAGATGTCATAAGTTCCAGAACTATCCAGAATGTTGTGTCTCTTTGTATTTGACTAAAGCTACTTTACAAGAACATACAGGGGTAGGGGCATTTAATTAGTTCATGACTTACATTATTATAAGCATGTAACCAATTTGAATATTTAAAATTTAAAAGAATCAACACTGTAGTGTCTTGTAGTCAATAAGAACATTACAATGTTTAAGAAGATAAGATTTAGAGCAAAACATATATGTGTTAACTTGTTGAATGGTGTTTCACTTCCAAAGAGACACAAGCAAAGGTATGTCAGAATAAAGTCATTGCTATACAAACATCAAAGAATTTCAGGAGATGCCACAACCTGAAGTAGCATGAACAGATCAGGACTGAAGATCAGTTTGGAAAGTTAATGCTGATTTCTCAGCATGAAAACCCAATGCTAAAACTGAGCACATCTGGAGAGATAGTTTTCAAGGAAAAGGAACTGCTTTTGAAGGAATTGTGGGAATGTTCTAACAGCTATCTTTGTGAACAACTATGCATTAACTTGTTGAGTGGCAAAAAGAGCGATAGGCAAATTACAAAAGTCCCTCTGGAGCTGGAAGGATTATAAAACTGATGCAAGACATTGTTCTAAGACCTTTATATATTTATCCAGTTATCCCATGGTTGGGGAAATGGAGCCCTTGAGCAGATATACAACTGAATGACTAAGCCAGAATTTGAACCCAAGTAATGATTTCCAAGACCCCTCTTCTAATTCCCCATATCCTATATTCTGAATAGTTCTTTATTTCTCCTTCAAAGTCATACACCAAAGACATTTTTTATACTGAATCAATATTGTTCAAATGAAGGCCTCAATTTTCAAATTTCTCTTTGTCTTAGTAGGCTATTGAGGGAGATTCTTTCTAGTAATAGATACTTGCTTTGTATTTTAGGGTTGAGAGACTGTTAAAAGAATAATGTGCAATATGAAATATCAAAGTATTTTGTAACTTGCTAAGTGCTAAGGACTGTTAAGATGTAATTTTGATATAACAAGGGAGCTACCTTGGACATCTAGAAGGAGGGGTTCATTGTGAGTTCTCCCAAATTTTAGTGAAGGGCAGAGACTTTCAGATTAACAGAATCACACTTAGTTAATGACCGAATGGAATGGGGATCCATAGCATTGGAGCTGTTCCTGTCACATGCTGAGAGGAAGTTATTCATCTAAAAAAATCTATTCTACTAAGGAAAATTATTTTACTTCTCTTACAAAAACAAAAACAAAAACAAAAAAACAAGGAAAAGGATGCCAAAAATACAGAGCTTAATTTTTATTTCTACTGCATGTGTTTTTAGAAATTAGGATTCCTTCATGAATTAGCGAGCCTTCATAAACCCTATATTGCCATAACCAGTTTGGCTCAGTGGATAGAGTATCGTTCTGTGGACTGAAGGGTCTCAGGTTCAGTTCTGGTCAAGGGCACATGCTCAGGCTTTCGGCTCAGTCCCCAGTAGGGGGTGTGCAGGAGGCATCTGATCAATGATTCCTTCTCATCATTGATTTTTCTATCTCTCCCTTATTCTCTAAAATCAATAAAAATATAATAAGAGGGTAATATGCTAATTAGCCCAGATGTCCTTCTGGATGACCTTCTGGATGAAGCCGGGGCTGTGAGGGAAGCCTGGGTCCCAGGTGTCTGCGGGTGACAGGAGCAAAGCCTGGGTCCCAGGTGCCAGAGGGAAGCTGGTGCAGGCAGCCAGGGGAAGGAATGCCCACTTTTGCACGAATTTCATGCATCAGGTCTCTAGTATAAAAATAAAATAAAATAAAAATCCTGCATTAGTATTAAGTAATTAAAACATAAAACTACATCTAAATCATATGGGTTTAGATGGATTGGAATCAATGTCTTTTTTTTTTTTTGTACCAGAGCTACTCAAGAATAAACTAATGATTACACTCATTATAGAGTGCCACTAATAGCTGATTGTAGTGATGATTTTACAATTTAGCATGCAAAGACCTGGAATCTGAATATCTGTGGAGCCAATAATGTTTTAGAAGAGCTTCTGGCCTATCTTTCCAGAATAAATTCTTTGGAGATAAAAGATAGGCAAATAAATTTCATACTATCACTGCACCTTATTAAGCCACAAAAGGAAGGAGAAAGGTGAAAAGCCCATTATCACTGATATCACATTTGGAAGCAGAATTAAGAGAAAATATGCCTTAAGATAGCTTCAAATTATTTTCTTCAATACCAACTTGGAAATATATTAAAATGCATAAGAGCAGCTATTTTATGATTCAACCAATCACATGAATGGGCTTCAGTTCACTGAGAGTGTTTCTTTCTTTCCTTGGTAATAGCAAGTGCTAATTTCTAATCATAGACTCCATCCTCTTCAAGTCCATTTTCACTCTCAATTCCCATATCCATGCAATTACTGAACCTTATTAATTTACTACTGAAATAGCTCTAAAATGCATCACATTCAACCTTCTGTTAGTGCCATTACTTCAGATCAAAGCCCCATCATTTTGTACCAGTCATCTATCACCGGACAGATCTCTCCACCACCTTCTGTCCTCCTGCTAATGTCTCCCATTATGCTACCAGTATATGATCTCTAGAACATTCAATGAATCCCATCTCTGATAAATTATACACCTCTCTAAGGATATAAACTATCTTGTCTAGCGGGTCCTTCCTGACCCCTCCATCACAACATCATTTCACTGCCCTACTCTAAGCTCTGAATCCATTGTATTTCTCACTATCTCTCAACCCTCAAATATGCAGTGACAATAATTTTGTGTGTGTATTTTATGCCTCTGGTTCTTGGACTTGGAATCCCCTTATCCCATTAGCTAACTGTTTCAGGACTCACTCTAATCAGTCTCTATTTTTTCCACCTTTAACCACTCTCTCCCAAAAGCCACTGTGAGCCAACCACTGATTCCTAAGCAAGATGTTCACATTAACTTTACCATTTGTGCAACTAGAGGTGGTTTTTTCCTTCCTCATTTCTAGTCACATCTCATATTCTCCTGGTACTTGAGGCATTAGCATTCTCATTATATTTATATTTTGTACAAGTTTCATCTCAGATGTAAAACCTTGAGAAGAGAAACTATGGCCCATCACTCATAGTGCATCTATAAAGTGACCACTTGGTGTCTTCCAAATAGGAGATGCTCCATAAATATGCATTGTACTGAAATGGCTTTAAGTGACCGTGAAAGAAAATAGGGATGCCATCCTTTTGGCATCATTTCTTATGCTATAACAAGGACTCCTTCTGTTTATACATAAAACAGAAGAGTTTAATCACCCTAGAAATCTTTAACTTGGCAATGAAGGCCATAAATTAATATTTAAATAAAATTAAAGAAGATGGAGTGAAATATAAAGTTAAAACATCATCAGAATCTTCCCAGGAAACAATATTCTTGACACCAAATCTTGACATTATGGGGCTCAGTTGTTTATTTCTTTCTAAGGCAGCCCCTTGTTTTATGTCCCAAATAGCATTTCCCTAAATAAAACTGCATGAAACAAAATGCCATTATGATTTCTAACATTCATTTCCAGTGAAGTTTCTGTTAGGTTGCAGCCATAACTGTGATGGAAGGGGTGTGAGTAGAGCCTACTGGAGTAATAACTATGTCTTCATTCATCAAACCAAAGGATTATAGGAGAAACATCTACATAGAACAGGAAACTAACTGGAGGGGTAACACTAGGCTGGCTTTAAAATGTGTTAGGAAATGATGAGAAAGGAGCTGTATTGAGTTTGGAAAGTTAACATAAAGGTAGAAACTTCCTATATATGTGATCAGACATTCTACTTTTTTCTTTCTGTATTACTGATTTTAACAGGTCTAATGGGCACTACTCTGTATTAGCTGCTGATGAAACCCAGGGACACGAGTTTGCTCTAAAAGCAGGCAAAGGCCTTTAGTTTTTTGTATAAATCTTGAAGCTCCAGGACCAGGAACAGAGTTGGCAGAAGAGAAACTTCTAAGGGTCTTGAATGGAATTCCATTGTCTTTTCTCTTAAACTCTAAATATCTAAATCCTAAAAATTCAAATTTCTAAAAAGCGTAGTCCCTGATTCTTTTTCCATATTGTTATTCCTCTAACTCATTCAGTCCATTCTTGTCACTTCTCTACACAAGTGCAGTCACTTTCTAAATGACCTCCTTGTCTCCATTATTGACTCAATCCAACATAAAGATGCCACTGTTATGTCTTAAAATGCCCATATAACCTTACCAGACCCTGACTTAAAAATCTCTTTGTACTCTTTACTGCCTGAACAAGAAATCCAAAGTCTGTGTCAAAGCACACAAGACCCATAAAAATCAAGCCTTCCAATGGACCTTCTCTCCTCATTGACTAGCATTCAAGAATTCCCAAGTTCTAAAATTCCTGCTCTACTGTGTTTTTCTAGGTACACCATTCCCCTTCCTATTTCTCTGCTTCCCAACAAATTCTCCATTTCTACATTTAGCTCTGCCACAGCCTCAACTCTGAATGACAATAAGAAAGATTAATTTAAATATGTTACAGCATGTCCTTCCTCTGCCTAAACCTTTCCCTTTATCTCATCATTGAGCCAATGCTCTAACAGAGGTCTAAAAGGTGCTACCAATGGACACAGATAATAGGGGGTGAGGACATCAGGGGGGTAATGGGAGAATAAGGACACATATGTAACACCGTAATCAATGAAGAAGTTAAAAATAAATAAATAAATGAGTAAAACCAATACAAACATAAAAAAATAAAAATAAGAAAAATTAAAGATGCTACAAGAACATCTCCCTGCCAACCATGCTGACCTCATCTCTTTATTCACTATCCCCTCCTCACCTGTTCCTTAAGATTGGAATCAATCCCTAAAAATGACTAAGAGCTTTATCTGGTTGCCTTGGCAGGGATATGCTTGGCAGGGTTTCCCTCCTTGCATCTCAGTTGGCTCATCCCCTCAGCCCCTAGCTAAAAAATGATGGTTATTTGATGGAAGTGATGAGGAGCTTCCCATAAGACCGGCTTAGTCAGAGGCCTTTTGAGCTCTTCTCTTAGATCATGTTGAATGTCAGGTAGTTAGTGTTCTGGATTCTAACCTTCCATCAGTGTGAATTAGAACTTTAGGGATGATTTAATTATGCTGACAGGAAAAGGTCAAGGGGACTCTGAGGAAGAATTGAGGCTACCCCCAAGTTTGGGGCTGGTGAGCTCCTCTTCTAGAGAACACATGAGGAACTGGCCACTTTTTTCTTCTCAATGTTGCTCCTAGGGAACATGCAGATTGAGGAAGTTTCCCCTTTTGACTCTCCTGATGTTTTTTTTAATGTATTTTAGTCAGAACTTAAAGGAAAAGAAACAAACAAAACCTAAACATTACAAAGTAAGCTCTCCTCATTTTAAAAAAAATATATATTTTATTTAATTTTTACAGAGAAGAAGAGATAGTTAGAAATATTGATGAGAGAGAATCATCGATCAACTGCCTCCTGTAAACCCCCCAGTGGGGATGTTCCTGCAACCAAGGTACATGCCCCCGACCAGAATCAAACCTAGGACCTTTCAGTCTATCCACTGAGCCAAACTGGTTTCGGCTCATCATTTTTATGCCATGTTAACATCAGATGGCATGGTTCAAACAATCCAAGGACAACAGATGAGCAGTCAATCCATTCATGTGCTGAAGAACTCCATTATGAAGTTGGCCCCTGGGAGCAGGGACACTCCCTGTTACTGGCTTTTCCCATTTTTGAATGTGAGCACCTTGTCACCAAATTGAGAGTCTAGTGTTAGGATCTGGGAACCATGGGGATAAGAAAAATTGGACTTGAATTAACTATGATCTTCACAAAAACAAACAAACAAACAAAATCCCACATAATTAAAACTGTTGCCTTTTCAGAGTGTAGAGAAGAGTTCTCCAAAATGAAAAAAGAAAAAAAAAGTATAAACAAATAGTAAGCAGATTTCCCTTGGAAAAACACTTGCAAATACAGAATATTATAGCAAAGTAACTTGTTTCAAAATATCTGGGTATTCTTTGGGTGGAGGGGGATGGAAAAGGGGAAAAGGTCTCCAAACACACCCATAGAAAGCCAAACTGATTCTACAGTAACACCCTGTTCCATTTCATCCTTGATAAAACAAATGCTAATTTTGTTTTTAAACTGCCAGTACACAGGGAAGTGATCCGAATCCCTATACCTCTGAGAGATTTTCATTCCTTACAGATTCCAATTCAACATAAAATATTGTGCAATTGCCAAACCTCATATTTAAAATATATGCTTATCATTCAACTCAGGGTAACATTAGCACAGTGAAAACTGCATTCTAATTAATAAATCAGACTCTTAACCACTGAAACATCATTCACACATATGAGATAGTAATAGCGAGAGCCATTAAAAATAGTAGCATGCTGTCACCCTTCCAGGAAATATGGAACTATGCCTTTTGGAGGGTTATAGGCCTACATTATTTATCAATGTTTGGCTTTAATATATGGATTTACTCAACATTGAATGAATATCATATTTCTCCAAGAAGATACAGCATTAATTTGTGATCTTGAACAAACTGCCAATTGGATAACAAGCCCACTAGGGGGTCATGCAATCAATAATTTGTATCCAGTGATTTCTTCCCTTAGGTTGTTTTAGGAAAATATTGCTTTCCCACTTCCACTCTTGCTCATAAGCACAAAACAAGCAAACACACAAATTACAAACAAAACAAAACAGTTTTGGTCTGACTTTATGAGATGTCAGAAAGCAAACAACAACTTCTACCAATGTATTAGAGCCTGGAGGTCAGTTCTTGTTCCAACTTAAAACAAACACCCAATAAATGACATGAAATGAAACAAAAACCAACAAAAAGGTTGGTGCTTAGAAATCATTGAAAATATGAAACTATACTTGAGCTACTAGATTCTGCTGTGGCATGGGGGTGACATTCTCATATGGGCTTCACTTCCTTCACTTCCAGTTTTGCCCCCTTTCCCTCCTCATCTTTAATATCTGCTGTCTAAGTTAGCCTATGCCATCATCCTCCTTTCACCCTTATTCATGTTTCTCA
Source organism: Pipistrellus hanaki (assembly GCF_964339955.1). Lineage (NCBI taxonomy): Eukaryota > Metazoa > Chordata > Mammalia > Chiroptera > Vespertilionidae > Pipistrellus > Pipistrellus hanaki. The sequence continues at coordinate 75,760,234 of NC_140508.1, forward strand.
GACAGCTCATGTTCTTGTTGCCATGACAGCTCCCAATCCCCTCATGCCCAGCCTGGATTTTGACTCTCCAGTCTGGAGACTGGACTTATCATGCCTGGTACTTGCTCATTCTTCCATACTTCAGTCTATGGGCTTGGACTCAAGTTACCTCTCAGCGTGCTTTCCTCTAACTTCACTCTCAATATTTGCCAGCCTCCAGTCTAATAACTTGCCCTTGTCTCGCAGATGGGATTTATAGTAAGATTATTATTTTCATCTGGAACTAGAAGAAATTGAGACATTTGCACCAGAAGAAAAGGCCATAGTTATTTAGAGTCTTTGCTTACAAAACCAGATTGGGGCACATTGTTTGTCCTCCTTTCTGCCACCCCGCACTCCTAGCTTAGGCATTAGGAATGACAGGAGAGAGATCTAAATATGCATAATCAGGCAGCATCATGCTGTACCCCAGCCTCAAACACAAACAAACATGAGCAGAAGGCAAAAAATCAGGCCATGAGACAACACAAGGGTCTATAACTTTAGCAGTTGGTACAACCCAACAGAAAAATGCAGAACCTTGAGTATTAGTCTCACACTCTTATCATCTCAGCACTTTGAAATTGGATTCTTCCCATGTAATAGAATGAGTGGCAACAGTTTTTCCCTCTTACTTATCCCAGAGGATAAGAATTATGGGAAGAAATTCCTATTTTATACATTTATGGCTGAATGTAGACAGAACTTAAGAATGATTTTCTCACACTCTCCAGAAAAAATTTACTTGACCCTTCTCTCTTCTTACAATCTAGACATAAATGTGTTTCTTACTATTAAATTACTCCCAATTTGAATTTTACTCCCACCGAGATTGGAAAAAGAGATGTTCAAAGAGCTAGCAAGATTATAAACTTAAGAAGATTATAAACTTAAACAGGGTTGAGCCCAACCAGTGTGGCTCAGTGGTTGAGTGTCAACCTATGAACCAGAAGGCCATGGTTCGATTCCCAGTAAGCGCACATGCCTGGGTTGTAGGCTCGATTCCCAGTGTATGGCATGCAGAAGGCATCTAATCAATGATTCTCATCATTGATGTTTCTATCTCTTCCTCTCCTTTCCTCTCTGAAATCAATTTAAAAAATATCACAGGGTTGTGACAAGGCTTTTAAGGCTTTCGTAGCTTCCACACATAACATACATGCACATAGAGTAGATATTTCCTAAGTGATGAATAAAAATGAACGTTGTGTCTTGACTTTTAATAAGTTTTGGTGGCAAGCAACAGAGACTTACTGAAGGTTATTCCAGTGAGAACCCATGTGAAAGAATCCCAGAAGAAGCTGCATAGCTGGACTAATGCAGAGCAGGAACCACAGTGAAGTAGAACTACAGGAAGAGCAAGCATTATAGCACATATAGGCTGTAGGTCTTCACTTGAGCAAAATGGTTTTTGATATGTGGTGCCTGGATCAGCAGGATTAGCCTCGCCTGCGAACTTGCCCTCCAGCTGCTCTTGATACTCTGCCTGCAAAGGTTTGACAATCACTGCCATAGTTTGCCACCATTGTTTTGTGTGACACAGTTATTTTCTACATCGCTTCTCTCCATTTTGAGAGAGGTTGCATTTTTGTGATAATTGGTTTTTAGAAGCTCGGGGGTGGGGGGGGAGGGGGAAATAATCTATTTTGGTTTATCCAAACCAGACAGATTGACATTGCCAAAATCATCAAGTTACAAATATTTTATGAAAATGCTTTATAGGAAGTGAAGCTTGTTGGTCTGTTTTCTCTATGTCTTCTATCTCCAAACAGTGTCGATAGGACAGATGAGAGTTTCCAGTAGTCGAACACTTGTGCCTTGCAGCCTTGTAATGGAGGGTCTCCCCTCTCCCACAGCAGAGGGCTGTCTCTGGGAGTGGAGCTGCCTTTGATGTATAGGGAAGACTACCCCTAGGGGGAAGAATATTTGATAGGCACATATTTGAGAAATGTTTTGCAGGTAAAATTTTCATCCATAAAATCATATTAACATTTCAAACATGCGACCCTCCAGAATTCAAAGACGAAGTCTCCAGAGGGATTCTCCCTCCTCCTAGAGAGCTGTACTTTTCTAGGGCAGAGAGAATGTGATTTTCTTCAAATGCTTTAACCATGCCCCTGACCTCCATTTCAATAGCAAACCTTTAACAAGCTGAGGGGGTTGAATATAGGAGGGCGGTAAAGGTAGGAAAAAATATGCACTCTGAATTATAACTCCTGTCCAGATGACATAAAACAAAGTGCCAGCCTCACAAGCTGCATGGAATCATTCAGATAGTTTGGAAACAAACTACGATTATTATGAAGCAGAAGACCAGAGTCATAGCAAAGCTTCAGCAACACACAATCCTGCTTTGATTTCAACATTTACAATCGCCCAAGGTATTTCCTTTGAGTGCCCTATAAATAACAGACCCATCCTACATAGGAGCGCTTCATGGCACGTGTGAAGCGACTGAAAAGTATGTGGTTACCAACGACTAACCTTCAGAGAAATCAATGAGACAAGGAAGGGACAAAGGCCACCTATGGATGATCCAGGCTTAATGGGTGAGGCCTGGAGAACTCTGTATGAAGGACGCTGCTCTGCTGTCTCATGGGTGACTATTATATGTTTCTATGTCAACTTTCCATCATTAACTATATTGTAAATTTTTTGTTTACTTACTATTTTCATATCTATAATGATGACCCTGTGATTGAATCCAGGATAAGAAAATGAACATATTTGGGGTTAGTTAAATAAAAAAAGTTAAAAATATATTACTATAATTTTATTATTACTAATAACACTATCCATTCTGATCAAATATTCCCTTTAAGTGGCTGATGTGGTGCTATATGGTGCTAATTAAAAGTGTGGCTAACTGAGAAGGCAGAACTATTCAGGTAGCACATTAGTGGAAATGATCATTTTGGCTATCATTCCCAGGGTGCCTACTGTGTGTCAAGTGCTACTAATAAATTTGCATATATTAGTATTACTGCAAATCCTCATGACCGTGCGATCTAAGCATTGTTATCTCTGATAATAATTCCTATTGGTCTACTGGTGTAAATGTCTCCTGCTTGATTATTTCCAATAGCACTCATTCACTGCATAAATATTTACATTGAGCCCCTACCAGGTGGCCAAACACTGTTTGAGGCTCTGCTCTTGTTCATTTTATTTTATCATAAATAATAAACAAATAAAATAACACTATATGCTAACAATAATGCTATGTAGAAATTGCAATAGGGTAAATGGACAGTAAGTGAGTGGTTGCCTTAGCAGGGGTCCTCAAACTTTTTAAAGTGGGGGCCAGATCACGGTCCCTCAGAGAGCTGGAGGGCCGGACTATATGAACTACTAATTCCTACTGTAACACCTTGGCTGCGCTCACTGCCCAAAAAACCTGGCGGGCAGAATCAGACTCCCCTGGGGGCTGCATGTGGCCCACGGGCCGTAGTTTGAAGACCCCTGCAAAGTGATCAGGGAAAGACTCTGGGAAGGTCACATCTAAGCTGAGACCCAAATCACTAGAAAAGGCAGCCATGCAAAGGACAAAGTGCCTTTTAAGCAAGAATTAATTGCCCTGAAGTGGAAATATCTTTCTGGATATATAATAGATACCTAAGTCTTAACATACCCAACACTGATCCCCACCCTTGCCTCTGTTCTTATAACTCAGGAGGAGGCAGCATCAACCCTGCCCATCAAATATAGCTCCCCTCCAGATGGTACAGGTGTGAAGGAGGAAGCTGATACTACTTTGAGCAAAAGATGAAGGTATGCCACCTGATGCTTCCTTTTAAAAGACTTAAGCTACTACAGTCAGGCCAAAAAAGCTTGTTACTTCTAGACACAGGTAAAGACTCATTGTTGCTGGGGAATGATAAGGGTCATATTAAGCCATTGAATCCACTCAATATCCCAAGAGCAAAGAATATTTGATGAAATTTGAAGAATATCAATGCCTGGGTATAAATAATATTTACCGTTTCTCTTATACATACAATATCTTACATTCAATTTAAAAATAAATTGCATACAAAAAAAAATCAAGTGAAACCAAGTCATTATCAAGAGACAAAGTAACCAATAGAATCAGAATCAGAAATGACTCATGTTGGAATTTTAAGTTAGGGTCTTTCAAAAGGCTATGATTAAAGGATAAGAATGGTATGTCATAAACAGCAGAGAAAGTTTGGCCAAGAATGGAAATTAAAATAAAGAAGCAAGTAGAAATTTTAGAACTAGGAAATATAATATTGGAGATGAAGAAATCCTTTAATGAGCTCATCCATAGACAAAGCCAAGTTGAGAAAAAAATTTAGAAAATGAGCATTCTTCAATACAAATTATACAAACTGAAAGTCACATTTTAAAGAAACAGTGTCCACAATAAGGGGGCTAGCTTATCAGTGCTCAAAGTACGTGTAAGTTATGGAGATTTTTCAGCTAAAGAAGAAACTCAGTTTATTCTAAGGAAACTGTTTCTTCTTTAGTTTGATATTTGAAGTTTCATTCTATACAAGTTTAGCATAATACCAAGCAAGGCACTATGTAGATTTTTTGAGCTCTTTTTTTTTTATATGTCTCTCAAAAATCTTTCCTGCAACTTCCAACTGACACAGCCTTCCTAATCTTTGCTCTCCATCTCCTTAACTCCCTGAACCAAAAGCGCTTGCCCTCCCTCTTAGGGGAGTAGGACTTATATTATTTGTTTCTCTTCTCTTGGGGTTTACAATTGTGCACTCCCTGCTGTCCAATCTGTAAAAGCTATTGTTTTATATATTTTGTCTGGTTTTCAATTTGTTTATGGTTGGAGGTCAAGGCCAGTCTTTGTTTGCCAACATTTCTTGAAATAGAAGACCATACTGTACTTTTTTGTTTGGACTTCGGTAATTGTATACTTAAATTTCTAGTATGATCAAATATTACACTGAGGATAAATAACACTAGAAGAGAAGTGAGAAGTCCTGGGATGTAGTCACAGCTTCCCACATATGCCTAACATCATGGCTATGATAAAATATAATATTATGTCTACAACTCAGTCCCCTCATTTATGAATTGAGAGAGTTGTAGTTAATTACTTCTGACTCTCTTTTCCTAGAATTCACATTCTGGATCTATGCTAGAGAATCATTTGTCAAATCTTTAGATGAATGTGTTGACCTTCTTAGCATTTACCTAAAAACTGATTTCCAACAACACCTTTTAGAGAAAGACAAAAGATGAGAGTCTTTCATTGCTGTCCTGTTTGCACTAATAGAAATTACACACAGTCATCGCCGAGATAGGGGAGCTGTCAGTCTCTTTTATGAACCACGACAAGTATCCAAGGAATGGTGGATTTCAAAGTGAATATCCAGCAATTCACTATAGAGTCAGCACACTTCATTTCTAAACCTTTTCCACTACTTCCCCTATCTCCCTTCAAAATCAAAACACCCATGAAATGTATCTACCTCTTAGACACCTGTTGGCTGACATTGCTGAGATGCAGGTAACAGTCAAATAAGAGGAGTAGTTTTGCTGAAAATAAAATCCAAATGGTTGATAATCTTCCTCTTTGGTTTCAATTTCCTGCTAATCAGATAATTGTAGGTTAAAGGACTCAGTCTATCCATTAGAAGTCACCGAAAAAGCATTGAAGTGTTTGTTGATTCTTAGAGCAGAAGTCTGAGCGCAAATCTCCTCTCATTTTGGCTGTTCTGAGATGGCATTTTCTGGTGTCCTGGCAAACCAAACATCTTAGATTCTTCTGACCTTCTGTGCCTCAGCTGATCCATGTCTGAACTTTAGCTTACTGCTAAGCCATCATCCTATCTGAAGGGAATTTGTCAAGGTAATAATTTAAATAAACCATAGGTAGAAGCATTATTTCTAAAAATTATGGTAGATCATATGTTGAGGTTCTCTGTCCTCTTAAGTTACCTATTGATGTCAGATTCACAGAATATAAAAACAGAAGGGACTCTGAAGATAATCTTGTTCTACTCTCTCACTTTAAAAAATATCAAAGTGATTTGTTGGGTACTATTGTGATTCCTAAGGAAGTCATGTTCATACATTTTAAACAGATGAGTAAAAACCACAATGTTTTCTAGTCAACCCTCTGCTAAAATTCAATGAATAAGACTCTCATTCCCAGGTTATTCCAACTATATTTACTTTAATTGTGTATAAAATCATAGAACAAATCTCAGGAAATTTTATTTATTTATTTATTTGTTTGTTTGTTTATTTAGCAAAAGACAGTAGTGTGGAAGGCATTGCAGGCTGAAATGAATTAATGGCAACACACTGATGGGCATGTGAGAGGGCCTGAGGAATTCCTGATCTTGTGTAATAGAATGGGTCATTAGGAAAGTGTGTGTCTCTTTTTGTTATTATCCCCCTATTCTCATGGTACTAGAAGTCAGGTCTGACCTTTTTTACATAGAAAACCTTTTATTCTTGCCTTTTTTTTCCTTTTCTTTTCTTTTCTTTTTTTTTCTTTTTTGAGAACTGAAGGATAAACTTGTTTTACTTCTGAGGAAGCTGGGTTACACTGGACACCTTTACATCTCTGAAATAAAGAGGTCCCAAGAAGAATCTTCCAGGAGAGAAGTAGACAAGATTTTACCTCTTCTATAATACATAAGCAAAACTTATACTTTAGAGTGATTTTCCATGTGAAAACTAATTCCAGAATGCATTCTCTATTACTTATATACATCTTAACTGGTAGAATTGGTTTGCATATATTTGTTTGGAAATGTATCTACTGTTCTTCCTTCTTCAGAAAAAATGTGCTGCATCTATAATAATGAAAGTGTAATATGCTAAGTAGACAAGACGTCCTTCTGGACAAATCCAAGGCTATGAGGGAAGTCCGGGTCCTGGGTGCCAGAGGGAAGCCAGTGTCAGCAGCCTGGGGGGGAAAAAGCCTATTCTTGCATGAAATTCATGCATCAGGCCTCTAGTTGTTACATATTTTATTGAAGACACTGGGGGTGAGGGGAGAGGGCATGTGCCAGGGGGTAGGGGAGGCCAGGAGAAGGTCAATAGGGAAAAAAGGAGACATATGTACTACTATTTGTAATACTTTAAACAATAAAATTAAAAATTAAAAAAAAAAAAACACAAACGCTTCAATGTTATCTGTCCTTAGGTAGCAAGGCATAAAAAGAATCTTAAAAATAGGAGGCTAGAGTTTTATGTAGCCCTAGGTTAGAGTTTCTATATAACCCTAAGTTTGAAAATGCAATATCGTGAAAAATAATACTAGAGATAATGACAATAAGTATTATTAAGCACTTATATGCCAAGTGCTTCACATGCCTTATCTACTATCGATAGTAATTAAATCCTCACACTAATCCAAGGAGATAAAAACTGCTATTATCTTATTTGACCAAGAAGTTTGGTGATATGGCCTGGGTCAGAAACTCTTCAATGGTTGAGCAAGAATTTGAACCCAACTCTAGCAGATCAAAGAATGATTTGAGCCGAAACTGGTTTGGCTCAGTGGATAGAACATCGGTCTGGGGACTGAAAGGTCCTAGGTTCAATTCTGGCCAAGGGCATGTACATTGGTTTTGGGCATATCCCTGGTGGGGGGTGTGCAGGAGGCAGCTGGTTGATGTTTCTCTCTCATTGATGTTTCTAGCTCTCCTTTCCTCTCTGTAAAAAAAAAATCAATAAAATATATTAAAAAATAGAAAAGAATGATTTGATGTTGATGCTTTGACAGTTGTGTTGGGAGGACAAATGGCTGTAGTTTCATTCAAAGTCAGAATAATGCCTTGATTTCAGCACTATGATTTTAGTGAAGGTTTCACTTGTATATTTATATATACACTTCAGTGTCCATGGGTTGTGAATCTCAGAACATGAGGAAGTCCCAGAAAGCAGGGCTGCGAGGTCAAGATTTGGCATTTGAAATTTCTGACTGAACTATAGAAACCTTCCTGCCAGACAACTCCCTTTTGACTGCACAGGCTCCAGAGCATAAATTAGTTCAGCAAGTGTCTGCATTAAATTACCCTACACACTTTGTCACTCCTAATTGCCTTGATTTTAATGGATACAAGGAAGAAATTCTATGCATTTGGTGACATCTCCTTAATTCTGGCCTAACAAGATTTCTACCTGGCATTTTTTGAGAGTAGTTCATTCAAACCCACTATCCAATGTCTCAGAAAACCTTGTAGCAGGGTCTTGCCCTTTATGCAAAGTTTGTTAAAATCGTCCATGTGTGAGGAGTTTCTATTGCCCTCTTGGAGTCACAGGTAGTTTTGTCTACGTCTGGGCTTGCTCATTCTCTTCCCTTGAATATTTATGCTCTTTTTTGCCCATTGATTTTGAAAGAGGGGTATGGAAATTGATTGGCAGCACGGGCACATAGCTGACGGGAGAACATGGGCTCTGAATGAGAATGAGTCAGTAATGACAGAGCTGTACCCAGTGTGACTAATGCATATGGAGTGAGGAAGCTCTGGGGTTTCCTCTGTGCATGCAATCTTCTCCGTTGCTGAGGGCCGCAGACAGCGAGGAGTATTCTCTTCACAGTGAGGACTCAAGAATGTTCATCATTCTTAGGGTTCAGTTGCATGTTCTGTGCCAAACCTTTCGTTTCAAGATGGTGTAGCTCTCAGGGACTCTCAGAAGCTTTTATTCATTGGAGAATTTCTGGCCTTACAGTTATCAACAGTCTGGACTAGAAGACTTAGCATGATGGAGTGATTATAGGGCTTTATTTTCCAGGGTGAGCAAAGGGATGATGTCCTCCACTGAAAACCCAGTGGCTTTATACCTATTGGGTCGGCAGCTAAGTAATTGCGGGTTTCACACATATATGGCTTCAGTTGAATTTTTAGGTTTGCAGACGTAGTACAAATGTAAAACACATTTTGTTATTTGATAGTTGGCTATTCAGCTGTTAATCAGTAAAAAAAGTTTTTTGATCTGTTTTGTAGTTTTTGTTTGGCGTTCGTTGAAAAATGGAAAATCAAAAGGAACATTTTCGTCATATTTTGCTTTTTTATTTCTGCAAAGAAAAAAACGCATCGCAAGCTCATAAAAAGTTATGTGCTGTTTATGGTGACGAAGCCTTAAAAGAACGGCAGTGTCAAAATTGGTTTGCCAAATTTCGTTCTGGTGATTTTTCACTCAAAGATGAAAAACGCTCTGGTCGTCCAGTTGAAGTTGATGACGCCCTAATCAAAGCAATAATCAATTCGGACTGTCACAGTACAACACGTGAGATTGCAGAGAAGCTTCAGGTATCACATACATGCATTGAAAATCACTTAAAACAACTTGGCTATGTTCAAAAACTCGATACATGGGTTCCTCACGAACTGAAAGAATCACAGTTAACGCAACGCATTAGCAGCTGCGATTTGCTAAAGAAACATAATGAAAATGATCCATTTTTAAAACGACTGAGAACTGGCGATGAAAAATGGGTTGTTTACAACAATATCAAGCGGAAAAGATCGTGGAGCAGGCCAGGTGAACCAACTCAAACAACATCAAAAGCTGATATTCATCAAAAGAAGGTTTTGTTATCAGTTTGGTGGGATTACAAAGGAATTGTCTACTTTGAACTCTTACCACCCAACCGAACGATCAATTCTGATGTCTACATTGAACAACTAATGAAATTAAACAATGCAGTTGAAGAAAAGCGGCCCGAATTGACAAATCGAAAAGGTGTTGTATTCCATCATGACAATGCAAGGCCACACACATCTTTGGTCACTCGGCAAAAATTAATGGAGCTTGGTTGGGATGTTTTGCCACATCCACCATTTAGTCCTGACCTTGCACCATCTGATTACTTTTTGTTTCGATCTTTACAAAACTCCTTGAATGGTAAAAATTTCAATAATGATGATGATGTCAAATCGTACCTGATTCAGTTTTTTGCTAATAAAACCCAGAAGTTTTTTGAACGTGGGATTATGATGCTGCCTGAAAGATGGCAAAAGGTCATTGATCAAAATGGGCAATACATTACAGAATAAAGTTATTTAGTTCCATGAAAAAATTGTCTTTGATTTTCTTTAAAAAATCCGCAATTACTTACTTGCCGACCCAATATTTCCCCTTCACTCTCTGCCTTTTTCCGTTGGTTTTGAAAACACAAAGAACAATTATTCATTCATTCTGAACATGGTATCCACAGTGTGCAGAAAGTGAAAAATTCAGCCCATGTATCAGTAGTGTGTTTCAGATTAAGACAAAGCAAAACGAAAAAAGCTGGTGTGATGGATTTTCTTCCCGTAGCCTGACACTAAATTGAAAAAAGCATAATATTTACAGAGTATTTTTTTCCACTTTCCAATCAGTTTCCTGTGGTAAGCACATCATAAATATTTGTTGAATGATGGAATGAAAACAACATATGCATTCATTCATATATAAGTTTGGATTCTCTGAAACTCCCAGGAGACAAATTTAGGTTTGCAAAGAAAGGATTACTTTATGTACATATGGGTGAGGAATAAAGCACAGGTGAAAATATGCACAGAGCTGGGTATCAACTTTACAATAGCACATTGCAAGTGAGGAAATGACTAGTGTATCAACCTGAAGGTTTGGGATATTTTTTAGCAGCACAGAGGTTTAGCCTAGATGCTCTTAGGAGAAACTTTACCGTACATACAAGTCCTAACTTCAAAAGTAATGCTGAAAGGGATGAGAAACAGGCAGAGGAGACACAGAAACCAGATGAGCAAGAAGAGGGAGGTGCAGAGCAACAGGAAGTGTAAGTCCCAGCGAAGAAAGGATGGGGTGAGACTGGAGACTGGCCAAAAGGTAAATACTGACATGTGGGGCTGGAGAAGGGACAGCTCCTGATCTGCCTCATCTCAGCCCAATTGTTGGGAACCCTCTCCTACACCATCAGCTCCACCAACAGCCTTCACTCCATTTATGACTGCTCTTGGGGCAGAAACCAAGTATAGTGGTTTTTGTTGTTGTTGTTGCTTATTTTGCCAAAGGATAGAGATTCGAGGAACTTTGTTGACACACAAAAAAATGACATTGGCACAATTAAGTTTACTTCTCCCCTAGATATTTAACTTTTTATTTTTTTACTTGGAAGTTTGGGCAAAATTATCCTGTTATAGACAATTGGTTGTGCCTCCCCCCCCCCCACCTCCTGGCTGCCTGCTGTCATTGCCCATTTCTTTCAGCCTTTAAAGGATTTTCAGGGGAAATAAAGATTGGATTGGACCCAACTGGCTTGGCTCAGTAGTTGAGCATTGACCTATGAATTAGGAGGTTGCGGTTCAATTCCATGTTGGAGCACATTCCCAGTGTGGGGCATGCAGGAGGCAGCTGATCAATGATTCTCTTTCAGTATTGATGTCTTTATCTCTCTCTCTCTTTTTTCCTCTCTGAATCAATCAATCAATATATATATATATAAATTTTTTTTAAAAGGAATGGGCTTAGGACTACTTACTTTCAGAGACTCCCAGAGTATTTACACCTTCAAAGTCACATTCTCAATATACACACCCTTTGAATACTCTCTTCTTCCCTGCCTAATGCTAAATATACCCACATGAGACTTCATATATCTGATCTATTGAAGGAATGGATATTTAACAATATTTTTCTGATTGTCAGTTTTCCTGGTCTCATAATCTCAGTACCCATTTCTGTGGCATCCATAGCAGAGACATGTCGTTTCTTCTTGCAGTTTCAGGGAAACTTGTCTCACAACGTATTTCGTGGCTATGGCCATGCTGGAATACAAGATACATTCAAAATTCCTAGTAGGATGGACAACTTAAAAACACAGTGTCCAGTGTCCAAAGTATCCTTAGAAAATATGATGTGAAAACAGAATGCAAGTCTCTTAATTCACAGAACAAGATTCTAAAGCAAAACAAAATCCTGTCCACTGATGGCTGTGCTTTAGTCATAGGAAGAATATGACTGAATGCATGAGGACAAGCCTGAAGCACAATTTTGAAGTAGGCAAAATTGGACCTTTCATCTTATCTCAGCAAAGTGGGAAAGATCATTTGGCTTTATGCTCATATCGAAGGCTGCTAATTTCAGAGCCTGTGCCAAATGCGAATTTGGAAAGAACATAGTCAAACAGGCTGGTCAGGCTGACCTGGGTCTATAAGGTAAAAAGAATGTTTGCTTGTGGAAAGAATTTATAGAACAGTGTACTTGTGGGAGTCAGGTTTCAATGCTATTGGGTGGATTAAGTCCATGGATGGCACTTTGTCTTTCTTTGATACCTGGTCTCTGGGAAGAGTACCTTCATACTTTCTGGACAACTTGCAGATTTCTGTCATATTGTTTTCATAAGCAGGGAACAATCTAAAGAGGAACATCCTTAAAGTTTGAGCTCCCATATTTGAATTCCAGTTCTGACACATTCTACCTGTGGAAAAGGTGTCATTTTTTAAATTTCAGTCTTCTCATTTTGAACCTGAAGACAGTAGCTTCCTGCTGGATGGTTGTAGGTATTACTATTAATGACATATCAAACATTTACAAGATGATAGTGGTCATTAGCAATAATGGTCATTATCATTGTTATTTATTTTTCTGGCTTGTCCAAACTCTTTACGCCCGTGGTCAGCAAACTGCGGCTCACGAACCACATGTGGCTCTTTGGCCCCTTGAGTGTGGCTCTTCCACAAAATACCATGGCCTAGGTGAATCTATTTTGAAGAAGTGGCATTAGAAGAAGTTTAAGTTTAAAAAATTTGGCTCTCAAATTAATTTCAATCGTTGTGCTGTTGATATTTGGCTCTGTTGACTAATGAGTTTGCTGACCACTGCTTTAGGCAAACCAGAACATCTCCTAGAAGCCATTTGTAACACTTCTGGGATTTTAAATTCTTCTTTCTCCTCCTCACAGTAAGGTGTTCAGGGACTAACCTTACTGCTAAATATTATTTGCCTCTAGCAGCCTGCATCCTTTGAATATGTACAGTAAGAGAATATAAGTTGATTAACAGCCTGTGATATTGTTAGTACATGGATTTCATTTCATGGGATCCAAACATTTATTGAACTACTTATAGCTGTTTTTAAATGTTATTTTAAAAATTATTTCTTTTTGTTTTGGTATGATCCAAATAGTTTAAAGTCAGGTTTCCAATTAAATGAGTTTATAAGTCCTTTCATATATAAATTTATTTTATCCATTTTAGATAGCCCTTGCCCTCATACCTTAATGAAATCTAGTTATAGATTTTCCTCTGGTCTCACTCTCTGAGTAGCTGAGTTAGGTAATTTCCTTTTGGAAGGATTGCAATCTACTTACTTATATGTGTTTTTCATTCAGTCCTCACATACTAAGAGTGCTTTGTTTCACTCTATTTAATTCTGGCTTTGGCTCTCTGACCTAATCTAAAGAACATAGTGTGAGACCAAGAGGTGGTCAGGTGAGTGACTATCCAACATCCAAGTCGAGCCAAACATGGGATTTCATATAGTATCATTTTTGCTTTTGTTGTTATATAAGCACGTTATTATTTATCAGCTGCCCCCTTTGGAGCACTTGCTAAGGCCTAGTCTCTGTGCTCCACATTTTAGTTATCCTCATATCTACCCCAAATTACATTTTGCTCTAAGATAAGAAATCTGAATCACAGAGAGGACATAATATGTCCAAGGTCAGACAGACAATACATGGGAAAGCTTGGATCTGAACCATGGCCTCAGTATCCATGCTCTTAACCAACAATACTGTAAGATCAGAAATTGAGTACTTAAAAAAAATCCACATTTTATTGATTCTTTACAGAGAGGAAGAGAGATGGATAGAAAGCCAGAAACATCGATGAGACAGAAACATCAATCAGCTGCCTCCTGCACACCTCCTACTGGGGGTGTACCTGCAACCAAGGTACATGTCCTTGACCAGAATCGAACCTGGGACCTTTCAGTCCACAGGCCAATGCTCTATCCACGGAGCCAAACCAGTTAGGGCTATTGAAAACTTTTAAAAGTCAAAATTCAGTGATGCTCTTCACATACCAATATTTATTTCCCTCACCTTGCCCCCTCAGTATTGTGCAACATTTCATGGTCTTAAGTTCTAGAGATAAGGATGGATTGCATTAAGGAGAGAAGTGGGAGCAAAAAGAAAGAGGAGGGAGTAAAAGAGGGCATGTAGCACGAAGGCAGCACCAAATTTCAAGAGAAAATAATATATATATATATATATATATATATATATATATATATATATATATATATATTTTATTCTCAAATGATCCTTCTTTGCCATTCTCTCTTTTTTGAGTTTTCTTTTTTCCCTGAAACATATTCTGTGTCCTTTAATTCTTAAAGATTCTCAGTTTCAATTTCCATAAACCAACTTCCCACAATGAGTTTAACTGATAATAGCTTAAAAGTTTCTCTCTCCCCCAAGGGACATTTTCCTTTTAATAGAAGACATTTTGTAGACTAAAATACTTTAGGATCAAAAGCAATGAATATTTTATGGTGGGGTTCTGGCACCAAGATAATTAGTGAGGAGGATATCTCTGGACTGATGGCCAGGATTCACAGACCTTTTTCTTAGTATGTTCTGGGGCATATGGTTTAGAGCTCAGACCTAAAGGGAAGGAATCCTATTTGAAGGAAAGAAAGAGAAGAGACTGAAAAGGAAAAGGAAAGTCTGACAAGATTTAGATGGAGTGGTCTGGCTTCCTTTCCTGGAAGTTCTTTAATATCCATAGCTAAGTCACTTTATCTTTGTTGGCAAGATGGGCCATGCACAAATACCTCAAACCAATCATACTCTTAAATAATCTGGAGTTCTGAACTGGCCTGGAGCAATGTGTTTCAGAATCACAGATGACATGCTGCTGGTTCTGTGCCCTATACCCTAAAAGCAAATTTGGATCCTAGTTGGACCACTTACTAGTTAAGTGGACTTGAATAAGCCATTTGTTCTTCTTAGCCTCACATTTCTGATCATTGTAATGTGGACTACGATATACGTATTGAGAAAATGAAGAACAACCATGATAGGGATTAACTCTGCCCTGGCTGGTTTGGCTCAGTGGATAGATTTTTGGGCTGCAGACTGAAGGGTCCCGGGTTTGATTCCTGTCAAGGGCACAAACCTCAGTTGCAAGCTGGATCCCCAGCTCTGGTCAGTGTGTACGTGAAAGACAACCAATTAGTGAGTCTCTCCCATGGGTATTTCTCTCTCTGTCTCTCCCCCTTCCATCCACTCTCTAAAAATCAATGGAAAACATATCCTCTGGTGCTGATTAACAGCAATAACAATAAAAGATCCTTAACTCTGTGTACTAGATGTAGTGCCAACCATTGTATAAATAGCAGCAATTTTGGAGAGGAGGAAGTATGGTTGAAAACATATTGAAAAGCTTTCCCTCGGGTCATACAGCTTGGAGGGGCCTTTCCTATGGCATACCCATGTCTGTACATCTCCAGAACCTATGCTCTTAGACCATGCTCTGGCACATGTTACAGACTTGGCCAATAGCAAGTACTCTTCACTTCTCAAGCCCTAGCCTATTCTCTTAACCAGGTTTGCCCAGATGGAGCTGTCTGGCCTTAGGCAACATTCATGTGCTATCCATGGTGGAGCCCTCTGCTTCTGATCATCTGCCCTTTCAGACCTCTGTCTGTTATCTATGCCAGACAGTGCACATGTGTGATACTCCACCTGCCTATTTTGGCTTCACCTTGCCACTAATTGTTTGGGAGTTCTGTCCCTCCTAATTAATCATCATTCGTTTTAGATGATCCTGCTAATGATTATGCCTCATCCTAAGCACAGAGTAGCTTGCATTCAGCCAACAGCTCCTGCACTACCTTTATCGACAAACACAGAGTCATGCTTCGTGTACAGCACAGAGTTGGGAATTGACGATGTGCAAGTACTCATCAGAGCAGGGTCTCTTGCCACTAAATCAAGATAATCTAGTCAAGTAGGCATGAAAAAAAGTCTCAACGGGAACGCAAATGATCACAGAAAATATCTCAGAGGAGGTGAAAAATTATTTTGATTTTGAAGACTAAGTCTTATGCAAGTAGAGATGAAGTCATTGACTATAAAACTCATTTCTCACGCTGGGTTTAGTGGGAAGGTTTTGCCACCACTTGAGAAAAGCATTGCTGCCCAGCAAGGAATGTTATTGTCCTAACAGATTTTTTTTTTTTTAAGAGTGAAAGACAATGAATCAGTCAAACTCCAAAACTCAAATTTGGAGACAAATACATAGACTTGGAAACAGGACAGTATTCAAAAGTTCCATGAAGTGTTCACAAAAATAAATATTTTCTTTTAAACATAACACAATCAACTATTTCTTCAGTGTGTACAATTCTATTCCAGGCCCCGGAAATACCCTTGCATAAATAAATAGAGTTAACTAAACTGGTACTTAGATGAACAATATATTTTAATAAAAGCCTTTAAAGTAAAATTAAGCCGATGCACAGTTTCTTTGAACTAGCGTGTATTAACCAAAGCCAACACGTATTTGCCTTTGCAGAAACTGACACTGGAGCAGATACAGTTATAATCAAAGCCAGAGCTCTCACTTGATTTTTCCCCCCATTCTAACCCATGCATCCTAATTAAAGCCATATGATTGAACTTCAGCTATTAATTTTACATAACCTGATATACATGCACTGCTGAATAAACCTTGGGTCCTTCAACCAAATTAGAGAAGTTAACTAGAACGGATATGTTTGTTGGCTGGTGCCTAACATATAATTTACTTAAACCAATATTAGAATAGAAACCAATGTATCTGTATTTCAACTACATACACTTTCCCAGCATATGTGATTGTTACATAAATAGATACATATTCCTCTAGACCACTTCATATTCAAGAAACCAATGAATTAACTGCGTTCAGAAGATGTGACAGAATAATCACCCTGCCTTCCATTTCCCTTTTTCTTCTTTTCACATAAACTTTAAAAAAAATACTTCTGTGAAACAGGTCAGCGAGAGAACCAGAAGAGAGTATGTTATGAGGCAAAATTAATGAAGGCACTGCTGTCTGTTGGGAGGAACGCAGGGCTGGGAGTGAGTGGTTACAGATTTGGTTCCAATTTTGCAACTAACTCGTGTGTTTTTGGATAAATCACTTAACTCATCTGGGCCTGATTTTTCTCATTTGTAATAATGAAGATAATACTTCCCTAATCACCCAGGGCTGTTATAAGAATGAAAAGGAGATAAAATGTAAACTTACTTTGAAGTGGTCTTTTAATCATTACACAGCTAATAGGCATTATTGTTACTGATAATTCCCATGTCCTTAGAGTCAATGAATGGTTGTCAGGAGCCAAATAAAGTCATAACTTAGGAATAGTCAGACCAGATTCCACTAAGTGTTTTCCTTTCTCCGTGACAGTCTTAGGCTATGAGTATATTCTGAATGGCCAACCCAGCATACTGGCATTTTTTCCCCTTATATTAAGCTTCTTTACATTTCTCCTTGACCTCTTCAATAGGCAAGAGTCTGACAGCCGAGGAAATAGGACAAAGAAGGCTTGGTATCTATTATCAGCCACTCTTTATGGTATCCAAATGGGAAAAGAAAATGTAGCAGGATTTCCCCCCTAAGTAACATCTCAATGAGTCCTGAATAAATGCTAAGTATGTTCTTCAAGGGAGAAATTATGAGAAATGCCTCATCTGTGTTGGACAGTGTGTGATAACAAGAACATAAATGGTGATTCTGCATGTATAGGAGTCTAGCGCTAGACAAAAATCTCACGAGAGTTGAAGATCCAGTTCCTCACAGGTAATGGGCTTCTGCAGATTGCAACCCCAGTTTGCAATAGGTACCATTCCCTTCTGCATTCTCATGACTTTATTGGTTGAAAAGAGAGGAAAACAACTAATCAACACAATCTCTGAAACTTATATTTTTCTGTATTGTTGCTTTTCTCCTTTCCAGGCCTCTCTTTCTCTCTCAGAAAACTTCCCAGTAACAGTTGCCATGGGCAACATTCCCGTTATCTAGTTCAGTAACTTTAAAGTTTGATTTTTTTTTTGCAACAAATTATGTTAAAATGTATTTTGCATTTTAACAGTATATAAGTACATATGTATATATCTATGCAATAGTAAAAAAGATTTCTAGAAAAATTCTCATTGCTATGTGATATCCTATGATTTTTTTTTATTCTGTATCGTGTAATATTTTAGTCAATATTTTTGGTTGCTACCCAATTGATGACAGGACTCATTAAGGAGAAGACAGCCACAGTTTAAAGAACATTGACCTAGACAAGAATTTTCTACTAAAAATACCTCACAAGTCTCCTGAAGGATGAGAGGTTGATGTATTTCTATGAGCATATTGATTGATTCTTGCTGTGTTTCCAGGAATATTTGCTTTCAAACTTATATTCTTTTTAAAAAATATATATTTTATTGATTTTTTACAGAGAGGAAGGGAGAGGGATAGAGAGCTAGAAACGTCGATGAGAGAGAAACATCGACCAGTTGCCTCTTGCACACCCCCTACCGGGGATGTGCCCACAACTAATGTACATGCCCTTGACCGGAATCGAACCTGGGACCTTTCAGTCTGCAGACCAATGCTCTACTGCTGAGCCAAACCGGTTTCGGCTCAAACTTATATTCTGAAAGAGTTGAAAAATTTTGCTCTTTAGGGCCAGATATAACCGGGTTTGACACCTATCTTTTTGAAAAATTACTCATAATGTTTTTGAGTTTCAGCTTCTTCAGTTGCAAACATGGAAAAATCATGCTTATGCCATTGGCTTTTGAGAGAATTAATGTGATAACTATGTGAATGTGCATGACATGCTATAGATATTCATTAAATACTGGGTTCTTTATTTCTTTCTAACTCCTTCCCTTCCCTTCCCTTCCCTTCCCTTCCCTTCCCTTCCCTTCCCTTCCCTTCCCTTCCCTTCCCTTCCCTTCCCTTCCCTTCCCTTCCCTTCCCTTCCCTTCCCTTCCCTTCCCTTCCCTTCCCTTCTCCCCTCCCCTCCCTTTTCCTCCCCTTTCCTCCTTTCCCCTTCCCTCCCCACCCCTCCCCTCTTCTCTCCTTCACATCACCCATCAAAATGACAATTTTTTCAAAATCCTCTTTAAGTATAAAAGCAAATATATGTTTACTCCAAGTAGCATTTTACTCTTCTTCCCTCCCATTCCCTTCCCTCTCCTTCCTTTCCCTTATCCTCCCCTCACTTACCCTTCTCTCCCCTCCCTTACCCCCCTCTCCTTTCTTTCCTTCCCTTTCCATTCTTCTTTCCTTTTTTCTTGATTTAGAAAACGGTGTTGTAAACCTCAAGAACTGAGCCTGGTGTGGTTAGAATGGAAGGTATAATGCTCATAGTATGTGTTGATTTCACTTGCCAAGAAGTAAGGCCAACTCTTCATGAAGAATGCTGTCAACTAGAAACTGAAAGAAACAAAGAAAAATATTCTCAGCCACTGACCCAAGAATAATCTTACTAGCAAATCTGGCAGAGAAAAAAGCAAATGATACTTGTGGCTTTGGACAGCTACAATGCTGAGAAGTTATAGGTTCTCCTGTTTGCTTTGTATTTTATATTTGCCAGTCTTTCTAGAACAGTGGGACCTCAAATTGGGAGCAATTATCTTTAAATCATACTAATCCAAGCAGCATGATTCCCAGAGATTTAAGCATGGGTTAGCCCTAAGAAAACATGAGATATTTGTTTTTCTACAACTATTTTTTTTGTCTCTCCCTTTCTGTTTCTGTCCTTTCCAAGACTCATGTGTTCTCTTGCTGCCTAGAATGTCTAATCAAACATCTCTCACTCTTTGTAACAGGGTCCAAATTCATCTCTCCTTCATATCTCCCATCAAAATGACATTTTTTTTCAAAATCCTCTTTAAGTATAAAAGCAAGTATATGTTAGTTTACTTCAAGTAGCATATATGAAAATGATGAGAAATAGTTTAGTAATGTGTCTGTTCTTAATTATGGGGAGAATATAAAACAAACTTACCAATGGCCAGTGTGGTTCAGTGGGTTGTGCATCATCTCGTGCACTGAAAGGTTGCCAATTCAATCTCAGGTCAGGTTACATACCTGGATTGCAGACTCAGTTCCTGGAAGGGGACATGTAGGAGGCAACCCATCAATGTTACTCTCTCACATAGATGTTTCTCTCTCTCTCTTTCTCTCCCCCCCTCACTCTTTCTCTCTCTCTTCCTAACAATCAGTAAACTATTACCCCAAAAAACCACAAAGCTTAACAATTTTCAAAATTTTGCTTGCTTCTAAATCAACTATAGAGCTTGTGCATTTTATTTACTTATTTATATTTTTATATTTTTAAAAAATATATTTTATTGATTTTTTACAGAGAGGAATGGAGAGGGATAGAGAGTTAAAAACATTGATGGGAGAGAAACATCTATCAGCTGCCTCCTGCACACCCGCTACTGGGGATGTGCCCGCAGTCAAGGTATATGCCCTTGACAGGAATCGAACCTGGGACCTTTCAGTCCACAGACTGATGCTCTATCCACTGAGCTAAACCGGTTTCAGCTGAGCTTGTGCATTTTAGACTTTACCAATGAAAGTTTGGATTCATTAAATTGGGAAAAAGGGCTGTGGATATGTCTTTTTACATATTTTTACAAGCTCTTTCAGGTTATTTTAATTTTGCCTTTGACCAATACTTTGGGAATTTCTGCCTTATTCAAAGGGGTGCTCTACAAACTTAAAGAGTAGATGGAGAAATACTTAGGTATAAGAGCTTCCGTTCTTAAAATAGTATGGAAGAAGGGATTGCTCTCAAAATTTGTACCCAAACTCCATCCTACACTTAGACTACCACCATTCCACTATAGATTACAAAATCAGGTCTGCACATTGTATGAGTTTTAAGAGTCCCCAGTAGGCATTTTGCTGTGAGACTATGTGTTATATAAAATGATTCAATTTTGTGCTCTTCACAATGCCTGTGGAATAGTGAGTAATCCTTGAATTTGATTCTCCAGTAAAATCAACCAATAATATCAAGAGAAGCATTTTGAGGCAGATAAATCCTTGATTTTTTTTTGAGTGAGAAAACCAAAGCCTATAAAGTTACACAAAGCAGTTTCATATTTAATTTCTCATGCATTTGTTACACACCATCAAGGTAGAAAGAACGCATCATGCTACCTGTTGATAGGTATATGAAACTCAGAGAATATACTTAATGTTTTTTTCAGTATTGCCCATAGTCAATGGCAGAGTTAGGAATTAAATCAGATTGCTTGATACTAATTTGGGACTCTGTGGACTGCATGATGTTTTATATTGTAGTGTAAAGTATGAACTTCTTATAAGAGAGCTTTGGAGAGAGCAGCAAGCTTGGTGTATCAGATATATATTGTGTACTGACTTTCAACATTGATTTAGCATATGCTTTTGTGACTAAGCAATTTATTTTTGGCTCCATTAGGCTGTTTTCCAGTTATGGCTTGGCTGACTTGCCTTGTAATCTGATGCTGGTCATCTGGTGGCTCTGCTTCTGGGTATTGGCTTACTGTTAGTCAACCCCAAGACTGCAAATAGGACACCTGTCTCTTATCAAACAGGCTGGTCCAGGACTATTTATATGGTAGACAGTTCTCAGCCAACAGAGCAGCAGCTACAATATCTCTTGTGGCACATGTGCACAACTGGTGCGACATTCCTTTGGCCCACATAAAGTAACAAGACAAGACTTGTGATTATGAGTTGAGAAATAGACAAGGGATGAATAAATAGATGCCACCCCTTGATGGAAGGAGTAAGTTATACTGCAAAAGACTAAAGAAGGAAGACTAGGGGGTATTTGTACAACCCAGCACAGCTGATTTTAAAAGGTTAGATAAATTAGCAAAGGACATAGACTCAGTTAAAATTATTTAGGGACTTACTGTTTTTACATATTTTATATATTTATATATTCTTTATTTATGCTTCAATTTTTTTAAATTTTATACTGGAAAATCCCAAAACTGCATTTAGAAATCTAAACCATACAGTCTTTGAGGATAATTTAATTAATGATAATCAATAAAGTCCAAGAAAACCCTGGGGTGTAGCTAGAACATCTTTCTAATTATGCAGATGCTCGTTGTTCTTCAATGTAGCCACATAATGAACTGACACTAAATAGATTTTTGTGCACCAATGTTACTGTGGATATTCTGAATTTGAGGGTTGTGAAATACCCCACTGGATTATGTGCGGAATAGGTGGGTGAGGACTGGTAGATATGTACCATCTCTCAGAAATTTTAAAATCATATATATATATATGGCTAATATGCAAAGTATCCTCTCAGGAGTTTGACCGGAAGTTTGAATGTTTGCTATTACATGCAATGACCACCAGGGGAAGGCGTGGAATGAAGGGAGGCTTCGGCTGGCAGCTGGTAGCTGGGGAAGGGAGGCCCTGATTGCTGGCCAGGCCTAGGGACTCTACCTGTGCATGAATTTTGTGCACTGGGCCTCTAATGTTTGAATAATTAGAGGTATTCAAAGGAGTCTAAAATAGAAAGACTTGATACTTCTGCTAATTACAAGTTGGGTAATTTATATAAACTACTACATATATGTTAGCCTTTGCAGCTGAAAAATTAAAGCTCTCTTTATCAGGTTGTGTGATGAGATTAGATTATATACAAAATGATTTTATGATCATGGTTATAAACTAAGGTGTCAACGTCATCTGACATTATTCCAATAATATCAAAGAGCAGCATTTTTCTAGAGATCTTTGAGGTTATTGTAGAATGGCAGTTTTTAAAATCATTTTGCTTGATGACAAAATCAGATTATATACTTGCTGAAGATAGGTATTTAATTTACTTCAAACTTATTTTTGAACCTCATGTCCCAACCTGGAAGCTCTTTGCTTGTCCCTCTTTAATAAAGATCTATCCATGTAAATTAATAGTGGTCTCTAAGGCAGGGCTCCAAAACATTTCCCTTTGTGGAGAGTTTTCTCAAATTCTAGTACCATAAGGGAAGCTTAGAGGAATTGAGTGGAGATGAGTCCTAGCAAGGTCTTGGGATCATAATTCCTCTTAATTTTCTTACAAAGTCAAAGCTTATCATCATTCTATGCAATCACAATTAAGTAGCTAAGACACCCTCTATGTAAGGATTAAAGGATAGAACTCTAGCATGCTGCCTCCTACTCCATATGGAAGGGAAGTTTGAGGAATAGCAAACTAATTTAAGTGGTTTTTTGCATTGACTTACATATTTCCTTAAAAGTGAATTTGATGACTGGTAGATTAATGGTAAGGTTGAGAAGAAACTGATCAATATCAACAGCCCAGTATTACATCGAGTTCCCATTTACTGTTTCGCCATCCAGATTTCCCAGTACTTTCCCTTCATTCTTAATTCTCCATGAGCACTACAATGGGGCAGAGCCCTGGCCTCCTCCTTTGGTTTCTGCTTCCCCTTGGGGTTCTCTCATTATGATTTCTGCTCCAACCTTCTACTAGAACAATCTTCAGAAAAACACTGCCCCTGCTCCTGCTTTAAAATTCCAGACTAAGCAAGACATATTCCACTTTCTGTGTTTTCTATGATTATAGTGAACTGAGCTCTAATATTAGAAAAGGGAAACAAATGTAAGTATAAACTTAACCAAAGAATAACAGAGAGAAGACAATTACTCACAGGAAGTCAAACTTGCAAGTGCAGTTTTCTAATTCTGAGGTAATTGAACCCTTGGCCTAAGAGCTGGTACATGTCTTGGCATCTCTAGTTACTTGTTTACTAACCTTTCTTCGGTCTTCCTGCCTTCATGTCATGGGTGCCATCTTATATTGTATTTCTCTTCCAAACTAAAGATCTCTTTAGATTTAAAACTCGCATTATACTTCATTTAGTTGTGATATCTTGTCCAAAGGTTAACATCATGTACTTTCATCATCATTTACCAGAACCATATTTATTGATGCAAGAAATGCTCCCATATTTTTTTTTTAATTCATGGAAATCTCCTCTTGTCCCATACAAAGAAGAAACCATGACAATGGAAGACCCAATGAATCTATACTTTCCAGAACTTAACACATATTATGTATACAGAAATAAAAAGAATATTTAGAAAACAACAGAGTTTTTATTGAGAAATCCAGAATCTAATAGGACACCACTGCTCAATTAGCCCTGGATACATAACATTGTAAGTTTCTTAATGTGCTTGTAGATATGGGAAATTTAAAGAAAATATTTTAAAATAAGCATCAGGAATATAATATGGATATCTTCTCTAGAAATATGTCAAGTGTCATGTAGTGGGTCCAGTATTTTGTTAGGTGGGAACAGGAAGATGAAAAGCAAAGAAAGTCTGGTTTTCAAAGAGCTTGTTAGCCAGAGAGGGCAATAAAATAAGTTAATGGAATAATTCAAATAAATAAAATGGAAAATATGGCTTAATGGGTGAGAAGCAAAGAGTCTGAGGAAAGAGTAATTAGCAGATAAAAGATACAGAGAAAGAGAAAGAGGCATATGAAGAGAACATTAAATGTTTCATTAAATGTTTTGAAAGAAACTCTCATCTATTCCATCTATTCTGTAATTTATGTCATATCAATTTGAGAGACCAGAGACTATTTCTATGATTGAAGCATTTAAGCATAGTGCCCATTCTATATGTTTAATACTTATTAAAATATTAAATGAATTGGCAAAATATCTACTGATCCATTATTCCAGACAACCTTCCTCAGATGGTTGTGAGTATATGGGTATAGGCAATAAGTCAATAGAAGGCATCCCCTAGTGCTGAAGTATGAAAAAAAATGAACAAGGGCTTCAGCTTCTGTTTTCAATGGCTTGTTGTGAAGTCTATTCACAGGGTATATTTAGAAAAGCATACAATTTAGTGTATGGTTAAATAAGACATGGCAGATGCATGCACTTAATAAATGCAAAATATGATACAAATGTCAGAATTACTAATGTGAGGATGGGGTGGTAAAAACTGTGAGTGACACAGCAAGTCTGAAAGAGGAACTTCCTCGTGGTAGGATTCACAAGGATCTCACCATTTGTTATCAGGAGAAAAGCAACAGATTCATTCTCATAACGTGGCATATACTAGGAGCTCAATTCATATTTGATAAAGTTCTGTGAGTTGAAGTTGCCTGATACCTGTGAGGGAGACTTTTTGAAAGACTAAACACTTGCTTTTGGCCAACCTTGAAGGATGAGCAGGATTCAGAGAAGTGGGGAGTTGGAGGCAGGGCAATGTGGGAAAAAACAGGGCAGGGTGTGTGAATTGCTTGGGAAAGAGAGTTTGTCCTGGGTAGCAATAGGAACATTCATTAAACCGTTATGGAACTGTTCATTATATTAACTTAGGATATTTTTAAAGAAATAAGATACCGAATGGCAAAGTGCTTACAGATTAGTTTTCTACTGTCCCTGGCCTGGTTTGTGAAATGTTTGCTTTTCGATGATCTGCACCTACTCTTGTCTCCATTTTTGCTTTCAGCAAGCCACTCTCGGGGAAGGGTCATGCCTGTGGTGGGCTTGTCCCACACTGAGATTCCTCCAGGCTCCTTTCCAAAGACCCTGCCATTCCCTCCAGCCAGTTTCTCTTTTGATCTTAAAGTCCCTGGTTTTCCTTCTCAGGACCTCCCACATCTTAGCTGAAAAGGCTCTGGCAACTTGATTTGGATTCAGCCTTGAATTCCTCCTCTCTTTCCTCACAGCAAGTTTTCTGCCAGAGACATGTTGGGCGTGAGCCAAGTCCTCTTGTACCGGAGCATCGCCCTGCTGCCAAAGAAGCCTGCTCCAAGCCATCTCCTCCTGCAGGCAGCTGGCCCTCCCCTGGAATGGTATATGTCCCATTCATGCTTGTGGCTGTATCCAGCTGTCACACATCCAGCCACTTGCATTCAGACAGGTACATTTTTCTAAGGAAAGCTTGAGTGGAGGAGAACAGGAGGCCTAGTAAGTGAGTCATTTGTTCTGAGTGTCTCTCCCAGGCACACAGTTGCTGCTCTGCATAGCTTGGACCACAAGAACATATTCATCATTTTAGAGGTGAGTGGGTAGGACTTGTTTACCTATAGATTCGAACTGCTTTTACTCCTAAATAGTGACCCTCACAAGCTGACCTGAGTCTGAACTTGTTTGTCATTATGTCTTCTTTCCTATTTGTCTAATAATGAAGGGACCATTTCACCTCTATATGACTTAGTTTCTCAATGTAGATGAAAAAATTTGCACTATTTCCTTAAAGGGTTGTTAGAGAATAAAATGTGTTATCAGAGGCTAAAGTGTTCTACAAGCTATGAAAAGCCATAGCTTTTTCGTGAAAATTCTCCCTAGGCAGAACAGGTGAGATTGTCACTGTGGAGTTAATATGTCACATATACACTGCATCACTTATTTGACCTCACAAATTTTAATTGCATAATAACATTATAGAGCAAGATCTCTACTGTTTTTCTTCTAGCATTGTTCATAAGATAATTTTGAGGTTTTTCTTCCACCAGGAGAGCATATTTATATTTAACTAGAGGCCCGGTGCACAAAATTGATGCTCTTGGGGTGTCCCTCAGCCCAGCCTGTACCCTCTCGCAGTCCTGGAGCTGTGGAGGGATCTCTGACTGATGACTTAGGCCCACAGGGAGTGAGCCTAAGCCCGTCAGTAGGACATCCTTAGCATTGTCGCTGAGGTGGAAGATGCTCCCACCACTGTTGCTGTGTTTGCCAGCCATGAACCAGCTCAGGGCTTCTTGGGAGTGCACTGACCACCAGGTGGCAGCTCTTGCATTGAACATCTGCTCCCTGTGGTCAGTGTGTCTCATATCAACCTGGTCGGTCTGCCATTTGGTCAATTTGCATATTAGCCTTTTATTACAAAGGATTATGACACTCAGACATTTTCCTAATTAGCCTGCTTCTATACCTCAACTTTACTGACTGCCTCAGAAAAGATTCATATTTGTTGAGTACATCCCCCATGAAGCATTGTGCTCGTGCCTCTGAGAATAGCAGTGAGCAAGACACATCCAGCCCCTTCAATCAAATGTAAATCTGATTATTGGAGGGATCCTGTTGTAATCTCCTAATATACTTTCTTTAACCTGTATTACCTCCAACACCTATTGAAGTTCTAGATACAAAGCATATGAAACTGATGGGTGAATCAGTTGCAAATTCTAATATCTCTTCACAAATAGCAGACTTTGTACAGAAGGCTAGACTTCTCAGACATATCAACCCAGGGAGAAGATGGGTAGTGGTGAATACAGATTGTATGTAGATTGAGTAGTGGTCTCCTTGTGTTATGGAAATTTCAGTGCAGAGCTAATTCGTTTGTATGGCTGTAGAATATAGAAACTACATCATAACTGCACATTTCTTTTTATGAAATCAGTTAGCAGCCAAGGAATCCCATTGAAATGAATAGAAACTAATTGAATATAATAGGGAATTACCTGAACATATATTGCCACTAAATTAAATTAATTGAAGGTAATTGATAGTGACTGGAATTAATAAAAGTAATGGAAACAAATTGTACTTAATTAAAATTTATTGAAATTGAATTAAACTCAATAACTCAAAGTCTATTAAATTTAATAGATGCTAATTGATATTAATTATAGACAATGCTTAATAATAACAGACCATTCTGAAAGGCTTCCGGCTGCATTGGCATCATAGTATTGTCTTTAACGTGTAAAAAATAAATTCTAAGAAGAAAAACAAAAAAGCATTCACAGGAATAAAATACTGCTTTGGAATTTTCTATTCTTCTGAAGAGTGGTAGAGTTAGAAGAATTGGATTCTGATAACAGAGCTTCCCTAGAAGATGGGAAGATAGAAATGGTTGCACTTCTTTCAGGGAGGAGACTTTTATTAGAGTTTAAGGAGAACATTTCACCCTTTAAAACATTAGCTTTGATTTGATGAATACTTTTACAGTGGATGTTATATTCAGCATCTACCATCTTTACAGCTGTGTTGTCCAATTCCTTTATGGGTGTGTTTTTTTGTTTGTTTTTTGTTTTCCTTTTTTTTTTTTTTTCTTTTTTTTTTTTTCTCTTCCTCAGTCACAGAGGATCCAAACCCCATAGGGTTTTTCACAGATATGTTAAAGGGAGTACTTGCACTTTCAGCTCCTTCTTCTCAACTTTGGGCATTGGTGGAGGAGTGGGGGAGGGTTTCTGAGCTGGATTTCCTGATGTGGAATTATATCAGCTGGGCCCTTCCTTTAGTGGCAGTGATAGTTCATGCTTGCATTTAGTGATGTTCACATCCAGCATGCTTTTACCAACCTTGTGGCTTTCTGAGGAACATTGTTTTGTTTTTATTGTTGTTATTTTTTTGAAAAGAAGTAATTTTTCTCTCAAAAGAACTACATCAAATTTATTTTTCATCAAATAATTTATTAAATGCTTAGATGAAGTTCACTGTGTGGAGTGGGAATAAATGCTAAATTATTCAGCTTACATCAGGAGAAGCTCAGGACTCAGTACATCAATCTGATTTCCTGGCTCAGTATCAGAAGCATCTAAAGTGACGTGTTAAAAATACTCTGGTCAGGAGAGGTATTTGTGTTTTTCCTTTTAATCTCCAGGTAATTAGGAAGCATATACAGAGAGAACCACTACGAAAAATGCAGGTTTTTCTTAGCTTTTGCCTTCTTCTCCTTCAGCCCATCTTTGCTTTTCTCAACCCTTAGCTGTGGGGCCAATTTTTCATTTTTCTTTATTTAAAAAATTGCTTGTAAACATTTGAATCATTGCAAAGTACACTAAGCTCATAAAGATCACCCACACTTCATTGCAAGCCAGGCTGAGGAGGTCCTACTGGCTCCTCAGTAAGATGTGTAATTCCATCAGGCTTTCTCTTCTCTCAGGGGAACACCAAGATCTCTTTTAGCAATATATGTGTAACATTTAAGCAGTATCTCTTTGGGTTCTCTCAATGTTATAAATATTCAAAATCAGTAGGTTTTTTTTTGTTTGTTTTTTTGTAATGTTCACATATTTTATTGGAACCTTGGGTACAAAGGTATAACAGGATTTATATCTGGGCACGTGTTTACATTAAACTTGAAGTATCCAGTCTGGAAGTTGTCTAATCTTAGTGCAATTATAATAAAACCATCAACACTCCCTTCCCAGCATTTAATTTTGCACATATATATTTAACAAGGCAAAAGAATAGATCCCTAAATTTATAGGAATTTAATCAATAAATGAAGTAAAATGTGAGTAAATGTTGTAAAAAAATATTTAAATATTCAAAAAGCAGCCTGACCAGTGTGGCTCAGTGGTTGGGCATCAACCTATGAACCAGGAGGTCATGGTTCCATTCCCAGTCATGGCACATGCCCAGGTTGTAGGCTGGACCCCAGTGTGAGGCAGGCAGGAGGCAGCCGATGAGCGATTCTCATCATTGATGTTTCTATCTCTCTCTTCCTCTCCTTTCCTCTCTGAAATCAATAAAACAAACATTCAAAAAGCACATGAACGGAACTGATTTTCCTCCTTGATGTTTATATCACAGTGAGATTCCTCTGCTTTCCTCCCTCTCCCATTGTTTCTCCCTTGAAATTCAGGAAATTCTTTTCTGGCTCTTGGCTCTTAAGCAGTAGTGTCTTAAAGGTGACTAGTTTTGGGACTGCATTTTCAGAGGACTCTGGCTTATGGAAGCATGGAATTTCCTAGTGCTCCTTCATATAGGGAAAAAGACTGAACAGCTGGAGGTTGCAGTGGTGGTGGTGGGAAACCTGACACCTTGATTGATATTAGTTTTATTTCCGTATTTAATTCTCACTGTTCATCAGAATTAAGAGAATAAGAACTTTAGTATATTTTGATGTATATTATACTTTTGGCCATTTTTAATCCAACAATTTACATGATATTTGTGTTTCTTGATTACTGTCCATTTATTATTTGTGTACTTTTCTACTTAATTATTTTGTCTTGAGAGCCTTTTTATAATATTCCAAAATATTGATGGTTCTTTTAATTCTATTTACATAAGGAATGTTTGATCTAAAATTCGGTTAGTTTTGTGTTACCCTTACTGTACATAATTAAAGACATTTTTCTGTCCTTCTTTTCCATCATACTGGTTAACAAAGAGTTAGGTGGCTAACTAAATAAATAGATAAATGAGATGAGTGAATCATTAAATAGATTTTCAAATAAATAAGAATAGGCATTTATCCTATAGATTCTGAAATAATATTTCAATGAAATTTAAAAATAATAACATAATGCCTAGCTGGGATTGCTCAGTTGACCCCTGACCTACAAACCAGGAGGTCATGGTTCAGTTCCCAGTCAGGGCACATGTCTATGTTTTGGGCTTGATCCCCAGTGTGGGGTGTGCAGGAGACAGCCTATCCATTATTATCCCTCATCATTAATATTTCCATCTTTCTCTCCTTCTATCTTCCTCTCTAAAATCAATAAAACCTATTTCAAAAATAAAAATATTAACATAGGTTTCTGTCTAAGGTAGCATGGTCAACTAACTTGGACAGACCACCTTTAACTTCAAAACAATAAAAAAAAAAGTTGGATAAATTGTTTATCAATGAGCCAGTTAGAAAGTAAAAGATTTTTTAAGATCCTAACAAAAAAACGAAGATTTCCAATCTGAGAGAGTGAGGCACTTGCCTAACCTTGACCCTGATGAGACTGAGCTTTGTTCTTTGATCCATGAAGCACTTGCTAAAGAAGATTCTTTGTTTTAAGCTGAGACACCTTCACTGAATTTGGAAACATGAAATAAACCTTAGAAATAAGCATCTTAGTATTTTTTTCCACAAACTTAGTCATTTGCCTTACACATTATGAATGTTTAGTATATTTTTTAAATCATTTTTTCTGCATATAATCCATATTGTGTCTTGTAGTACATATGTTTCTCGCACACCTAAAAATTTTACTTTCCTTCTGAATTTGTACATGCTTTCTTCAAGTAGAAGCAGTGAAGGGTATATGTGGTTAGATATGAGATCCAGATCCATATAAATCAGTTCAAAGCCCCATCTCTGACTTATGAGTTGTACAACCTTGGATACATCACTTGAACTGTCTTTACCTCAGAGTTGTAGTGAAAATGAAATTAATTTATTCATATAAATAATTGACATGGAGTAAGAACTCAAATACATAAGAGAAATAAATGGGATGTTCATGGTTTTGAGAAAAAGAACAATATCTGATTTCCTACTGGGTTCTTTCCTTCAAGACCCTAATACACTAGAAATGAGATTTAATCACACCCGAAACTTTTCAGTCACAGAGACTTAGTGACTCTCTCTATTTCTGATTCTCTGAACTTTAGTATCTTTCTTTTCTCACTCTTCATCAAACCCATGCTTTATAGATAAGTATGATTCTCAGTAATACAGAATATCAAACCTATGTGATATCTGAGTCTGGCTGACACTAAAATAAGTAAATGAATAAAGATATTGACTTTTATGTGATATTAGATATTGAAATTTTGTAAATTCCTCCAAACAAAAATTATGTACTAAATCATTTACCTTTTTGTGAGATGTTTTGATGTCACAGAACATGTCTTTAGAATGAAATCATTAGTCACAGCTACCTGTTTCTGTCTCTTCAGATGTTTTGTATTATTTGATTGAAAACTTGTATAATTAATAAAATTACTCATTTTTATCTGAATATTTTTGTGGCAAAATCTTCTGTCGTTAGCTGATTGAAATAATTTTCTGATAAGATTTAAAGGTCAATTCCAATAATTCATTGTAGGCCTTGTTTTTCTATTTCAGATCTCTGAAGAATAGTCTTTTAGAGAGCTTGTTTGGAGGTTCTAGCAGGGGAGCGCAGCTACTCGTATACCCTTGACAGAAGCTTCGGGAGGGACGCACATGGATCGGTGAGGGAGGACGGGGACACCCGCCTAGCCAGCCAGATCAGCCGAATCAACCCTGGCGATCAATGGGGTGACAGATGTCGCAGCCAGATCGCCCTCACATCCTGAAGAATAGTCTTTTAAAAAATCACCTTAGTATGTGTTTGGAGAAATTTTTATTTTTAATTCTCCAAGAGAATCAGAAAATTCTTGAATTGGTTTAGTCATGAAAAACTTAACTAAATTCTCCTAGAGAATTCAAGACATTGATATGGCCCCATCATTGACATTTGTTTTACTCATTCTTTACTTTTAGCCTGGAAATTTTTAAAAAATATGTTTTTATTGATTTCAGATAGAGGAAGGGAGAGAGAGAGAGACATCAAAGATGAGAAACATCGATTGACTGCCTTCTGCACAACCTCTACTGGGGATCAAGCCCACAACCTGAGCATGTGCCTTGACCAGGAATAGAACTATGACCTCCTGGTTCATGGATAGATGCTCAACCACTGAACCACACTGGGTGGGCTCAGCCTAGAAAATTAATTTAACCACAACTAAAACATTGTGTCCTCAGATTTGGTGGGAGAATTTAAAAATACATCTTTTTCCCCCCATTTTGGTAACACCAGGCAGCAAATATTGATAGCAGTCTGACTGATGAGTCTCAATCTTACCCGCTATCCAGAAAATGGAAAGCCTAATGCATGGGGCTGACTAGCAATGAGTAGCTCAATCAGACCACTTTCTCAACACTTATACCATTATAAAATTCTAATGCATTTCTGAGTCCAATCTTGTTTTACAAAATTACTTAGAGTGGCCTACTTGCTTTCTGAAGAGACAGGTTAACTTCCTTGAATAGCTCAGCTCATTTGAAACTGCTGTTCAAATATTCTAAACTGCCACATCACATCCTCATATGAAATACACTTTTGCCCTTTCCTATAAATTTTGTATAGCAGAATACAACATTATTCATTGGATTTTTCTCTTTCTCTCTCTCTCTCTCCTTGAGATAATCACATCCTTAGGGCATTATAAGGGAAGACATGTATCCAAGCTCCTATAATCCCCAGGAGTGTGATTGACTTGTGGTAATTATACCCTCCTTCCAAGATGTCTTATACTATTATTTTGGTGCCTTATTGCTCAAATATGACAGGGATATCTGATAATGTTATTACTTCACCTTATCACACTTTAATAAATAATGTGGGAAGTATGCAGCGAGCTTGTCTAAAGAGGCCACACATCCACAGGGAAAGTATGTGTGATACTAATATTAATTTGAAGAGCTGAAGGTGAGCAACAGAAACATTAACATAAGATATTTTACCATGAACGATTAAACAAAACACACAAAGCAGGGTATATCAAAGCACAGCTCCCTTCTGGCCATTTGGAGAACAGATTGCCCATCCAAGTGTGAACATTTGACACTTATGTGTCTTCTGAGCCATGAAAAGATGCCTGAGATTTGTTGTTTCTTTATTTACAGACTTGCCCTTTCCCCTGCATCTAGGGTAATTGTTATAAAGGTGAATCAATATGTATTTGGAACATTAGCTATTAAGGAATGAGCTTTCTGTGGTCATCGATTTAATAACATCTAATGATATTTTCGCTCACTTTCTTTGAAGATTCTCTCTTTCTTTCTTTAGCTTTTTATGTATCTAAGGACTTATTGATTAGTGCTTGGCAGACAATTCTAATTATAATTAAAAACCATCATTGTACACATGCAGAGCATCTTTTTTTAACCATATAGTGACATGCTTATTACCTAATTAAGTATTTAAAGTGTTAGGGTATATAACTATTAGGGCAGGAGAAGGGGAAAGAGATAGAGGGAAGGGAAGTTTATTTCATCTATTAAACAAAGAAGTCATCAATCTTAGGACTTGCCAAGATAAAATAACCAGATCTTCTCATAAATTCTGGGAAAAGCCACAACAATGTAAAAGGAAGACCTTGAAATTTAGTCTAATGCCTAAGACTGTGGTCGGCAAACTCTTCAGTCAACAGAGCCAAATATCAACAGTACAAGGATTGAAATTTCTTTTGAGAGCAAAATTTTTTAAACTTAAATTTCTTCTAATGCCACTTCTTCAAAATAGACTCACCCAGGCCATGGTATTTTGTGGAAGAGCCACACTCAAGGGGCCAAAGAGCCACATGTGGCTCAAGAGCCGCAGTTTGCCAACCACTGGCCTACAATATCTGGCAGGGGAATCTTGAAACCTATGGGAGGGGAGTATAAAACTCTTGAACCCTTATCTGGAGGGTCACTCAGGCTAGATGAGTTGCCTGCTTGTGCTTTTATATCAACTGTATTATTAATAAATTCACTTGCTTCGCTTCAAAATTGCTTTGTCACTGGTCTGAATTCTTTCTCATGAGTGTGAAAATGGCTGAGGAGGGGAGAGCCTCCTTCAATTAGGGTGGCTCTCTAGTAACAAAATGATGTGGAATAAATGGGTGCATTACTAAGGATCCGAATCAGTTTCAAAACTTGAGGAAATGAAACACTAAGTTACCTGTGAAAAGATTAAATTAATTCACTCAAGAACCCTGATATAGTAAATGTTTAAAAATTATAAATGGCATGATTAGTAGATTATTATTTCATTCCTTAATCTGTTATATTGTGATTGACTAAACATATTCCTAAAACAAAATACAGATAAAATCCAAATCTATTGCAAAATGAACTTGTAAGGGGGAGAGGAAAGAAGGGGAAGAAAGCTAGAGTCAAATACCACATGATAAAGAATAACCATAAGTAACATTGGCAACCTGGATCTTGAAGATGAAAATATTGAGCTTTCCATTCTCCTGTGTGGCCCAAGGCAAAAAAGAGTCACTGATAATTGATTACTTACTATGTAACAAACATAGTTATAGACCTTGTGATTCATATAAAAAATCATCTCCAACTATTTTCAGCCCAGTGGTAATATGGTAATATTGTATGTGTGTACACGCACGCGCGCACACACACACACACACACACACACACCAGAGGAATTTATATGATAACTTATAAATGAGCAGCAGTACATTCCTTTTAGAATGCAATCTAAAAAAACAACAACAACAAAATAATGTTGTATCTGTTAGGGTTCAACCAGAGAGGTTATATATTAAGAGACTTACTGAAAATATTTGGCTGAAGAAATCTAAAAGTCATAGAGTATGCCTTCAAGAATGGAAGGTTGGAGCACTTGGATGAGAGCTGAAACTACTGTCCACAAGCGTAATTTCTTCTTCAGGGAAGCTTCATCTTTTCTCTTCAGACATTTCAATTGATTGGATCAGGCACATTAGATTGTCTAGTTTAATCTCCCTTACTTAAATTCAATCTATAGTGCATGTTAATCACATTTACAAACTATATTTACTCCAACACCTGGATTAGTGTTTGATTGAATAACTGGGGATTGTAGCCTAACCCAGTTTACACATAAAACATAAAAGTTCATGGCACATCTCCTTAAACCATACTTAATCTGCTAATAAAGACAATAACAAATTTATCTTTCTACCTGAAATGATACAACTATTCTGCATTCAACTAAGCCTTGCTAAATCTTTCCCTGTAAAAAAGTACAAAATCCTTGAGTGATGTTCTCTATTATTCTTAATATTCTATAACTTTAACACTGTGTTATAATGTTAACTCTTATTAAAACATGTTACCTACTAGAGGTATAATATTATAGAAGCAATAATACAACAATATTTTGTCTATATGTATATTACATATAAAATATAGTTATAACGAAGCAAGGAAAACATACTGATTACAGTTCTCATTTTTGCAACTGGTCATGTGTTTTTATCTGGTGTTTTTTAACTATTCTCTTCCATTACTCATTCTATATTCCCTTTGTACTCATTGGGAACCTTAGATAGTGGTTGTTCTTTGTAACCCAAACTTTTATTCCTGAAAGGTATGGTCCATTAGCAGTCTTGCCTGAATTGGTTGTTGTAGTTTTCTGTTGACTTTAAAAATATGTATTTTTATTGATTTCAGAGAGGAAGGGAGAAGGGGGGAGAGAGAGAGAGAGAGAGAGAGAGAGAGAGAGAGAGAGAGAGAGAGAAGTAAACATCAATGATGAGAGAGAATCATTGATCTGATGTCTCCTGCATATCCCACCAACACTGGGGAATGAGCTCACAACCTGAGCATTGCCCCCACCCGGAATCAAACTATGACTTCGTGGTTTGTAGGTTGATACTCAACCATTGCGCTATGCTGATCAGACTGTATTGACGTTTAATCATAGAACATAGTCATACTAAAAGCTGCTTTAAGGAATCTGCTGCATTCCAGACATACTCTTTCTTACTGCCATATTATAATAGAAAACAAATTTCCCTTTGGTGATTGGGATCAGACACCCAGCCTGTAAAGTAATTCCCTTCTTTGCTTGCCAATTCAGAGGCCCAGGGTGTCTAAAGGGGTTGGGTGGCAAACTTATTAATTTCCATATTGCCTATAACTGCATTTGTGCAATCACTGCAAAGGTAAATAGTAAAGGTAGAGTCTGGTCTGCAAAGCTCAAACTCTTTGTAATATGGATCTTCATCCACAACATTTGCTGATAGACAACAGTGTAAAAATCAGTTTTGCTCTATTGAGTTAAAAAGACTTTGAACTTGGAATCCTAGTCCCTGCCAAAAGATATCATTCACCTATTAGATAAAAAAAGTTAGTTGTGAATATTCATAAAAATGAAAGATTAATCAAGTGCCCATAAGAAGAAATGACCTGAGGAAAAACATTAAACAACAAATGAATTGAAACTGAAATCTCAATGTAGGGCAAGACAAATATGAGCAGGAAATCACAGATATGAAGTTTTTTAATAAATACAGTTACATCTAAATTGATTATGAGACATAATTGCATAATATAATTAGTAAATGTGGTTTTATGAAATAGAAAAGACACACTGCAAGAGAAAATATAATAATGATATAGTTATATAAAAGTACTAAGGTATTTCAGCAAAATCCAGGAATTTTAAAATATTGTAGGTGGGAAGCAGGAAATAAAAGCATTCTAAACTTTCCCGTAAGAGATGAGAGACTTCATAGGGAAAAATAAAAGCATTTGTTATAGGTAATAATAGATAAATGTGTATGCTTCGTAATGCAGAGAAAGCTAAGAAAGCAACTACTGGAATGTAAGGTCAATAAATCAGTCAGATTTCTGACTTAGAGGAAAGAGTAGAATAAATAGAATCAAAATAAAATAAGTTAAAATGAGGAAATAGCAAAGTAAATTAAATGATAAATATTAAGTTGAGTGATAATTTCCTGCTCCCATCAAGTAGGTAGAACTCTTAGGCTGATTAAAATGTAATCTGGCTATATGTTGCTTGCAAAAAAACTACAAATGAAATAATGAAAAATTAAAAAGAGAGATGGAAAAAGATATTAGGCAAATGCAAAAACGACAAAGCAAAAGTATTAGACTTGATACTACAGAAAGTGATATTTAAGGTTAAAAGTACTGAAGAGAATACTGAAGGACATTATATCAAGATAAAAGGAGCAATTTATGAAGATGATATAAAAGTCATAAAGTTGCATGCACCAGGAAGATAGCCACTAAATATATAAAGCAAAATATTAGAAATGCACATTGACCTTGATAAAAATACAATTATGGGAGAAACTTTTATTACTCCACATTCAAGAATTGCACAGATGTAATAGACAAGAAATAAGTGAGGGCACAGAGGCATAGAATAATATAGTCAATAAACTAGATTTTATGTGGGGAAATACACAGATGTA
Organism: Pipistrellus hanaki; assembly: GCF_964339955.1. Taxonomy (NCBI): domain Eukaryota; kingdom Metazoa; phylum Chordata; class Mammalia; order Chiroptera; family Vespertilionidae; genus Pipistrellus; species Pipistrellus hanaki. Next base: position 75,797,909 of record NC_140508.1, read on the forward strand.
CAATATGTACATCATAGCATCCTGAAGTAAAATAGATTTTTCCTTATATTCAGAGTCTACTTACATTAAATTATATCCTGTCCATATATAAACTTAAGTCATTTTCAAAAAGAGAAATTTTATAGTTAACAATCTTGATCATAGTCCAATGTAGCTATAATACAAAATATCCTTCAAATATTAATTTCTTAGAAATTAAGAATTGTCTGTGTGAAAAATTCTTGGGGGCAAAAAAAGTCAAAACTTAAAGACTGCATAGGAAATAAAGCAAAGGCAAATTAGCATTTCTAGATTGGTAGGATTATTTGGACAAGCATTTAAGGGGCTAGGAAGTCATGGTTCAATTCCTGGTCAGGGCACATACCCTGAGTTGCAGGCTCAATCCCCAGTATGAAGCATGAAAAAGGCAGCCAATCAATGATTTTCTCTCATCATTGATGTTTCTATCTCTCTCACCCTCTCTCTTCTCTGAAACAATATATTTTTTTTTTTAATTACATGTGGATTTTTGATTCTGAAATTGTTTGCATCACTGATCCCCTGCATTTCTCAAGGGTCAACTGTATTATCAAAATACGTGTAAATAGAAAACATAGGTAACTGATCAGTATAAAATCAAGTGTCTATATGTTGCTTCAGTGAGATCTCTTTTGAAGGCCTACTTTCCCTCCTGTGTGTCTCTATTTGTATACTTATAAAGGTTTTAAAGAAGCAGAAAAACATTTTTCTGCTACTTGTCTGCAAGAAACTTACCATCTAATCCTAGAGATTGGAAACTATCAAATGTCAACTTAAAAGAATATATAGGCAGTTGACCATTGGAGAATGATCACTATTTACCTTTCATAAAAAAAAATGCTAATTCAAATTCAGAGGGCTTTAAGTGAAGTTGGAAATTATCTGAATGCATTTTGTAAATGAGATGGGATATAACAAGATCTGAAAAAAGAAGGATATATCAAGCAAAGGCGGGCTGGATGGTATGAAGGATATTGAGAGACAAGAAAAGCTGGTCTTTAGCTGTGTCTGATAACTAATCTTTCTTTCCTCTCCTCTCCTCTCCTCTCCTCTCCTCTCCTCTCCTCTCCTCTCCTCTCCTCCCCTCCCCTCCCCTCCCCTCCCCTCCCCTCCCCTCCCCTCCCCTCCCCTCCCCTCCCCTCCCCTCCCCTCCCCTCCCCTCCCCTCCCCTCCCCCCTCCCATCCCCCCTCCCCTCCCCTCCCCTCCCCTCCCCTCCCCTCCCCCCTCCCCTCCCCCCTCCCCTCCCCTCCCCTCCCCTCCCCTCCCCTCCCCTCCCCTCCCTCTCCTCTCCCTCTCCTCTCCCTCTCCTCTCCCTCTCCTCTCCTCTCTTGTCTTCTGTTATGTAACTCTTCCTCCTTTCTATAACGAGAATACCATATTAGAAGTCAGAATACTTTCATTATAATCAACTCTCCATCTCTTATTAACTGTGTCTTTGTCTTTGGGAAAATAGCAATCTCTTTAAAGCTCAGTTTCCAAGGTGGGAAATACGTGCATGTGGTAACACTCATTTTATAGGTCTGCTGTGAATATGAAGTGAGATCATGAATATAGAAGTGCTTTGAAAATTGTCAAGTGCTTTACAAGAGGGAAGGATTATTTTTTGCTTTTATAGATGTAAAGGTTTTACTTCTAAAAGCACTCAGAACAATTTGAATATTTACATAATAGTGAAGAATGTATTATACTTTGGCAGTGAGGAACCAGAAAACATTGATTTCTATTTCTAAATTTCTTTATATCACCTACAGCAGCCCCCTTTGCTGTCCTGAACAAAATGAGAAGTAGTAATTTTTGATTACATAGTTTTGAGTCCACATTTGATTACTAAATGCATTACTACTTAGGAAACACTTTTACTAAATTACCTTACAGTGTTAAAATTCTCTTCATGGGAAAATGTTAACTTCTAATTTTGTGGGAAGCTCTTCAAAAATATAGGAACTATGCTATGTATACATTAAAAACACCAAGAGTCTTGCACAAATTGTACCAAATAGCAGACCTTTGATAAATTAATCTTGAGGGTTTAGTAAAGAGTTTTCTGGCACCTACTAGATAAGACTAACTGGGGGAATCAGCTTTCTGAAAGCCCCAACATTTAAATTCAAATAGATAGTAAAAAAAAAAAAAAAGACTGCTGCATTTTCAAGTTATTAAAAAGAGCAATACCTATGACCCTCTGAAAGATTAATTCCTACATTTCTCCCTATAGTTCTTTGCAAACAAAAACTACAGTTACTAAAAGTGACTTTCCATTCCCACAATAAATAAATTTTTAAAATGTGTATTTTGCCTTTATAAGAAAGGCACATATTTAGAAAACACATTACAAGTAGATACAACTTTAAAAAATAAAAGCAGGACATTCTGATGAACTAATTCCATTTTTCTTATTTCTTCATAACCCACAGGCTGAGTTATGCTTTCCCAGTTGCATGTAGAGTTTGAAAAGTTACAGAATATCCCAGAGTTTACATTGCAAGACTTAAGACAAGGTGTAAGCAGAAGCTCAAATTCCCGCCTGCTCCATCCCAACTGTGAATGGAAGGTGATGTCTGTAATGGAATCTAGGGCATTTGACTTTCATTTCTCAGCACTAACAATTTCATGACCCTTATTCATCACACTACTCAAAATGAGACATTTAATTAAGTGTGCTCACATTTTAATACTCCACTCAATTGGCTATAAACCCAGGAATGCGTGCAGATCGTATGGTACTCTTCCACGTTCCCTTTCGCACCATACATTACTTTTCATGGGAAGCCATAACTGTATGCTCCATTATGAGCGTTTCTGCTGGAAACTTGGGCTTTCTCATTCCACTTCCTCAGCAGGATGCTCGCTATAATCAGGCAAGCAGACGAGACTTCTGATGTTCCCTTTAACATTGCTCATGCAATTTGTAGTACCGGAACTTCCCGACAATACCAAAGTTAGGCTCCAGAGCTGTATGTCCTTATGAGAGTTTATTATTTTATCTAAAACACTTTTATCTTCTAAAATCCCCTTTCTAAATGCTCCATTTACTTGGAGTTAGAGTAATTTTCATTCTTTGGGGAAGACCACTACTGTCCTACTCTATCTGACTACACAGGACATTTCTAATCGTCTCTACTATAATGTGGAGGGACCATCCGTCAGCCCATATAGAAGATAGTGTTTGTCATTGTGGTGGTGGGAGTATTCTCCTTTCAACATATGTGTCAGTTGGATTTGTTTATGCTTGTAAATGCCAGTTTTTAGCTACTCGTGTATACACCCAGTTAAGAATATTTTTCCCCTAATGGAGACTATGATAAACTGAACAAAACGATAGCTTTGGAGTCAGAGAGTTGTACCTTTGAAATCTAGCTCTGAAACTTTCTACCTGTGGGATCTCAACAAACTGTATTATGCTTTTAGGAATTCAGTTTTGTCATCTATAAATAGGGAGTAATAAAGCCTACGTCAAGGTGTTTTCATAAAGAGAATACTTATTATTTACATACATTGTATGCATAAATATCGTTCTTTCATTATTATGCCTTTCTTCATCAACCCAATTCATAGCAATTATTTATCCCTCTCAGTTTCTATAGAAATTCCGCTGAGCTTAATCTTATGGTTATTTACATGTCATTTATCCATTAGCAGTGCCCTTTTTTGGATAACTAAGCACATTAAGAACTATTAGAAAGAGATGACATATGGCTCTCAACCGATTAACTCATGCTTGATGACATATGGCTCTCAACCTGAGGTTAACCTAAATCTCAGTATGAGGTGGAATGATATTTATATAATAGAAAAACACAATATTAGAAATTATAAATATATTTCCCTTCCCCTCCAGCCTTCAGGTCTTATTAAGATATCGAGTCAATGGTCCATTTTGCTCTTATAAACATAGCTTACTTTATGTAAACAAAATTAGAGAATCCTCTGGGGGGTAGGGGGAAGATTGCTATATCCTGGTTTCAAGGGCACAGTAGCCTAAGGCGAATGAGGACAACGTGTTTCAGTGGGAACAGGCTTGGGGAAAGCTCTTAGTTTTGCCATTTTTCCCCTCCCACCTTGCTTGAGTTCCAGTGCTTGCTTTTGAGTCACCATGAAGCAGAAGCAGAGAGGCATCAACTCCCTCAGGGATAGCCAGGGATGGTGAGTGTAGTGTTGCAGAGAAGTAGCCTCTTCTGAGACTATAAACAGACAGCATGTGCAAGAAGACCCCTGATTCTATCTACCCACATACACATATTTCCAAGCAATGGATACTATAAAGAAAAGCAACTATTAGAAAACCTTAGTTCCTAAAGCAGAGAATAATAAGAGTTCTCTGAAGAACAGTCAACTGCAGAGGAAAGTGCACAAATGATTTCAGCTGAGCTCAGAGTGTAACACCAGGGGATCTTCACATTTTTCCATTCCTACCTTTTCTAAGTCCCAAGGTACGCTATGCCCTGGGTCTTCAAACCTTTCCTCATGTATATTAACAAAGTCCCAGATATTCCAGAAGGATATGAACTAACAAAACCAACAAACCAACTGAACAGAGAGGAAATTAGCCAAGTAGCATTCCTATTATTAAAAAAACCCAAATAACAGCAACAACAAAACCTTCTATGGAATGAAACTACAGAGTCCAATGGAATTCAAGTTGATTTTAAAGAAGTGAACATAATTTAATATCTCTCTATATAAAAGGCTAATATGCTAAGTGTCTGTCCATCTGACCGGTTGCTATGATGTGCACTGACCTCCAGGGGACAGACGCTCAATGCAGGAGCTGCTGTGATGAGCACTGGTCATTTACAGAGAAATGCCACTGCGGACCTGGCATCCACAAAGCAACACTTTGCTTCCTCCAATTGGGACACAGGCCCTGTCACCACCATGGAGTGACAGCACACCAAATCACAGCTGATGATGCTGAGACCCCATGGCTCAAAATGCAGTCCACAGTCCAACCCAGGCCAAAATGGTCGCTGTGGGCACCAGGTAATGACATCATGTAGCAATGCCCAGCTTCCTTTCCCTAGTGACTAGCCTCCTGGGAGTTTCTTCAGCCCAGGAACATGACTTGCTTTATAGCCCGATGGAAACATTTTACACTTTAACCAAATGTCTGTGAAGCATTTTTCTGTGCCTCATCTTATTTGATCCTCCCAGAAGTCCTGGAGTAGATAGATAGGAGACTAGGTGAAATCCTATTTTCATTAGTCGGAAAACAGAGATTTAGAAAGCTTAGAAACTTGACTGAAAAGAAGTAAGAAATGGTGGGCCTTGAAATGACTTCAGGTTTTCTCACTGTGCAGACTATAGTCAAACATTGCTGCAGTTAAATAGTTTACCCTTTGTTCTCCCTGCATGATCTACAATAATAATCTGCTTTGTGTTGATATTTACTGCTGTGTTGTTGACAATTACCTGAAAGAGAAGTTAGAGTGCTTCACTGGGCTGGAAAAAGTTTAGCTAAATGACAAAGCAGGTTTAATTAAGCAAGTTTATATATATATATATACATATATATATATATATATATATATATATATATATATATATATATGTATATATATATATATATATTATAGGCACCAGCAAGATACATATGAAGCTCTTGCTGGTGCCAATAGCAAACATGTGTTTTGATCTGTCATTGTCGATTGTGAATTTGGCAGATCATCAATTATTATAAAAGGTGAATAACAATATTAAAATATTTCTTCTAATTTCCTTTTAATGTGCACAAATCCATGCACTGGGGCACTAGTTCTAAGTAAAGTGTACCATTTGTTGTCTACATGTTTGGAGATTTACATATAGGCCTGTGGTGCTTGCCTTCAAGGCAAGTTTAGAGGCAATAAATAATTGCAACAACAGTACTCATAAAAATAACCTGATGAATTATCTCCATTCTTATTTCTGGACCTCAATTTATATCATCTATTGTGCCCCTTCACCTAATTCTGGATTAATTGTTTTTATTATTTCCCAAATCAATTTATCTATCAATAAATAAAACACTTCATCATTGGGGATACCAAAAAATTTTACACCGTGACCTTGAGAAAATTGTGAAGGTACTAGTATAAAAGCCACACCAGGCTTTACCATCTCTGTCATATTCATTCATGGCTCTTAAGCTCCTCAGCTCTGAAGTTTAACATTATTCCTCCTCCTATGCCTAGTCTGTAACTCTGGCTTTCCTTTTCAATGTCTAGTCTTCTGTTTCTGCCACATGGCATATTCACAACACAATTATTCACATCAAGTTATAGGTGACAGCAGTTGACAATGCTCTATGTACCTTATTAGGACAGTAATCATTAATATTAGGAAATTTAAATCTTATTGTGACAAGCCTGGTAGTTTGTTTACTTCTGTAGCCAGGGGGAGGGAAGGTCAATGGCATTTAAATAGAGACAGAGAGAACTTCTTGCTCTATAATCTCTTCACACACAGTTGAATTAAAGGCTAGCTCAGGATTAATTTGCTTCTCCTTTCACAAACAAAATTACTGTGGCCTATGAGAAGCTGTTTTTTTTGTTCATCTGTGATCAATCTTTATAGCTCTAGGGGATGAAAATCTAACCCATGATTATGCAATCAGACTTGACACATAAGCAAGAGAGTCAGACACTCATTTACCAAAATGGATTGAGCAGAAAATCCCAGAGCTTTTAATGCTAATGTGAGTATACATTTTCAAGAATCCAGGCCATTCTAAGCAATGGAGAATAACAAGTTCCTAATCTCTTCAAGAGCACAGGTCCCCCAGATGGGGACTGCTGTAACCCATCAAATATTCACTTCCCAAGTATCAGATCTTGTTGTTAAGACAGAGTTAAATTTATTACTTACTAAGGTAAGAGTGACTACTACCCCAAAACGAGGAAAAAATAGCAGGCACTATATTTATTGAATCTTTGAAGTCTGTTTAAAGTGCAGATAATTTATTAGGATTGGGTGAGAAGATCATGATATAATAGTTAAGAATTGGAGGACTTTTGAGGCAAGGAGTTAAAAGAATTTTGGGCTGTAAATTATCAGCTGATGGTTTCTACTGAAAAGTTGGGTTCTTTTAAAGATTCAAGAATAAGTCATAAACTTATTTGGAACTTTTATCTTTCTGGAAAGGCGTCTCCTAGAATAGTAAAGTTATGCTAATGAAAACAAGATGATAATCAAGTCAAGTTTATGTAGACAGTAAACTATTTGGCACACATCTTTTTTTCAGGAATTTTCCCAATTTTCTGTAATCCACAAATGCATCATTTACTAGAATAATTTTCATGTCTTCTGAATCTTGTAAAGTTTCTGGTATATGGAAACATTCATTAATTGATGAGTAAATATAATAAATCAATCAAATTAAATCTAGGCTGTAGATGACTGAGAAAATCATCTTTTTACAAATAGGTTTTGCCATGAGAACCAGTAGAAATATTTATGGATTAGTAAAATTTGGGAGATGAGCCACAAAGAATAAGAGAAATACCACTGAAGTGAGGGGAGAAGAAAACACAATGTTTACATTAATATCATTGATCTTTCAAGAAATCTTTGGCTAAGACCATCATTGCACAATAAAGGCCACTAGAATTCAGTAATGGCACTAGCTTTTGGATATCTTAGAAACCAGTGCTGCTATTTTTATGAGTTAAAGATATTGCTATAAGAAGGGAGGATGAAGAGCGGTTTTATGTTCTCTGTGGACCTGCCAGTGGGGAGACTTTCAAGCCCAGGAATTTGGATTTTTCCTCTGTTCTTGTGTTTCCTCTAAGTTATACATCCTTTTGATAATTCTGGAGGTCCTACATATCTGAGTTCAAAATTTTTAAAAATCTGTATTTGGATTATCTAACCTGGAAAAATATCAGTAGAAGCCTAGAAGAAATCAGACATATGATTATTAAAATCCAGGTAGTGAGCCCCAAAAATAGTATCCTCTTCATATATGTTTTAAACAACAAGCAATGAATGGGTTAGGAAATAAATCCATCATCTGTTTTCACCTTTCTTTTTTGAATGTCTTTATGGAAATAAGTGAGTGTCAGGGTGGGGAAAGACTTTGCATATGATTAAAATAGACACTCTTGTTCACTAGGCCTTGTATTTAAGCAAATAGGGCCAAAATTGTGAAGACCCTTGGAATGTGAGCCAGGTTCAAGCAAAGACCAGAGTGTCTTAATTCTAGTTCACCCTGAGGTATGTAGACTGTTCAGTCATATATTTGTGTTACTTGGGTAGTTAAGATCAAAAGGCACCCTCCTCCTATACCTTTTCTGTGTGGTTGATTGTCAGCTGGAGTTCAATAAAAGGGGATAATGTAGTTTTCTTTATGGTCAAGGTAGGGCAGCCTTTGTCATACCTAGAGAGTCAGGAAAATGTATGTAGGAATCTAGGCTTTTCCACAGGAGAAAAAATATGTTATTTGCCTTAACTGTTCAGGTAGAGTGTTGATCTGTACATGAAAGTCCATCCCTACACCTGAGAAATCTGGGCCCTTTTCCTAAACTGCATTAGAGAGCCAGCCCTAGCCTTTGTCATAAAGTGGTTTGTATAAAAATTGAGGATTCCATGGGTCCAGGAAGAATATGCATCAGGAGTCCACACCTGTCACCTTGGGATCTTTGAATTTCCTGCCCCAAAGCCCCTAGACTTGATCAGGGCCCATGTTCCAATCTTCTCTGGGTCCTTCCTCCCAATGCCATGCTATGTCTCTAGTGTGCACACTCCTAGGCTCAATGAGTTAGCACAAGGCCATCTCTTGTAAGAGGTATACACAGGTTGGACATGCATGGTGGAGTATCCATGAACATGGGCATAAGCTTCCTGACAGTTTAGGACTAGGTCAGGGGAGGGAAATGGGGTATATGGGAAGAAGAAAGAGGAGATAGCTGTGTGTCAAGGATCCAGGAGCTCTGCATGCTTTTGTTATCATTCTCCTATAAAACTGCAAGGAAATGAAGAACCCTCAACTCAGACTTGGTCTTCCTGGTAATTATGAAAACATATTTGTTAAGATGAAGCATAGATCATGGTTATTTAATATTTTATTAATTTGATTTAATACTTTTAAATATTTATATATTAAGCATGAGGACCTTTAGTTTTACTCTTTTCTTATATTATTAGATGTTTGCCTGCACGTGTATGTGTATGTATATGTGTATGTATTAAGTGATACATATGGTATTGGTTTGGGCAATTTAGGTGTGAGATAAATGTAACTCAGACTGGGGAAAGTATTGTAGTGAAACTATTGCCTTCCTCCCAAAATATTAAAAATTTTTCTTTACTGTTAGAAAACAAACACAGGAACCTGAATTAAACCAAGCATGAAAAAGTATTAGTCTAGAAGGCTAATGGATGGTGACAAGAATGGTGACAAGGTGCTGGAATTAGATCCCAGAGAGAAAGAGAACTCTTTGTCAAAGGAAGTTGATTTTTATCAGACATAGTTCGTGTTTAGCTTTTACTATAGAGAGTGGTGGTGCCTAAAAGAGCTTTCAAGATTTGGAGAGCCCAAGGCTTCTCTAACTGAATTATTTCTACTGAAATCATAGTCCATCCATCGTTGGATTTATATAAATACAGTTTATAAATTTTCAATTTCATGTAGAATATTATATATCCATTTATCCATATAGGGAAACATTTTAATTTTACTAAAAAAAAGGTGTTTCCCAAGGCTGACATGTAAGCTTGCCTCTGCTATTGACTGGTGACCCTGTAGTGTAGGCAACAAGGCATGCGTTGGTGCTCTGGAGTGTGGGCCAATTCTACCTGGACCATAAGAAACAAAGACCACAGCTCCTGGAGGGAATGGTCTGAAGGCTCACAAGGGCTGCTCTGCCCCAAGTCCCTGGCAACCCATACTAATACACTCTTGACAGTTTCAAGTCAATTCCAAATTCTACATTACCTAGGTATCTGAGTTCTGTATACACTGTACACAAAGCCACCTTATAGCATATGGAGGGAAAGCAAAATAAAACAAAACACCCCAATATAAACAAACAAACAAAACAGAACTGCTTTCTACTCCAAAGTATGCATTGGTAGGAAGCAAACGAGCTAAAATAGCCCATGAGAAATGGCAGACATTTTAAAAATAGTGTTTTATTAAAAATGTAAGAAGCTATCAATGGTTCTGAGAAACTGGGGCAATTTGAAAACACTTGTTAATATAATTACCTATGCAGAGACAGCGGTTGAAATATAACCTGTGATTGCTTTAGACTGCTTAGTTGACAGAGTGAACCTTATGGTGGAATTAATTTTCCCTTTGGTTTCTATATAGACTGGAAGTCCCTATAGTAAGAAAAATGTTTTAATTGTTGGAGCCTAGCATGCACATTGTTTAAAATATCTTCTAATAGTAAGTGGCCATCACTGATTCCTTTGTTTAATGGTTTATCCCTTAGCTCCATTTACCCCTTTACACCCTGTCAATTTACCCCTTTACACCCTGTAAAGAAATTACATCCAATGGAGACTTGACTATTTGTCATTAATCCTTTCTAATTACTTGCTTTATCAAATGTTTTCAAGTAGGCTCAGGGAACTCCCTGTTTACTATAGTTGCATATACCACTGTTAACTAAAATGGCCACTGTTTTCCATCAGTTACATGGAGTATCACATATGTGATGGACTCTGCAGGGGGAAAACAAGAAACACAAAAGGGATTCCCTACCTCTGTGACTATTGGAGTGTGGCTGGATCATAGGGAAGAGCGTGAAAAATGGAGAATTCTACTCCTGTAAAATAAGGAACAGTCATCTCTCATCCCAGTGCCTACATGAACCCAGTTCCCTCATGTTCTCTTCCTACTTCCTTCAATTTGAACTGTCCTCAGATATGTCAGTAACACAGGGAAAAGGTAAGTAAGACTTATTTTCAAAAAACTACCTTGAAAAATATAGGTTTTTAATTGTACATTCAATATATTCACAAACCAAAGGGCTGACTTCTCATTTCCTTTCATTCTTGTTCTCTGCCTGCTTTCACTTGGAGGGCAACATTATTTCCAGCTTATTTATTTATTTATTAATTAATTTATTGAGCTATGTATTCATTTATTGAGTCTCTCTATTAATTCTGTACCCAACCCGTGTCAGTCACTCGGACCCATGCTGGGCACCCAGAGTGCAGGTTGTAGATAAGGAAGATTAAATGGGCTCCCAAGATGAAAAGGGCATTTGTAGGTCAGTGGAAATGGGTCTGGTATCACAGCCGAGAATATTAATTAATATTTGGGTCAGTAAGAACATTTCGAGCCTGTATGTTGAACAGAGGTCAAGGAGTTGAAAGAAAAGATACCTAACACTGACTCTAGAGGGCCAAATTAAAAATGTTAGCTGGCATTCTCCACCCCTCCTCCAGGGAGCTGGACTGTTAACGTGGCATTGAAATGTATCACTCCCAGTCTGCAGGCCATTCTGATCGGACAAAGCAGGGCTGCCTGCTGTGCTAAATGCACTCCCATTATTTCTTTGCCCTCATTCTTGGATACAACTGCTTTCCAGTTAATATCTTGGGTGCATTTTAAGTCAGCACTTGATGCCAGTCATTCAGTAAAAGTAGGCTTAAACTGGACTCAGCAGTGAACAATTTTTTGGATAACTTTATAGATTCCTCTTTTTTTTTTTTTTTTTTTTTTTTTTTTTTAAGTTAGCCAAGACTTACTTTTGTTTTATAGATTTTTCTGCCTCCCAAGACCTCCAATCAGAGTGTACAATTCTGTTTTCACTTATGTTATGTGATGGGTTTGCTGTCAAGTTTCTGTTTGCTCTTCCAGATCTACGCTCCATGCTTTTCTCTCTGCTCTGTATCCCGGGAGGCTGACTTATCTGAACTCTACACATAGAACTCTTAACTTTCTGGCTCCTGCTTGGATTTGGCCCATGGGGAGCACCAGGAGGAAAACAGTGGTTATTCCCCTAGTTTCCTCACTGTTATTAAATGCTGAATAAATGCTCACTGCTCCAGGCGGTGGAAGGTGGAAGAGGAGGTAGAGGTGAGGGGAGCCTCTTTGTCTCCAGGTATCAGTAATTATTTCTTTTCTTTGAACCCTCACATTTATTAAAGGAGTAACTAAGCTCAGGGTATTTCATTATCTCTGCTCCTATTACTTAAATGCCTTATAAACTATTCATGTATTAAAACCCCTAAATTAATACAATTGGAATACACTTCTGTTTTTGTTGCGATTCTGACACAAAGAGAAACCAAGTTAGAGATGATTGACCAGAAATTTCTTAGAGGTGATGTGGTTAGGTAGAGGCAACCGCATTGTCATGGAAAAGGATCATGACTGAAATCCTGACTCACACTTGCTGTGTAACCTTGTTTGATGTACTCAATCATTCTGCACTTGAGCTTCTTTCTCTGTAAAATGAATGAAATACTTTTTAGGTTTCCTGTGAATATATAATTTAAGAAAAGTGGTAAGCACAGTACCTGGGGCAGATGAAAGTTCTTATCCTGATAGCTAGCAATCAATCTACCCATTCAGGTGTTAATGAAACCAATAATCTAGTTTCTATCATAGAAGCCAGCTTCTCTCAATAGCTAGGCCACTCAGTGACTTCTTGCATTATTAACCCAGGGTAGACAGGAATTCATTGATTCAACTAGTATTTATTGATTGCCTATTATCCAAATGACATCGCATAAAGAACTGTGGAGAATTAAAATAAGATGTAAGTCTTATTTCTCAAGAAGCTTGCATTCTATTAGGAAGAGGAAGAGAAAGAAAATTATCACCAACTGAAGTCATCGTAGCTTCTCTCAGGGTTTTAGATATTCCGGTAGGAAGCTAAATATCATAGAAAGACAGGATTACAGGAGATGTCAAAGGGGAAGGCCGGTTGTCAACAAACTAGAATGCAAAATAGTTAAAAGAAGAAATTTCTTTAAGCCTGGAAAAGATTATCTTTATTTTTTTATTTTATTTTGTTTGAAGAGATTATCTTTAAATGCAAGCCATAGATGATTCTGAAGCTCATTTCCAGAACACATGCTCTTAGAAAGCAGGTGTAACTTCTAGTCCATAACTGACTGGCCATCCACTCACAGACTCTCCTTTCTCAGTTCCAGGACTCAGTAATCATTTTACACACATGTTGAACTGACCATGCAAATCATGATTTCAGAAAGCCAACCTACTTTTAATGAATGCGTTTCTTAAATGATACAAAGAGTGGACCCAGCATTTTATCCTATTTTAGATATGAAGGGTTCTCCGATTTACCTTTAACTGCAAATTTAAAATATTTACTTCATTATCCTTGTTTTGGTTGGTCACAGGTAGATAATTTTCTAAAAACAATAGTTCACTGTTATAAGGGTTCATGCTGCACTCCTGGCGACAGAAGATTTGATTAATTTATTTGGAATCTCAACATTTCCTTCAGCTAAATGGGAAAATGTTGAGTTCTTCACAAATAATTTCTACTTTCATCCAATTTTAATGCTAAGCCATTAAAGATACATTAATATCCTTAAAGCCTATTCATCCTAGTGAGAAACATGGGAATGCAAGTTTTTCAGAGAGAAAATTGTTTCTAATACCATGCCAAATTAAAAAACACACACACACACAAATAGTTTCTGCCTAGATTTGAGCAGTTTAACTAGAATATACATAATTTTCTGAATTTCCTACGAATCCTTGTATATAAAGGAACAAAAGTAAAAGATTATATATATATATATATATATAATCTTTTACTTTTGTATATAATTGATTTCAGAGAGGAAGAGGGAGAAAGAGAGAGAGATAGAAACATCAATGATCAGAGAGAATCATTGATTGACTGCCTCCTGCATTCCCTACACTAGGGATTAAGCCCACAACTCTGGCATGTACCCTGACCAGGAATTGAACCACGACCTCCTGGTTCACAGGTCGACGCTCAACCACTGAGCCAAGCCACCAAAGCAAGGCCTTTCGATTAGTCAGATGATATGGAAGAAATCTGGTTGTGTGAATTGGGATGGGACAATTGTTTTACATGGCCTCCTGCTTGCCCTAGTGGTTGGAGTGAGTTTCATGGGTCCAGCTTACTGCCCTCTGGAACTCTTGTGAGTGTGCTTGGATGTGCGAGTTTGAACATTAAAGGCACTTGTAAGTAATTTCACAAGTCAGTGACTGTAAGCTCCAGTGCTTTCCATTATTATTAAAGACAAGCAATACGATTCCTACATCTGCAACAGATAGTCTATATGGGAATATAAACAGACACAATACACACAAACACACACAGTCATATGCAGAAATAGGTGCATAGGAATGCATACATACATATGATAAGTGCACACACACAGACACAAACAAACAGACACAAGTGCTATTTTCCATTTTCCCAGAATGATGCATTTTGACTGATGTAAATCATATGACAGGGTAATATTAGACATCAGAGATGAAAAGTCAGTTGGTTCTAAGATTTTATCATACATTAGAGGCCTGGTGCATGAAATCCAAGCATGGAGGGGGAAGGATCCTCAGCCTGGCCTGCACCCTCTCCAATCTGGGACCTTTCACGAGATTGGGCCTAAACTGGCAGTCAGACATTCCTCTTGCAAACCGGGACTGCTGGCTCATAACTACTTGCCTGCCTGCCTGCCAGTCACCTCCAACTGCCTCCCCTGCAGGCCTTGTTCCCTCAACTGCCTTCCCCTGCCTGTCTGATCACCCCTAACTGCCTCTGACTGCCAGCCTGATCACCCTTACCTTGCCCCCCTGACCGCCTGATCAACCCTAACATGCCCCCCTAATGTCCTGATTACCCCTAAACAACACTGCCTTGGCCCCTGGGCTAAGCCCCAATCTGACCTCCCTCTGTGGGTGGCAATCTAGCAGATCAGGGGAAGGCACCATTCCCATTACCCTGCTGCTGCTGCTGCTGCTGCCATTGCCAGCCTGAGCCTGGGCCTTTACAACTGCACCTCAGCCCTTCACAGCCACCCCTGTTTGCCTGAGTCTAGGCCCTTCGCAGCCACACCTTGGCTCTTCACAGCCATTCACAGCTGCCTAAGCCTAAAATCTTCATAGCCTCCAGTGGCTATCTGTGCCTTGGCCATTCACAGCCTCATGCCCATCACCTCCTGCTCTCCAGCTGTCAGCTTTGCTGCAATCTGAGCTTGTGGGCATGGGAGAGGGCCCAAGAGGTGCTCCATGCACCTCATGGTGACTGATACTTTGGTTGTTTTGCCAGCAGGGGAGCAGTTAGGTGTGGATCAGGCAGGCAGGGGAGTGGTTAGGTGGTAATCAGGCTGGCAGGCAGAAGCAGTAAGGGCAATCAGGCAGGCAGGCAGGCAGGCAGGCAAGCAGTTGGAAGCCAGCAGTCCCAGATTGCGAGAGGGTATGTCTGACTGCCATTTTAGGCCTGATCCTGGCAGTCGGACATCCCTTGAGGGGTCCCAGATTGGAGAGAGTGCAGGCTGAGCTGAGGGACACCCATTCCTCCCCCAGTGCATGAATTTTGTGTACTGAGCCTTTAGTGTTAAAGTATTTTATCTAATTAATTCCCTTTTAATGTGCATGAATTTTGTGCACTGGGTCACTAATATCTGAATACATGCCCTGAAAGATGTCTCCATTCATGTCTGATTATGCTGAGTCCCTGCACTTGTGTGTTCTCATTTGTTTCAGTGCTACTGAGGAACTTTATTAGGACAAAGGCTCTTAGAACTTTATAAGGGGAATGGATCTTAGATATTAATCAAATAGATTAGTGCTCTTTTTCAAGGTGATTCAGCTGATGCCCTAGCAGGTGAAGTGCCTTTTGAGCAGCATCACCACTGTAGCTTGGTTCCTTTGGGATTTGAGGATCCCTTCCCCACCTTGAGACCCATTTAAAGGTGTGAATGCCATGCTAGTGCCTTTCACAACATCTGATATAATTTATCACAGCACTCTCATGGGGTGGATATAATCCTATTTTACAGCTTGGAAATGACCCCACTGGTAAATACAGGAGTGCAGACTGGAAACTAGGTCTCTACCTTACCTTTCCAGTGAGAGATTCCTGCTAAAGCTGACTCTCTGGAATCATCAATTAAAATGCAAATACACCCGGGAATTATAGTCTTAGAAGGCAATATCCCAGCTACTAATCCTGCTTTAGGGAGGATTAGGTGACAACTCTGTGAGGGTAAAAATTGGACTCTGTAGCTGTGTTGAAAGGCAGATTTTGATAGCAAAATGGCAGAGTATAAACCACTTATTTCATAGCTTTACCTTAAGCTATTCCTACTCTCTGTACCCATCAACTGCGTAGCAGCCCGGTGGAGGAGCTGATGGGAAATTCATTGCCAGGTAAGAGATGGGTCTTTTATTTTTGGAGAAAATGAGCTCGCCCCTCATCCATACCATCACACCAGAGCCCCATTTAGAAATGGGTTTGCCCTGAAACCTTCAGAGAAAGCCCGTTTTCTGGTGAACAGGACAAGGCCCCTCCAGGCAGCCTCGTTACTTTGTGGCCTCTATGATGATAATATATTTGTGCCTAATCCATAATTAACTGGGAAGAGCATGATATTAATTATTTTGCTCAATGGTTAATCAGCGGGGTGTTTCCTGCCCGCATCCTGCTCCTTGTGCTCTAACCTGTCAGCCGCCAGTAATTGTTGCGTGAGCAGATTTGGGTGAAAGTCTCCAAGGAGGACCAAGTCTCCTGTTCCATTAGTGGGAACATATATAGATCATTTTCAGTGCTAATCTAGAGCTAAAATCAATTATGTCTCTTGTATTTAAAAATTAAATTGACTCGCCATGGGAGTAGGATGAAGGAAAAATACATTCCTCCTATTATGTGTAATTACAATTGTAAAACATTTCCTTCGGAATGTAATTGCTGCCTGCAGAGGCTTGGAGTGCTTAGTAGAAAGGCTAGGCGCTAGGCTTTTCTTTCAGGTTTTTCTTCAGGCTTTTGTTTCCTGCCCCTCCCCTCCCAGACCTCTTTCTTCCTCTTCATTTGAATGCTATTATAACACTGTTAGGTCCTTTAAGTCTTCTCAATTTACAGAGAATCCCAAATGTCCTTTAGGGCAAAAGGGAGCAAAAGCCAGGATAGAAAAAGGAGAGCACTAATTTTGCCTCTGACCTATATGATGCAAATTTCACTCTGACTCCTGTTTACTTAGTGTTTACTGTGTGGCTAGGACCCAGTTAGGTGCTGTGGGAAACACACACAAATGACAGGATATCTGTTATCAAGGCCTTTGATTTTGAAGAGTGATCCAAGTATAAGTTATATGAAAACAAGCAGCTTTTTTCTTCTTCTTTTTTTATAATTAGAGTTAAGATTACTTAACCAGTGATAGACATGCCGTTGCTTTAGGAGGTCAATAAATTAGGAGGTCACAAAATTGATTTTGAGTCTATCTTAAAACTCAGTTCTCAGACTTGACTTATTTCCTCTGCCAGAAATGTTATAATTTCTCATAACTGCAACACCCCCACTTCAGAAGTATTTTGGTTGCAAAACAGTAACCAACTCTTAAATGGAACCAGAATTGTCATTATAGGAAAGAGTCCTGTTAGGGTTTTAAAGGACCTAAAACTAGAAGTCTGTCTGAGTCACCCTCAAGGAATTGCACTTTATTGATCCATTTTATTAGGAAAGGTGCTGAATAAAAATAAATCTGATTCCTTCAAGTTCCAAAAATTATATAGTCCTCTATTGTTGATTTTGACTGTGTTGAGCAAACCCAGTCAATGAGTTTTCAAGGCCCATTGACTGGCCATCAGTCAATGAAAAGAAGAGGCAAGGTTAGTTTGAAAAATACATAGTTTGACTCTCATGGAAATACACTATCAGGAGGGACCCCCTGATTAATTATGACAAAGGTAAACAAACTGCTTGAGTTAAAAAACAAATATCCTAACATATACCAATAGTGAAACCTCGTTTGGCAATGCAGTTAGATCAACTGCATGTTCATTGTCCTTGACAAAGTAGAGGCAATTCTATGCATCTCTAATACTTTTAAATACCTAGGGAGACATAGTAATAATAATATGAAACAATAATAAGTAGAAATAATAACAGTGGTATAGTATAAGTAGCAGTAATAGTTGTCACCAGATAAACAGTTTTCTCATTTGGTGAAGGAAGTGGGTGGCTTTTAGGGTGCTGCTGAAATAAGAATTTTCAGAAGTAAAATGACATGTGGAGAGACTTTATTTGCATGGAGTTACATTTCTTGGGCTGCAAATCCCAGGTCCTTTAATCCAGTCCTGAACGAGGGGCAGCTAGGGTTCCAGTGGAGCCAAAAGCAAGGCCAGTGTCCATGGTGTCCATTCCACGTTGCACCCAGATCTAGTTCAGCATCAGTTAATTAAAGTCTATCAGTCCATCTTCTGGGTTCCACATGGTGGTGACCCACATGGATGCAAGGGAGCAAGAGCTCAGAGCCCAGAGCACCAGAGAATAAAAACCAAGAGAGCATGTGCTGTTTGTTCAGAAGTTTAAATATTCAGGTTTCACAGTCCTGCAGTGGCCACACCTATTCTGGCCACTGATTTCCTTCCAGGTGTGAGTGACAGGTAAGCTTCTTCCCATGTTATTCAGACCTTACTGGGCATGCCTCTAGTGGGGAAAAACTTGGAGAGTGTTTACATGACATGCCTATATTATCTAGTTTGTGTTACTCCTTTTATTAGTTAAATAATAGGTAACTATATTCAATAGTGATGATTATAATAGTTTAATATCAATTAGTATTAATGAAAAAAATTACTAAAATAATCTGTAGGTACCAATTGGTATAAGATTATAGATGATATAACAATTTCACTCACTCTTATTATAATTTAGGAGGTATTGAGCCATCCCAAGATGCTAGTTCTGGTTCACTTAAGCCCATCTGGGGAATTTCATCACTTCTATGGCTATAACAGTGAAAGCCTGTGCCAATCAGTGCAAGACATTCCTCTGGCCACCGAGACAGTCAGCAAACTTCAAAAGTAGGCAGTCAGTATGGCATCGAGAAAGACATTTGATGGTTCTAAAACTTTGCCTTCTTTTCCCAAACTCACTAAAACATGTGACAAAGGAGGTGGGTCGATTTGGTATTTCCATTCACATTGTGACCAGCTTGAAGATGAAGCTGGCATTCAGAAGGTGGCAAGGTCAGTGAGAAAATAATAAATTAATGGAGCCAAAACATTGATAGAATTGAGCTTGAAGGGACCTATATATAAATTCTAAACTTTCTACCACATGAGCGAACAGCTACTCCTTTTGTTTAAAATAGGTTGACAAACTATTTTATTATTTATCACCTACAATGGCAGGGGTTTATTATTTATTACCTACAATAACAAATATCTTAATTTGTGTATAAGTACATCACTTCATTTTATAAGCTGCTTCTATACTTTTTATTTATCTTGATTTTATATAGCCATCTTTGAGTTAAATATACAGATATGCTTATTTTATAGATGAGAATTTAGAGGCTCAAAATGATTTTCAGTGGTTCTCAACCTTTCTAATGCCTCTACCCTTTAATACAGTTTCCAACCATAAACTTATTTTTGTTGCCACTTCATAACTGTAATTTTGCTACTGTTAATGAATCGTAATGTAAATATCTGTGTTTTCCAAAGGTCAAAGGCTCTACAGCAGTGATTCTCAGGTTGAGAACCCACAGGTTGAGAACTGCTAGACCATTTCAGTAAAATAAGAAGTGCATAAAGGGTTTTAGCCTATGAGTTTGGAATTTCATCACAATGTTCTTTCTGAGGGAGTTACCAAATTGATTACTGGGGGCATCACTAGTTTCATAGAAAGTACAGGGCAACCTTTTGTTTGTAAATTTATTGGACCAGTGGGTTGGTTAGATCCTTCTTAGCAAAATCGAGAAGTATGAGACTGAAATGTAAGAAAAGGGAAGGGAAGTGGTTGATCCCATCCAGCATTCTGTGGGATTGTGATTTATCTAGAGTAAATCCTTTGTATAGTTTTGTCCCTAATCTGTGCCTTTTGTCACTATTTTTATGTAACACATGTATGTCTCATACTTTCCCCAAATGATCAAAAGGCTTTTCAGTTAGTCCTGTACCTTCCTGTCAAGAAGAAAGTGTTAGATAAACTCATTAATTCTGAAGCATTAGAAGCTTAATTAAAATGCAAATCCTACCCAGAGAGATTTGCATTTCAATGAAGAAGAATGAAGAGGAGGATACTTACCTTAAAAGAATAAAGCAGTACTTGAGGTACTTCAAGCATTAGGAAAAAGATTATTTTGGGGCAAGGATGATTTATCATCACTTTACAAACCACATTATTAAATAAGTGACTACTTAACTCAATATAAAGTCCATCTAAAAGGAGAGCATTAATTATCACCTATATTTGAAGACTTTAATGTCTTCAATGAATAAATATAAAGACACATTTAGAGTTCTGGTTATAAATGTGGATAGAGGTAGAGTTTAAAGGTATCAGCCACATAATTCCATGTTATCAGATAATTGAAAAAATTAATGGGTTTAGATGATTAAAATGTGTCCTATTATGTTAATTTTATTTTAATAATACCTATGGTTTGTATACATAAGTAACTTTTACAATTTATATTTGAGTGTTTTTATTATGTTACTACATATATTTGTGTGTGTGTGTGTATGTGTGTGTATGTATATATATATATATATATATATATATATATATATATATATATACTAGAGGACCGGTGCCCAAAATTTGTGCACTGGAGGAGGGAGTTCCCTTAGCATGGCCTGTAACCTATTGCATTACAGGAGCCCTTGGGGGATGTCTGACTGGTGACTTAGGCTACCCTAAGCAGTCAGTCGAACATCCTTAATGCTGCTACGGAGGTGGGAGAGGCTCCTGCCACTACTGCTATGCTTGCTAGCCTTGAGCCAGGCTTCTGGCTAAGCAGTGCTCCCCCTGTGGAAGCCCACTGACCATCAGGGGGCAGCTCCTGCATTAAGCATCTGCCCCCTAATGGTCAGTGTGCATCATAGCGACCAGTTGTTCTGCTATTCAGTAGGTCAATTTGCATATTAGTCTTTTATTATATAGAATATGTATATACAAATATTTACCAGTATTCTTCATATTTTTAAATATTACAGAAATATACCTCAAAATAATAAAGAGTGTTGCAAATAACACTTATGTCTTCAATATTATTTACTAACCTGTGGGTGGTGGGCCAGACACTGAATGGGGTGGGGGAACCCATAGTGGCCAGGGGAAGGGGCCTTAGGTAGTTGGCTGGCCAGATCAGAGGTGGGGGGGGGGGGCATTAAGGGTGGGGCTGACTAGGGGGAGGGGCTGTGAGCCAATGGGGTGGAGGGGACAATTAGGGGTGGGGCAGGCCAGGAGGAGTGGCTTCAGGAGATTGACCAGCTGGCTCCATCCCTATTAGGATAGGGGAGCAATCAGGGGTGGGCCAGGGAAAGGGGCCAAGGGAGGTTGGTTGCCAGCCCAATCCCCAATTAGGCCTCAGTATTTTCTGTGTAATATGGAAATAACTTTGCATAGTGGTTCCTCCTTGGACTAAATAATATGATAACAGTAAAATACCTAGAAGTGTATGACACATTCTGTACTTAACTACATTTTGATACTTTTCTATGTCTTTCAAAGAAATCTGCTCATATTCATACAAGGGCAGCCAAAATTTATATAAATGTGGAGAAAAAGATAAGCCAAAACTTTATGATAAACAGCTGTGACTTCCATCTCTTAGTAGGTATGACTGAGGCACCTATATTGTACCCTAGGCTGAATGACATAAGGTTGAAGTCCTGAGGACATTATGAGATTTAGTCACTTGATTCAATATGGAATTAATTATACTGGACTTATGACCTCCTTTCTTGCTTTGTACCCCTTTTCGAGTGGGAGCTAGGGATCCATGTTATAAATTGTATTTCACTTGGCCAAGGACCTGTCACCTTGCATTCTTTTTCTATTTTACCTGAGGAGAGATCTTGTCACCAGTGACCCACATTCCCAGGCACATCTTGAGGCACTACTAAGTATGGATTCACCACAGAGGACTCTATTTCTGGCCTCTCAGCCCTGAGTATTATTTTCAGCAATTTGAAATAAGCAAACAGATTAGTCATCATTAGGCTTGACAACAGCTTCACAAATACCTCAGGGACAACCTTACCTAGGAATTTTTATACTGAATTACAGGGCTACAGCTGTATTACAGACCCAGCATAAGGAAATGTCTCTTCTGTCCCTAGCAGGTACTACCTCCTTCTGTTTTACACCAGGCTATGATAGTTAAGCTCTGACATGTCTTATAGCTAAGAGCTTTGGATTTCTGACTTATGGTGGAATGGCATCTTGCTGCAGGAGTTTCTTAGTTTGGCTGCCTTTCTTGGCCTTTCTAAGAACCCTCACAACTTAAATTTATCCTAAGTAGCCACTGATGATTTAGGTGTTTACTTCATTCAAGTGAGAAGTAGAAGAGATTTTAAATTTGCTTTTCTGAGAGGCATCTCGCACAGTAGCTCAACTTATCTGTTATGTATTTTCTGGCGTATAAGACAACCTTTGAAACCAAAAAAAGTCAACCGAAAATCGGGGGCAGAAGACCAAAATTGCAGAAAAATTACCTGCAGATCTTGACGGCAAAGTAAGTCTTTTCTTTGAAGTGGGGGGTAGTCTTATACAGCAAATATAGGCCTAAACCTAGGTTTTAACTGTAAAATTAGGGGGTCGTCTTATATGCTGGAAAATATGGTAGTTTGCCAACTCTCTAAAGAGTGCCTTGATTTTGTGTTGGATTGAACTTGTGTGATTTCCCCAAGAGAGTCAGGTACATGTGGATTACGTGGGTCAGGAATTAGGTGACTCTGCTGGTGAATCAGAGGGAAACAGAGTGTCCTCAGAGATCCTTGGGGACAGTGAATGGAACCATAGCAGATTTCAAAGAGGGGAAGTGGTGGAATCAAGTTAAATGACCATAATAGCAGAACTAGCAAGTCTTATAAGGTCAGAGGCTGTAATCTGGGTCTACAAACTGATATGTAAGTTTTCTTCAAGGGCAGAGATTTATAGAAAAACCACGGTGAAAACAGCTGAAGAGGAAGAAAACAGAGGTGGAAGTGGGAATAGAGAGTTGAGTTTTGCTGTCATTGTTCCTCTGGCCTGGTCCATTATTCTAATGGCAAACTAGACACATCTAAACAATTGTATATAGATGAGCTAACTTAAAATTGAGCAGATTTTCACAAATAACAATGTCACGGAGTCTACAAATTCAGATGGAGCATGTTCTTTTAGAGGAGAGTAGGAAAGGTTCTGCATTTTCTGCTATCCTGGACACAACTAGAACACTCTAGTACAGTGGTCTGCAAACTCATTAGTCAAAAGAGCCAAATATCAACATTAAAACGATTGAAATTTCTTTTGAGAGCCAAATTTTTTAAATTTAAACTTCTTCTAATGCCACTTCTTCAAAATAGACTCATCCAGCTGTAGCCAGTTTGGCTCAGTGGATAGAGTGTCTGCCTGCGGACTGAAGGGTCCCTGGTTCGATTCTGGTCAAGGGCACTTAGTACTTTGGTTGCAGGCACATCCCCAGTTGGGGGTGTGCAGGAGGCAGCTGATCGATGTTTCTCTCTCATCATTATTTCTAGCTCTCTTCCCACTCCCTTCCTCTCTGTAAAAAATCAATAAAATATATTTAAAAAACAAAAAACAAACAAACAAACAAAAAACCCCACAAAAAACAAAATAGACTTGCCCAGAGTGTGGTATTTTGTGGAAGAGCCACACTCAAGGGGCCAAAGAGCCACATGTGGCTCATGAGCCATAGTTTGCCGATCATGGGCCAAGTGGAATCACTTGTGGAATTCTCAAAAATATGATTCCTGGGTCCCACCTGAAAAGAAGATTCTAGTTAAATTGGTCTGTTGTGTGGACAGGGCATCCTGTTGTTTAAAAGCTTCACAGATGATTCTTATAAATAGCTAAGGTTGTGAGCTCTGATCTAGAAGGAAGGTAGACTAGGATGAATTTTAGTCCTATTCCTATATGAGAACAAATTTCTGCAGAGAAAAAAAAAATTATATTCTCTTTGGTGGAGATATACATTTTACAGATCAAATTTTATCATGTTTCTCACACAGCCAAATATCCTTGAGGCTTTCAATCAGTTTTAATCTAACAGATATATTTCAGGCAATATTAAATAGATCAATAGTCTATCCTGATTCAACTAACTGGATAATTATTCAGTTGTTCAATTCACTAGACAGAATCTTAAGCCATATAGAATAGAGGCTATATTTTTAAAAGATTGGTAATGCACAATAATGAAAAAGAAATTACTGGGAGCCTATTATTTTAATTGATTAATATGACAAAATGATGAAACCCAGGCTTTTAAAAATACTCATAGCTCATTCCTATAATGTAGAAATATTCTGACCTAGAAAAGATCATGGGTTTCAATTGTTCAGTAATGAAGGACAATGAAGTGAAGACAACATCACATAGCTCATTTCCCTCCTCATCATGTCTTGGAAGACTGGAATCATCAGAAATGACAATTCCACAGCCCTTCCTGGCTTTTATATGTGAATCTCATTTTCATTGAATTTATTCTTTGATAGCTAGTGATGGTGTTCAGGGTCTCTTGACCAAATAAATGAGTCTTGTGTGGATGCATTTCTAGTACATTAAAACCTCATTAATTTAGCAGATGGCATGAAAGAATTAGTCTAGAATATGGAGAACTGAATTCTGATGAGAGGATTTAAATTTGGGGTAAATAAGGCTTGTCCTGCCTATCTTGCAAGTTCCTGCTAATACCAAACTACAGAGCTCCAGCCACTGAAGACTGGTCTGGGCTCAGATGGTTGCATACATGCATTACTTCCCCTGTGCTAGGCATTATGCTTTCATCTGGGGATTTTACTCTGATCCAACACAGCCCTTGGGCATTGTGATGACATTTCTCATAGGGATCCTTGCTGTGGTGTTTTGGCCAAAGACAGTTCTCAGGCCAAAGATGAACCACCAAGCCACTTGCAGGGATGGGGTCCAGATAGCCAAGACCCTGGTCCCAAACAGTAACTTGTATTTCTGTTTTTCATCTTCTCAGAATTCTCCTCTTTCCAGCCAAGTCTTTCTTTCTCCTCCTTCTACCACATTCTAAGCTTCTCATTCACTAGAAGTTCCCACCACCCACCATGCTTCAAAAATAAAATAAAAAGTATTTGTTCTTTCTCAGTTCTAATTATGCTTATTAGAAACTTAAAGATCAGCATTTCCTTTTAAATGTGGGGGCTGGTGCTTTAATTTCCTCCAAGTTACTCTTTTTAAATGCAAAAAGTGTTTTCATTTGTTTTGTTTTCTAAAATGAGTAATAAAACAGAATATTTTTAAGTCTTATCTCACCAGTTTATTCCCCAATCTGCTTACATCCCAGTTTGCCTTATAGTATATGCTGGCTCTGACCTGTCTCTAAACATGAACTTGAAGGTTCAATGGAATAATATATGTGAACTATGAAATACATTAGATGAGATAATTTTGAAATTGCAAAGTGTGATGAAAATGAATCTACATGGACATTTTTTATTATCCATCTTGTACTTAAGTAAAGCTGACAAGATAGTTGAACTCTAGACTGTTTAGAAATGGGAACACTTACATATGCATGTGTGCACATATAACAGACACACAGACACAGACACAGATAACAGTTAATGCAAGATGCTTCATTTCCCAGATGCCAAAATTGATTGAGTTAGATCCAGAAATCTGTTTTATAGCTTCATTCACTTTTGTATGCTATGTGGTAAAAAGATTTCTAAGGCATAGTTGTGAGCAAACACAAGAGGGCAGACACAGAATCACACTTAGGTGTCATTTTTTTGACAAAGCTATCAGTTGTACATTGCAAGACTATATATCTGACTCATTTTTGCTGATGTTGTAAAATGTTACCAATGTTACCAATCAATGACTATATCCAATAATTCACTGGGATTGCAAAATTGTGACATTTTAATCATATCATTTTATTTTTCTTTATGAATTATAATAACTTTATAAGGAGAGTTATTATCTTACAAACATGTAAATTGACCATACCTCTGCTACACCCACATCCCAACCAGGAGTGAGTATGCAAATTAACCTAATAAAGATGGCAGATTAATTTGCATATGCAGGCATGGAGTGACCAGTGGGAATGGGATGCCTACTATGAGGTGGAGGGAGGAGGGCAGAGGGAGCTACAGGAGCGGTGCTCTGGCTGGGAGCAAGGACTTGGCACTCCAGGGTGGCCAGGAGTGAAGTCAGGGGAAGGAAGGCCTATTCTTGCATGAATAATGTGCAATGGGCCTCTAGTAATATTATAATACTATATTATTTATACTATTTGGTTACCTAGTGGAACAATGCATGTAGAAAAGTTAGAATGAATGTTTGATAGTTTTTTTTTAAATTTAACCACTTTCTTGTCTTTCTCATAATGTAAGTTTTAAAATATCATTAGGAATTCATAAATTTAAAAATATTTGCAAATTGTCAATACACTGCAATGCTTATTATTTAATTATTTTGAAAACTGAAATGAGAATTTCTCCAAAAAGCTTTCCTTCCTTTTTTTCCTTCCTACCTTTTTTCCTTCCTGCCTTCTTTCCTTCCTTCCTCCCTTCTTTCCTTTCTTCCTTTTTGTCTTCTATTTATTTTCAAGCCCTTAAGAAGGATGTTCATTGCTACTGGCTGGTTATTTTTACTAAGCCATTGAGTGGATAGAGTTAGACTCTATATTCATATTTTGAGCTCAGATTGATATTTTCATTTCAAGTTCAGGACCACAGAATTAGAGAGAGAGAGAGAGAAGAATAGAGAAGGAGAGAGAGAAACATCAATGTGAGAGAGAAACATAAATTTGCTCCCTCCTGCATGTCTCTACTTGGAGATCAGGCATGTGCCCTAACCAGGAATCTAATACACAACCTTTTAGTGCATGGGATGTTGCTCAAATGACTGAGCCACACCAGCCAGTGAAGGACTACAGGATTTTTAACTTAACTTTAAAATTTCATTTATTATCATCATCATCATTAGTAGTAGTAGTAGTAGTAGTAGTATATTTTTGCTCATACATTTGCATTCTCTTCTGGTTATGCTGAGTTAATATTTTCAAGTACACTGTATACTGTTTCTGTATGTGGTTTCATTTTTTATTGGGGAAATATTTTTCTTGATTTATTGTTTTAGTATTTCTTCTGGCTTTTGTATTGTTGTTTTGCCTTGGTTTGATTTTTTCTTCAAGCACTCCAATTAGTTGTATATTGAATCTTCATTGACTATCTTTGATATTTGCCACATTCTCTCAAGTATATTTACCTACTTTTTAAAAAATTTAAACTACTTTCTTATTTTTACCTTCTATTTATTTCATGTATTATTTGATGTACGTATTCATTCTTTTGTGTTTCCCCCCCCCAGTTAATCTTTGTTTCTAAAGTTATTCTTTAATTTTTATTCTAATTCTTCTCTGAATTCTGTTAACTCATGTCTGTTTTTCTAATGGTGATTTATATTATTAACTTCATATCATTTGAAAGCTAATTTTGAAATACTAGTATATTGAAGTTTTCATTTTATATTTTAATAGTATATTGCATCACATTAAACTTACACAATGTTTCTGTCAAATATAAATCAATTAAAAAAACAGTGCATTGATATATATCTTTTTGGCCTGTTTTATTTTTTATAGGAATATTTCCTGCTCCTCATTCTCTTTATTTTACATAAACTTTGCATGGAATTTGAACTTAATATTTTCTTGATACTCATTCATAATTTTAAATCAGTTTGCTTTAAACTAAAAAGAAGCAAGGTTCAAAATTGGCTTTCTAGCTATTGAATTTAAGCATCATTAGAAATATAGGCTTTTATTCTTTGAGGGTTTGGGGGGACTCTGTTTCATAATCAGACTTTTATTTAGATCTTCACTTTTCTTACTGTCTCATGTCCTTGTCCTACTCAATTTTTCCTTAATGTGACATTAAGACCCAGGGTTGGAGGAACCCGCCACAGAGTTTTAAGAGTACATGGGACTAGACTGTTACCTCTGTCTTGACCCATTATTGATATGTGCAAAAATCCCACTATTTTCAACTGTTGTTCTCAGTTGGCTTGCCATGTTTTCCAATGAATACCTGTTGGCTATTTTTTGGTATTATGATTTACTGCTTCTAAGACATCCCACTGCTTCTTACATCCTTCTGTTCAGGTATTCAGAGAATGCAAATTTTCACATTTGGTAGTTTTCTACCCTTGGAATTTTTTAAAATATATTTTTATTGATTTCAGAGAGGAAGGAATAGGGTGAGAGATAGAAATATCAATGATGAAAGAGAATCATTGATTGGCTGCCTCCTGTATGCCCCCCACTGGGGATCGAGACCACAACCCAGGCATGTGACCTGGTTCCTAGGTTGACCCATGACCACTGAGCCCCACACTGGCCGAGCTCCCCTGGTTAGTTTGAATTCATAGAGATATTCTGTTACTTAGTTTTATCATAAATATTGTTCATTTGATGTTGTTATTGTTTTGTTAGCTTATTGCTCCTATTTTTATATTGAGTTTCAAAAATTACTCTGCTACTGCTATCTCTATTTTCCTGGAACTTTTTCCAATTGTAAATATTCTTGATTATTTATCAAAGTAAGCTCAGTCTAACTATTACTAAATCAAAATCTATTATTTATATTATTAAAATATGTATTTGGTGAAATTCTACTATCCTAATGGATATTTGTAGTCTTTTCAAATTATTACGCATATATCATGAAAGTAGATATGTTTGTGTACCTACAAAGTTATTCTAGACAATTGGATCTAGAACAGATTTCATTTGAAATTCATCTAGAACAAATATCATCTTGAGTAATTTCAAATAATATAGAGATCCTCTATATTTTCTAATAATTTGAATAGATGAAGTTTGACTATATTTATATTATTATTTTTAGGAAGGTTAATATAATATCCATATTCTCTTTCCTAGTTTGTAAAAAAATATAAACTCTCAAGCCACTTCATAAACTTAATTGTCAAATTTTGAGGGAATATGTATTTTGAAAAATGTTCACACATTATTCAAATGTACAACATAGCTGAATGTCATGTTCTCACAGAACATTTAATGTACAGTAGATCAAAACTCTACATGGTCCCAAACTTAGAGGACAAAGCATCAGCATTTAGGCTGAAAATTAAGGCAGAGAGAGAGGAGTGAGAGGGACACATCTCAAAGAACTGTGGAGCTAGCAAGTCAGTGTGAAAGTTTAGGGAGCTGGTTGTACTTAATCAGGAAAGGCAGTTATATGGTATTATGGCTCTGCCTTCCAGGGTTTCTCATAAAATTCAGGAAAGGCATGGCATATATATGGTGTGAGTGCCAAAATATAATCCTCTGGAGCGCATGACATACTTTGCTAATCAGTCATGAAACTCTTTTCTGGTGAGATGGGATACTGCTCATAATTCTTATTAATTTTTTTTAAAAAAGCCTTGTTCAATCATTTCTAGTAAGTTGTAGTTAGCCTGTCAGTCAAGACATATTTGCTACTTTTATTTAGTATATGAGAATTTAATATATGCACAAACAGAAATCTCCAAATGAATCTCTGAGAGGCAACAATTGTCTATATTTTGAGTAGCTTAAGATGTAACAAAGGGATGCCATGTGAATAAAGACTCATGGGGCATGATTAATATCAACTAGAAAATATCAAATTTACTGAAAGCATGAGTTGCTTGGTAGACTATGTTGGCTGCCTCTTTGTAATATAGGTAGGTATATCATAGTGTGGTAGCATAAATCACTCAAAATCAAAGGGAAATGAGCTGAGTTTGGAAGGCCAACATAGGAAGTAAATCTATTTCATTGAAAGTCCAAAGGAGGTTTGTTGTGGAATAAAACGTTTTAGAAAAATTAGCTGTGTGACCATTTGTAAGTGATAAAATGAAAGATTCTATTAGATCTGCCTTTTCAAATTGTGCCCCAAGAATTATTGCAACTATGATGGGGTTTCTCAGGGCAATTTAAAATAGATAATCTAGAAGTTATGTACTCCCTTACCCCTTCAAAACAAACAAACAAACAAACAACCAGAAGCATCTCAGTGTTTTGTTTTGTTTTTATATTAAACAATCCTATATAATGAAAGGCTAATATGCAAATCAATGGAATGGCAGAACGACCGGTCACTGTGACACGCACTGACCACCAGGGGGCAGACGCTCAACACAGGAGCTGCCCCCTGGTGGTCAGTGCACTCCCACAGGGGGAGTGCTGCTCAGGCAGAAGCCGGACTCACGGCTGGCGAGTGCAGCGGGAGCCTTTCCTGTCTCCGTGGCAGTGCTAAGGATGTTGACTGCCAGCTTAGGTCCACTCCCCGCATCAGCCAAACATCCCCCTGGGCTCCTGGTCTACGAGGGGCTCAGGCTGGGCTGAGGAACCCTCTGAGTGCATGAATTTCGTGCACTGGGCCTCTAGACTTACCTAATGATAGACAAACATGTAAATTGACCATAACCTCTGCTATGCCACCAGCCAATCAGGAGTGATATGCAAACTAACCCAAAACATGGCGGTTAATTTGCATACACAGGCGCTGAGTGATGGGGGTGGAATGCTTGCTTCATCACCATGGCAACTACATAGGTGTTCTGCCCCACCCCTGTCTCTCAGGGCCTCTGGGCAGCAGGGGAAGGTGGGGTTGGAACTGAAAGAGGCAGATCCCAGGGCAGAAAGAGAAGGCTCCAGGGCCTGAGCAGAAAGGGGGCTGACCTGGAGTGGAAAGGCGGTGCCGACAGCCAGGGAAAGGAAAGCCCATTCTAGCAGGAATCTTCATGCACTGGGTTTCTAGTTCTTCAATGAAATTGATTCAGTCCTATGTTCCCATATATTTCTTACATGTTATACTTTGTTCACCTAAAGTATTAAAGTGAGCAATTGAAATTTGGAAGTAGGTACCCAGGAAAATAAAAAGTAGATATAGAATTAGACATATGTTTAAATGATGGCTCAGAGACATAAGGGAAGCATATACTATCCTGTCTCATCTGAAATTGGGAAAGCTGGAGAATGTTATCTGAAAAAATACAGGCCATCCTGACCTCTTATCCTTTATGGTTGTCAGTAAAAACAATTCTGCACATCAGTCATTATTCCTACTTATCTAAAAGGCATCTGTCATGATAAAATAGCCTGTACTTAAATTTATATGCATAATTTAACAGAAACAAGAGACTAGAATCCTTTCTCAGTCATGCCCTGGAAATGAAAACTATCTTTAGATTTGTTTACAGAGATCTATGGAATATAGCAGGAAACACATTCTTCTCCTTTAAGACAAAGAAGAATATGAGATTTTTCTCTTTCTTTCTTTCTCTTTTTTTTTTTAACTTCATGGACCACAGACAACAAGGTAGTGATTGTTGGGGGGAATCACCACATTGTTGTCGGTGTCCATGAGATTGGTGGGGGGTAGAGGAGGGCATAGGGAGGACAAATAGTTATGGAAGGAGACTAAAAAAAAAAAAAAAAAAGACTAAGATAGCACGAAAGCAGTTACTTCAAAGAGGCATTTACAAAATTTTAATTTCTGAGTATTTTTTTTGCTATTACATAGAAAACAATTAATTTTTAAATATAAGTCTTATATCTTTCAACATTGCAAAGTCATTAGTTTTATAGATTTCATCAAAATTTTAATATGACAATAATGTCATCTTCAAATAAACAGTTTCACTTATTATTTTTTTTTTTCCATCTGGGTGTCATTGAATTCTTTTCCTTGTCTTATTGCACTGGCTAGAATTTCCTGTTCAATGTGGAATAGAAGAGCTGGGAGTGGGAATCGTTGCCTTGTTTTTCATCTTTGAGAGAAATATTCAATCTTCTATGAATAAATCCGATGCTGGCTGTGAGATTCACAGAGATACTCTTACCAAGCTGAAAAAGCTTCCTTTTAGTCTTAGACTGCTGAGAGATTTTTTTTTTTTTTTTTTTTTTATCAGAAATAAAAGTTGGATTCTGTCAGATGCATATTATTTTATTTTTATTGATTTCCGAAAGCAAGAGAGAGGGAGAGAGAGATAAAAACAGTGATGAGAGGGAATCATTGATCAGCTGCCTCTGCACACTCCACACTGGGGATTGAGCCCACAACCCAGACATGTACCCTGATCAGGAATTGAACAGTGGCCTCCTGGTTCATAGGTCAGCACTCAACTACTTAGCCATGCTGGTGGGGCTCAAATGAATATTCTTTACCTATTAAGATAATCATATTAGTTTTTACTTATTTTGTTAATATGGTGTATGGAATAATTTTTAAATCTTAAACTAAGCTTGCATTCATAAAAGAAGTCCTACTTGTGTCTATATATTATCCTGTGTAGTTCCATATTTCTACTTAGCATCATTTTTCTTTTATATAGTGCAAGTCTGCTGTCAAATTCTTTAAACTATTTTGTTTTTAAGAAAGACTTTATTTTGTTTTCATTTTTGAAAGCATTTTTCTGTGCTTAGAGAATTTAAGGTTGAGGGTTTTGTCTTTCACTGCTTGAAAGATGTTGATCCACTGTCATCTCTCTTGAATTGTTTTCTTGATAGGGATTCTGCTATATTCTTATTTATTTGTTTGCATTGTGTATGATTTTTTTTTTCTGAAGGCTTTTAAGATTTTTAAAATTATTTCTACAACAATAATTTGTCATAATTGATGGATTATGATGTGTCTTATAGTTTTCTTAATATTTCTAATACTTGAGCATCTTGGATTTGAATTATATAGTTTCCATCTAATTTGTAAAAAAATTTGGTCATTATTTGTTCATTTTTGTGCCTTATTCTTCTTTGCAATAATTCCAATCTCATGTATATTAGCCACATTTCCTGATGCTATATTCTTTTTTTTCTTTTTTGAGATACTTTCTCTCTGTATTTAATTTCAACTGTTTCATTTGTTATTCTTAATTTTACTAATCTCTCTGGCAATACCTAATCTGGATTAACTCCACTCAGTGTACTTTTTATATCATGAAAAGTAACTATTACATTGACCTCAGAAATTGTGGCTTTTAAGTCTTAAGTTTTACTTTGGATTTTTTTCATATATCTTTATTTAAAGGTTTAATCTTCTAGCTTATTGAATATATGGGCTATAGTAATAACATTTAATGTCTCTGTCTGCTAATTTTATACCTGGATCAGCTTTGACTTTTTATTCTCACTGTGGGTAGTATTTGTCAATTCTTTATATGCCTAATGATATTTGAGTAGATGTTAAACTTTGTGTGAATTTTACTTTGCTGGGTGCTGGATATTTTTTGTATTCCTACAAATACTGCTGAACTTTGTCTTGAGATGCAATTAATTTACTTGGAAACATTTAGAAACTTTAAGTTTTGCTCTTAAGCTTTATCAGGGAAGATTAGAACATCATGTTGTATAGGGCCAATTATTCTTTGCTACAGAGGCAAGAGCCTTATCAGTTTCTTGCCCGATGCCCTTTGAATTATGAATTATTCCTGGCTGGCTTGAGAACAAAAACTATATCTGGCCATGAGTGAGCAATAGGTACTCTTTCTTCTAACACTTCCTAGTGCTCCTCACATCTACTCTTTCAACCAGGTCATTTATTTATAAGCCTGTTCAGGTCACCTGTCTCCTCAATACTTAGGAAAACCTTCTTCCATTTCTAGAGTTCTCTCCACATCCAGTTCTGTATATGAGTTTTCCTACACACTTCCTGGGTATTGATTGGCTTTGATGAAGTATTTTAAACATTCTCCAATAAATTATTTGAAATATCCCTTTTCTGAGAGGTTGTTTGTACACCGTAAAGGTATTTTAGAAGCATATCTTCTCATTTTAGAAGCATATCTTCTCATCATTTTTTTTAAATTTAAAAATAATAAAACCCAGAGATAATACCAGTAACCATTCCTTGTCTTAAGATTATTATTTTTTCTTCTTTAACATGAGGGTGCATTATTAAAGAAGTGAAAATTAGTAAAAATGTCTTGTTGACTGAAAGACTAAGAAGAAAATCTATGGCTAATAATTTTTATATTCAATAGCTTGTGAATAGTGAAATAATTACTCAAGATTGTAGAAAGAGACTTCTAGCAATTGAGGAATGTTTATTAAGCAGAATTTTGATAAAAAAAAATAAGAATATTAAAAAACAACTCATCACCTATGAGATGCTGTAACATACCAATTCTGAGTGAATAAGAAAATTAATATTTACGTACTTCTGACATTTAATAACAGTTTTTAAAGACCAAATTCCTACTCCTGTTTAAGATTTGTGAGAAGTTTAGCATCATAAGAGAGAGTGTGAATTCTGCTTATAGATGATCTGGATTCCAATCCTGAATCAGCAGATAACTTCTCAGTGCTTCACTTGTCACAGCTGTAAAATGAGAATTACAATAATGCTCATCTTACATGGTTGTTATGAGGATTAAATGCATTATTACACACAAAGCCCTCAGAAGAGTGACTGGTAGATTGAGGAGCCAGATAAATGTTAGCTATTAGCCATTAGCCTTGAGTTTTCCATTAACTATCTGTCTTGATAAGTAACTTGAGAATGTGCTTTAAGGTATTTCAGTCTCTGATTTCTCATCTGTACAATAATGTAGTTTTATGTTTGCTAGTAGATTTTATCTTAAATGCCAACTCTGATTAGCATTATGTACTTGGATCATATTATTTATAAGGATTGTATCCGGGCTGGACAGAAAAATAATTCAGAATCAATTAGCTCCCTCTTCACTAAGCTCTGTAGTCAGAATTGTAGAGTGAGTGTACACACATATGTACATACATTTGCACACTTATTTAATAGCACATGTTTATTTTATGTATCTATATCTGATAGACATACATAATATATATATGTGTCTGTATGTATATACCAGGTATGTGCATTTATGTGTGAGTATATAAATACATATTACCATTGCTTGTATCACAGTTGTTTCTTTTATCTTCACCATGATGTAATTACATGTTTTAATTACTTTTAAAAGAATTATACTCTTAGTAAAATTAGAATTGCGATGGCATTTGCATACTATTGGGCTTCAAACAGGTAAACTCCATTCCTGTGTTTGGGAAGTTCCCCACTTAAGCAGCAGAGCCTGCATCCCATTGAGGAGACTCAGTATGCCGGATTCTTACTCTTCCATCCTCCTTTGTAGCTAGAGCATAAATGTATGCCCTACATACACTTCTGTGGCATACCCTTCTAAGATTGGATGCTAGGCTATCCAAAGGAGAAAATAGACTGAGCCCATTTGGGTGAAGTTAGCGATGATAAGCTGCAAGTCTGTGCCTTTGGTGGCTTCTCTAGATTGACTGTGACATGACTCCAGATTTATTCTGACTGAGTAGATGTCAAGCCATTTGTTCAACCTCCTAAAGATTATGTGAGCTGTCTTCTGCCATGTGACTTTGTCCCCTAAATTCCAAGTTAGCCTTTACTGATTTTGTAGCCAAAGCATGGGTGTTACTTGGAATTACATAGTCTATCTCTTTTAGTGGTTGTCTGTTCCTTTTTTCTTTAGGCTTTATATGACCCCAGTGGACTATGCCTCTTCCATTAAATGTTGGCCTACAAATCACTCCAAGTACCAAGAAAAAGCACTAGAAGGAAAAACATCTAATGAGCAAAAGAGCAGGGCTAAAAATTTTCTTTACTACATGTGTAACTAACCACAGGTCACATGTAATCTGGCCTTTACAATGCAGCAAATATGTCCTTTTTATTAAAATATATTTGGCTTTCTCACTTTTTAATGTTATTCCCTTCTTTGATATGCATGTTAGAATAGGATTATCTGGTTAACCATATACTCTTCTATACTTTATCTAAAGTTATGGAAAAAAATTACAGACCTTACTTTATGAAGTTTTTGTAAAGTTTATGAATAGTACACATTTGCCACATTTTATTTTTAGTTTGTTGAACCTACCCCTTAAGATTTATTCATCCATAGAGTCTTGTCCAATCCATGACTTTTTCAAGAACCAGTTTTTGGTTTGGGTTGATTTTGTTTATTGTTTTCTAGTTTTCAGGTTCATTAATTTATGCTCTAAGTGTATTAGTTCTTTTCTTCCACTTGTTGTTGGCTTAAGGTACTCCTTTTTTCTATAGTTTTATAAAATGGGAGCTTACATTATATTGGTTTTAGAGCTTTCTATTTTTCTGATATATGTATTTAATGCCATCAATTTTCCTGTAAGCACTGTTTTGGTTGTAATCCACACATATTGATAAGTTATATTTTCTCTTTTATTCAGCTCAAAATATATTTATATTTATCTTGAGACTTCTTTGATCTATGTGCTATTTAGAAATGTTTTTAATTTCCAAATATTTAGGGATTTTCTAGGTATCTCTCTACTATGAATTTCTAGTTTAATTCCATTGTAGTCTAAGAACATCTTTTGTATGATTTCTATTATTTTAAATTTGTTAAGGTGTGTTTAATGGCCCAAATCTGGCCCATCTTGTGTATGTTTCAGGGAATGTGTGTTCTGTTGTTGCATGAAGTATTCTATAAAGTCAATTTGAACAATTTTATTGATGTTGCTGTTTAGATCATCTATATCTTTACTGATTTTTCTGCCTACATAATCTATCAGTTATTGGCAGGAGGATATTGAAGCCTCTGACTATAATAGTGAATTTGGTTATTTTTCCTTTTAGTTTTTTGAATTTTTGTTTCATGTGTTGCAATATTCTTTTCTTTTTTTTTTCTTTTTTTTTTTTTTTTTTAGTTCATACTAAGTTATTCTTTCTTCTTTGGGAATTGACCCCTTGATTTTATACAGAGAGGAAGAGAGAGGGATAGAGAGTTAGAAATACCAATGAGAGAAACATCGATCAGTTGCCTCCTGCATACCTCTGATTGGGGATGCGCCTGCAACCAAGGTGCATGCCCTTGACTGGAATCGAACCCGGGACCCTTCCGTCCACAGGCCGACACTCTATCCACTGAGCCAAACCGGTGAGGGCTGTATTATTCTTTATCTCTGCTAGTCCTCCTTATTCTGAAGTATATTTTGCCTCAAACTAGTAGAGCTGCTCAAACTTTCTTTTTATTAGTGTTAGCATGGTGTGTCTTTCAAGCTCTTTACATGTTGAAGCTAATACCTGAAATTCCAAATGTTTTCGTGTGCATATTTCACATTGTGATAAGAAGTGTAACAACCTCTCAGAAAGAGGCTCCACACATTTCAAGTGTCGGCCTATGGACTGAAAGGTCCCGGGTTCGATTCCGGTCAAGGGCATGTACCTTAGTTGCGGGCACATCCCCAGTACGGGGTGTGCAAGAGGCAGCTGATCGATGATTCTCTCTCATCGATGTTTCTAACTCTCTATCCCTCTCTCTTCCTCTCTGTAAAAAAATCAATAAAATATATTTAAAAAAAAAAGAAAAAAGAAAAAAGAAAGAGGCTCCACACATTTCAAGGTCTACATGGCCTCAGCAGGGAGGTTAATGGAAAGTTGACCAG
This sequence comes from Pipistrellus hanaki, assembly GCF_964339955.1. Classification (NCBI taxonomy): domain Eukaryota; kingdom Metazoa; phylum Chordata; class Mammalia; order Chiroptera; family Vespertilionidae; genus Pipistrellus; species Pipistrellus hanaki. Next base: position 75,835,506 of record NC_140508.1, read on the forward strand.
AGAATTCTGACAACTACAATTAGAACACTTTGATGACCAACAAATGTCAAACCTGGAGTTCTTTATTTTTTTTATTTTTTAAATCCACTGGATCAAGGTTCAGAGCCAAAGTCTTTCTGGTTGATTTGTTTCCGTTGATATTTTGACCCTCCAGAAGGTGTGGTCTGAAACAGTATTACCAATTTTGTGCTACATATGTGAGGACCAAGGGATGCACTATCATGTTTGAGTTAAAGGGTAGTGAGGCCTCTGGGACTTTCTTGGACAACTCTATTATTTTACAGATGGGGAGATATAAGTGCAGGGAATGTTAGAGATTTCTTCAAAGTCATATAACTAGACAGCAGCCAAAGCAGAACTAGAGACCTTTAATGTCTCCTAATCGCCTTCCTCAAAAGGATAGTTTTCCAATGTTAATAGATTTGCAGTCAATAAAAATGATCCCATCTCAAATGTAGCAAATTATATCTCCCTTTTGGTGAGTCAGGAATCATATTCACAAGTATAGGCTCTGAGAAGCTGACATTTAATTGACCTCAGAGTTATTTTCTGATGATTCTGATTTGTTTTATTTTTGTCACAATACCTGTTAGCAAAATATGTTCTTTCTCTCTCCTTTTCTCTCTATTTCCCCTATTATTTGCGTTTGCCTTCTGAGTTATAAACTTCTTAATTTTGAAATTCACAGCACCTATTCTTTTCCTCCATTTCCATTCTCTAACTTGTTTTCCATTCTTTCACGATGAACATGCAGAGCACAAAGCATTCAGCAAGCATTTCAGTGCCATTGATTGACATTTAGATCAAGTGTAATATTGTCTCAAAATTCTGGTGTATCACTGAGACTTTCTTTCCTTTTCTTTTTCCATTTTGTTATTTTAATTTTTTAAAAAAGCAATCTGGCCATTGCTTTAGTTTAGATGTATCATATAGCTCATGTCTGTCTTTTCTGAAAGGTGAGAGCACGTGGGTTTTTGGTGTCATTTCTGAAAATTGGGCCACTAACAAGGAAGCATTTCCTGACAGCAGCGTGCGGCTCTCTGTCATTTTTCCTGATGCCTTTACCCCCACTTGAGTGTCCTTTAGCAAAATGACTGGAATAAGTGGTGCATTTTCCGGGACACTTTCTTCCATCTTGTGCATGAGTAGAAAATCACAGCAGTGGTCTCGGTGGACAATGGTAAAAACAAGACAGAAACTGCTATTATAAATGGGAAAAGTCAATTTGAATGTCAGCAGCTAAGGCAGGGGAGGCAAGCTAAAAGGAGCTGTAGTTTGAGAAAATGAAGGCACTATACTATATCTAGCTGATGCTTAAAGCCTTTTGCTCAAACCACATTTCAGCATTGTAGAATAAGTGATTTTCATTGTATTGGGCCCCAGGATGTATTGGTTTCCCCTAGGGACCACATACTGTGGTTAGGAGTAGGCACTGCCCTGAGACACCAAGTTCATCACAAAGTTATATTATAGAAACCAACCTGAGAAGTGTAATTTGCCCTAAGAGATTGTTTGCCCTTGAACCTAAAGACATGAGCCTGATATGCATGGAAACCTTGAGAGTCATTGATTTTGAGAAAATTTGATACTTCAGAAGATCTCTCTTCCTTGATAGCTATTTTTCAACAATCAGCATGGTTTTTCTAACGGACATTACAGAAATACTCTATTATGGGTATATTAATAAAGTTTATTTGAATAAACAATGCAGTATTTGAATAACTTGGGACTTCTAAGAATTTCAATATGCTAATGGACATTGTAAATTCCCAAGAGGATAAGATAGTATACAGTATATATAGATTACAGGGTATTTCTTATTTTAAATTATATTTTCTTTAAAAAGAGTTTTGTAATTATTGTAAAAATTCAAGCAATATGGCATTATATGTAGTAAAAAGTTAAATTCCTTCTAAAATGCTCAATCTCTTGTATTTTATCTCTTCTTCCCAGAAATAACCTCAGTGAAAATGTTGGTGTGTTTCCTTCCATTTTTTTTTCCCCTTTTCTAGATGCTGCCAAGTTACCCTCAACAGAAGTTTGTGCCAATTATTCTCCCACTAGTAGTATAAGAAGGTGCTTGTTTGCCTCTGTCCATGTCATTCTAAATATCATCAATTACTTTTATTGGCAATCTTAATGATGAAATATTTATCTCAAATGGTAATGTGTAAAAATTGTTTCATCATTGTGTTACAGTGCAACATTATGGAGACCTTAAATATCTATCGATAAAGGAATGGTTAATTAAATTAAGATGCATCCATGCTCTGTAATTCTAGAGAAACATGAATGTTTTATAAGTGCTGACATAAAAAACTGCCCCTGTGCAAAACATCTATGTCCTGGAGGGCACAAAGCAAAGCCTTTCCTCTTAGAGACATAAAAACAGCTAGTATCGCCACAAATTCATGAATCTGAGTGCTATGCATGTGTGCTTATATATATATATTTTTTTTTCAGATAAAAGTTCAAAAAAGTATTTAACTTTGGAGAAGAACTTCTGGAGTGTAATATTTTGGATGTGCAGCTATTACTTCTGCAAATAAGATTATACAAAACCATGATTATCATATTTAGCTGCTGTTCTAATTTTTATTTCTCAGCAACAACAATGGAGTTGTTTCTTTCTAATACTGACCTTAGCATTTATTGTCCTATAAACTGCCTTTATATGCATCACCATTTTTATTGGGCTGTTTTTCCTTTTTAAATTTTTTTTTTTTTTTAACTCTTAATAATTTTCAGATATTCGTTTTCTATCATGGATATTTAAACAGCATTTTACCTATCCACCTGTCTGTTCTTGTTTCATAGTACCTCACTGCCTATATATATTTTTTACAAAAAAATGTGTATATGTTATATATGTACACATATGTATATTTATACCATAAATGTACACACACATATATCTCTATATATAAAAGCCCAGGGACCAGAATGACTGGTAGCTAAGATGCGTATTGCGACAGCCAACCAGCCTCATCTGGGCCCCAATCAGCCCCTCTCCCTGCCAGCCTGGCCCCCAACACCCTGAATGGGTGTGGGTGCTGGCTGCCAACCACCTGCAGCCCCTCCCCTCACCCTCCTGGCCCCCATCCGGACCGGCCAGCTGAACCCCATCCATGCACAAATTTGTCACCAGGCCTTTAATACACACACACACACACACACACACACACACACACACACACACATATATATATATATATATATATATATATATATATATATATATATCCTCAACCACAGGTTCCACCAAACTGCTTATGTGAATTTATGTTTGAACAACTTTTTGGCAACTGTGAATTTTTTTGTTCCAGTATATACAAAATTTGATTTATTTGAGTACAGTTAGAGAAAAAGGAAACTGCTGATTATTAATACAAAAGGGAGATAAAGCAAATGTCAAAAAATTGACTTTTTACCAAACACTTGGAAAGGGGAAAAAAGATGAGGGTAATATATTTAGGTCATACAAGAGCTCTCCGTGACTAGTTGTTTGTGAGGATAGATAGAGTTAACCAATCAACACCCAGGATGTAGCAGAAGAAACCAGAGAGGTTGCAGTGAGGGCCACAGTGACACTGCAGGGACAGGTGCAGACCACTCTCCAATATTAAAAGATATCGAGGATGAGGAAGACAAATATGCCTCATGTTCTTATGTCTTGTTATTTGCAGTAAATTAAAACAATTATGTGGACCTCTTTGAAATTGTAGGGTAATCAAGAAAAGCTTCTAATGAACCAGAGATATAGTACTCTGTCTACAATTCTTTTAAAATATATAAAAAACATTGGCATTTCCCCATTTTTAATATTTTCATTGTGTTGTTTTATTGTTTTGCTTTTAGGACGATAGATGTATTTGTAATGGCTTCCCTTAGGTTAACCATGCATAATGCTCTCTTCATCCTATTTCCCCAGAAGATTTAAAATTCTTTAATGGCAAATTGTCCTGCCATGGTGGCTGTCAGAAATGACCCCTAAAGTTGGGGAGAACCTCTTAAATCTAGTTCCCGGTGGTATCTTATAAAAGAATAGAGAGAAAAAAAAATACAACTGGAAAAAATAGCCTGAGCAAGTCTATGTGCCATTTGCATGTTCCTATCCTTTAACATATAATTAGACCTGGCAGGCAGATGGCAAATGCTGTTTCAGTGTACTCTCTGCACACAACGCTCCAAACCATTTCCAAATGGTGATTTCTGGTCACTTCTTTTGGCCCACCAGTGGGCTGTGTTCTGTGAGTGTGCTGTGTAATTCTGACCCCTAGTGGCTGAGGAGGCTACATCTAGACACACTTCAATGAACTTTCCATAAGGTGCCATTTGTCAAACAGCTAACCTTTTTTGTTTGTTTGTTTGCAATTAAATTAGATTTGAAGTCAACTTCCCTCCCCCACCCTGAGTCATGATGCAGTGTACCTCTTACTCCATCTATCATGCAATAGACAACTATGAAATCAAAAGCTGCTTCTATTCCTGGTGGATAAGGAATGAAATGTAAGATTTAACGCAAGGGAGAAAAGTTTGGGTTTTCTACCCAACCAGGAAGTCATCTCTGTCTACAGGAAGTGGAAAATAAAACTAAGTTTTAGCACCAAAAGTCCAGCTTATGTCAAAAATATTGCCAAGAATTCTCCAATTTGAGCTTAGAGGCAACTGTTGCTTTCACTAGATTCACTCCTGATCATTATATTTTGTAACTTGAGGCATTCTATCAAAACCCAAATATGTTATCTGGATTATGTTAATATCTATATCCATTATCAATTAAGTACCAACACCCACTAATAGCACCTTTGGCTAGTTAATAGGTTAGATAAGAATAATTAAGCAAGAGGCTGAAAAAATAACATGAAATTAAGACATTTTGGGCAAAGAATATTCACAAAGTATAATAGAATGCCTAACATTCAGACATCATCATGCACGTCAAGCATATTTCATACACACAAAAATGTTTACTGCATTCAATCTTTAACAAGTTTCAAGGTAAGCAGGGATTTACACCCCATTTTGCAGTTATATAAAGTAAGGCACAGAGTGGCTACTGGTCTTACCTGAAGTTATAGAGCTAACTTATGGCTGAGCTAAAAATCAAGTGCATGTGTTTATTATAAACCCAACATTTTCTTTACACTTCTGTGAGGTCATGTGGCAGCCACCTTAATTTCAGGGGGTTATAGAGCAGTAGGGAGGGTAAAAAGGTAGGAAATTGAAATGTGGAATAAGGAAACATGAAATGAACTAAATTGTCAACATTTTTAAAAATAGTTTGAGAGCCAAGAATTCACGCAGAACTCACAAGCAAATGTGGAATTTACTAGGCAGTGGGGACTGTGTTTTACTAGTTAATACAGTAGGGATGCAGACGTGGTCTTTTATTCTTTGTTGAGGTATTATCATCATCATCAATAAGTCTTCAAATTATTTCTTATTTTAGACATTGTTAGATAAAAATCACGATGAATTAATTAAACTCTTTTATTGAAAGTTCAGTATATGCTTTAAATAAGTTATGCCATTTAATTTTATGGTCAAACCCTGAGGTAAATGTTATTATTCCCTTTCCTTAAATGAAAAGCCTAAGGCTTAAAAATGTCAAGCACATTGTTTAAGGTCATAAGTTTATAAACAGACCTGGTCACTCTAGTCCTCATATTCCATCTTCTTAATTGTAAAAACAAATATATAAACAGATAGGGGTTCCCTCTCTCATTCTACGGTCTATTAGGGAACTCATATGACATACAAACTAGTCTAAATACCATTGCAAGATATTTAGAAATATAGGAGATGCAAGGTGAAAATAAAGATCAAAGCAAGTAAACTTGAATTCCAATGCATAATAAAATCGGACCATTAAAAACCAGATTATATAAACAGAACCATTTCATCATGTCCTGTTGAGCAATGAGATACATTATTTTGGGTTAACTTGTTAAAGGAGCTGGTATAAAGAGAATATTTAGGGTTATTTACAATTCATATGAGATACATGGAAGATTCCCTCACTGTGATTTCATCATACAGGGACGTCTAGTACAGAAAAGTCTTTAAGACTAAAAGTGGTCTTTTATAATCACTCTGAGGGGTGGGGTATAGAAAGATTGTCTGAATGATCCTTCTGAGAGGAAAGTAGAAGGAGGAGTTGATGAAGAGAGTAAAGAAAAAAGAGGGAAAGACTTACTTTGATCATTTTTCACTACTTTATGGAACTGGGTGTGGGGACAATTAAACATGCAAAAAAAAAAAAGAATGTAATGTAATCAGCCATTTTTCATTCATGCTGATTGAATGTTAAATCTTGGAATTTTGCTGAATCTTAAGGTTTTGGGAGTGAAGTCAGCAGAAATTTCTGTCTTTGAGTAGGTCAGCAGTCTAGGTGACAGGCCATTCTTGAAGAAAATTCTTGGTTTCTTCACTAACTGTTCCTACTATCTGTTCTCTGAATTAAAAGTATCTATCTCTAATAAGATTAGAACATTAGGAAACTCTTAAATGTTACTTATAGATATTTAATCATGTATCCCCTCAACAGAGTGGTTTCCAAGCAGCTCTGAAACTCAGAGATGTAATCAAAATTAGATATTTAAATTAATTTAACATCTTGAACTTCATATTTATGATTTATGTTAAATATGTTGCTTGATTACTTGGAGACTTCATCCCCTCGTTTGTTAACCAGAACGAATGGCGTTGTGAAGAATGAATGAAGTAAATGTGTGAAAAAAAATCCTCCTGCTCAAATACTAGCTGGCTCTTATTTACTGGTAATTTGTATGTCCCTTTTAATCTCTAAGCTATGCAGTACTGTTTGTACCACACTGAAAACTTCTCAATGACATAGGTATTTGTGTGTGTTTGTTGTTATTGCAAGTGTACTTTTAATCGTTTTTGACATACCCACTACTATTGGTTTTCCATTTCCCACTTTTTGTATTTTTCTTTGTGCCTGTTCACACTTCCCTTTCTGTTGAATTGGCCTTCCCTAATCTTCTGCAAGCCTAGAAAACAAATTATATACTTGTTATACTTGTTAAGAATACCTATGAAACAGTGAGCACTTACCCTTGAAAAGGATGCTCAAGTGCCTTTGTGGATTTCAGTGAATGCTGAGGTCAATCTATTTTGGCCACTAACAATCACTTCAGTTAATCTTTATTAAGAGTGTATCATAACTGTGATATACACAGATTACCTCAAGGAAAGTTTTATATTATTATTATTTTTTAAAAATTTTTCTTGCATATTTCCAGAAGGCAGGAGGTGTCTTGTAAATCTTTCTCTTTCTATACCAAGTAAATTTGTTGCATACAAGGCATTTCAAAGACATTCTTCAAATATACAAAGAATGAAAGTTTGAACCACTCTGCCACTGGTTGGGTATCTTTTCCAAGACGATATCATTTATCATCTCAACTGTATATAGCTTGGTTGTACTACTTCCCAATGATCTACAGTTGTGCCTGCTCTAACTCACAATAAAAAATAAACTTAAAAGCCATGTGAAAACTATTTAAATAGTTTACTGATCTTTCTCTTTGTTTGTCTCTTGCTGATACTCTGACATTACCTATCCAGTCTTTTCTGCTACCAGCATAACTCATTAGGAGGAATTTCTTTGTGAAACCAATGATAAGCAATATTATTGAAATTAAGTCAGAAGCTATGATGACAAATTACATACTAATAATTCAAACTGAAACAAACAGAGCTCTTGGGATGCTGTTATAATCCTAGTAACCCCATGCATGCAACTTCCCTTATGATAGGAATAAATGCATAGTTAGGGGAAATTCCAGATGAAGGTCAAGGAAGAGAAGTCTTTTTTTTCCCTTCTTCTAATTTTGATGAGGATCTAGAGGATAAGAAATGTGTCTTTGCAAATGTTTGTAATTTTCATCCACTGTATCCTGAAGATGATGAATAATCAATGTTGATGTAGCACTTTCTATGGGCAAACTCTGAACATAGAGAAATTTACCTTTAGTATGATTATATCTAATTAGAGGTCTGGTGCATGAAATTCGTGCACTTGGGAGTGTGGGGGTGCCTTAGCCTGGCCTGTGCCCTTGAGCAGTCCAAGAGCTTTGGGGGGATGTCCGAATGCCAGCTTAGGCCCACTTCCTGCCCAACCCAAAGTCAAAATTGCTCATAATGGTCAGCTCTTGCAGGAAAGAAATCACTTTGTATGTTTAGATTTCATCAAGTGGACAGATGTGGTTGCTCCTAGCTGTGACTGATAGAGGCTAGAATATAGTAGGTGAAGAGAGAGGTCATGGACAAACCGAGTTCTTTTATAAAAGATCCCATGCTGGCTCTGTTCAATCCCCAGGGCAGTCATGCAGGTCTCAGGTGGCTGTAGGCAGACATTGTCAGGAGAAATATGACCCTAAAAACAAAAATTCAGCAAGAAGAGTCAGGACTAGGAACAAGGAGGCTCAGATTTCAGATTATATGGTTTTAGATTATACAGAACCAGAAGGGATGTTTAGAATCAGAGGCTTATTATAGAGATTTGACCTTCTCAGCCATGAGAGTTGGTAAAGCAGCATTTGGCTCAACTGTTTTTCTACTTTTGCATCTTAACCTGAGTCTGAACTCACAGAGCAGGCAGCAAGGCAGAGAAAAAAAAGAACATGACTCAAGGGTAACTTGAATCTGTGCCTCTATTTTACCAAATCCAAGTCTCCAGCCTCACTGCTTGGTCCTGCAGAAACAGCCAGCCCCTTCCTGGAGGAGCTACCCTCACACCTGACCCAGAATGGAGAGAACCTGGTGTAAGAGCACCTGTGGGAGTTAAGAAGGCATGTTCCCCATTTCTGCCCTCACCAGCAAGGTGAGCCAAGAGATCTGCACAAACATGTGAGAGCAGCCACAGGGCCTGACCCACACCCACGTCCAAAGAACAGACACGGTGTCTGTTCACACCTGCTAGTTTGGTGCAACTTTCTCTAGTGGCCAGCCCTAATCAGAGGCATGCAGGGACATGAATTCAGGAAAACATTGTCCAATCTAAGCATGAGGAAACAGTATAAAGGAGATGTAGGCATATTGTAGCAACATTTTTTTCAGGTCTATGGCTTGGTTTTCACTGAAAATCAAAATCAGATAGATCTCCCTTGGCTGCAGGCTCCAGGTCCCTTTGCCTGTCCAACCTCATCTGAGTGAAGCACTGCTGAATTGTGGAGAAGTCTAGGAAACAAGGAGCTTTGTAGGGCCTGGCTTCTAAGATAACTATAGAAAGATGATTTTTATAGACAGGAATACCAATTATTGAAAATCATTGGCCATTTTTGTTCATTTACAAATATCAATGTAAATAAGTAGTTAGCAAATTAGCCTGTTTTATGCCACTACTTAGTTCTGTTGACTCTACTTTATTTTATAATATGTTGTTGGACATTTAAAGAGGTGACCAGGAAGACACTTACATGTGTAATTAGTACATTAAATAAATAATGGATGTTGGGAGACAATAGGAAATGATTCTCATTTAGTATTTTTCTGGTGCCTGAAATGCCACTGCTGCCTTGTTTTTGTTTGTTTGTTTATGTTTTCTAAGCATGCTCTTTCTGTAACTATCAAAATAGGAATGGTATGATCCAATAAGTCGGTGAAATTTTCTCATTAATTGGTTCATTGTATGGAATTTTTTCACCTAAGGGTAAATAAATCAGGGTAAAAAATACTAGCCTATCTGAGAGGAGAAGAGACATAAGAATCCTATATATCAATAGTAAAAGGTTAATATGCAAATCTACCGAACAGCAGAGTGACCAGTCACTATGATGTGCACTGACCGCCAGAGAGCAGATGCTCAATGCATGAGCTGCCCCCTGGTTGTCAATGCACTCCCACAGGGGGAGCATAGTTCAGCCAGAAGCCCTGAGCCAGGCTCATGGCTGGCGAGGTAGTGGAGGTGGCGGGAGCTTCTCCTGCCTCTGCAGCAACACCACAGATGTCCAACTGCCAGCTTAGGCCCACTCCCTGGGTCTGGTAAGATGGAGGCACAGATTCAAGTTACCCTTGAGTCATTTTTTTCTTCTTCCTTGCTGCCTGCTCTGTGAGTTCAGACTCAGGTTAAGATGCAAAAGTAGAAAAACAGTTGAGCCAAGTGCTACTTTACCAACTCTCATGGTTGAGAAGGTCAAATATCTATAATAAGTCTCTGATTCTAAACATTCCTTCTGGATCTATATACTCTAGAACTATATAATCTGGAACCTGAGCCTCCTTGTTCCTAGTCCTGACTCTTCTTGCTGAATTTTTTGTTTTTAGGGTCATATTTCTCCTGACCATGTCTGCCTACAGCCACCTGAGATCTGCATGACTGTCTTAGAGATTGAACACAGCCAGTATGGGATCTTTTATAAAAGGACTCTGTCCATGACTTCTCTCTTCACCTACTATTTTCTTGTCTCTATCAGTCACAGCTAGGAGCAACCACATCTATTCACTTGATGAAATCTAAACATACAAAGTGATTTCTTTCCTGCAAGAGCTGACCATTATGAACAGTTTTGATTTTGGGTTGTGCAGAAGATGACACTGGGCTGTGAGGAGTTTAATCTCTTTTCAAATCTTCAAGAGAGGTCAGAGTCTCAGAGATAGAAAAGAAGACAGAAAATATATTCCTTATAACATGATTTCCAGGCAGCAGAGAAAGTTCTTCACCCAACAAAAGCCCCTCATCCCTTGCTTATAATCTTTCTAATGGGACAAGAACCTTTCTTTCACGAGACAGAAAAATGACATTCTAAGTCTTCCTAGGGAATGTAACATGGCCAAGTTCAGTGTTGCAATAATAAAAGCTAAGACCTCTGGATGGCTTATTATATGTCATTCACTCTTTGAAGCACTTTTCATTTCTTATTTCTCCTCCTTTGCTCACCAACCCTCTGCAGTAGATTTTATTATTATCTCCATATTACAGATGAGGAAACAAGCAGAGAGAAGTGAAATGACTTGCCAAGCATCATGCAGTTAATGAGTGTTCAAGCTAGGATTCAACTTTAAGCAATGTGCTCCCAAGTCATTTTGCATAAACATTACACCACACTGCCTCTTTACAATGGGATGAGAGAAAGAGAAGTATGGTTCTTTAAAAAAAAATATATATATATATATATATATATATATATATATATATATATATATATATAATTTATTGATTTTTCACAGAGAGGAAGGGAGAGAGAGAGCGAGCTAGAAACAGGATGTGCCCGCAACCAATGTACATACCCTTGACTGGAATCGAACCTGGGACCTTTCAGTCCACAGACCAACACTCTACCGCTGAGCCAAGTATGGTTTTTGTTCTTAGGAAAAGTATGGGTCTTGTTCTCAGGAAAAACAAAACAAAACGAGGGCTCTGGAAGGAGAAAACAGGCATTTATAACAGCGTTTAATAATTTTTGTGGGGTAAATCACAGGCTTGTAAGAAAATTTAGATGATGAAGAGAATTAGTTTGGAATCAGGACCTTGAGAGGAGATGGTAGATTTAATGAGATACTGTCATAGGAGAGGTAGACAGGATGACTTTTATGGTGATGGGGAAAGATGAGACAGTACTTGTCTATAAAATTTGCCAAGTGCCAGATCCTCCTTACTAAATTAATTTTTAATAGGCTTGATTTTTTTTTAAGAAACATTTTATACTCACAGAAAAGTTGAGCAGAAAGGACAGGGATATTCTACTTACCCCTTGTCCCCACACACTCACAATTACTCCCACTATTGACATGACCTGCTAGAGTGTTACATTTGTTCCAGTGAACCCACTTGACACAACATTACCACCCAGAATCCATAATTCCACCAGGGCTCACTCTTGGTGTTGTAAATCTATGGGTTTGGACAAATGTATAATGACATTATAGTATCAGGCTATAGTAAGTATAGTAAGTATAGTTTCATCTCCCTGAAAATCCTCAGTGTTCTACCTATTCATCTCTCCTCCTACTCCCTGTCTCCTGACAACCATTGATCTTTTTACTGTCTCCATAACTTTGCGTTTTCCAGAATTTTATGTAGTTGGAATCATATAGTTACCTAGCATTTTTTTTGATCGGCTTCTTTCACTTAGTAATATGCATCTTTTTCTTTGTGTCTTTTCATGTATTGATTAACTATTTCTTTTTAGTACTGAGTAATTTTTCATTTTCAGGAAGTACCACCTTTTCTTCATGGATTCACTTAGGGAAATCTTGGTTGCTTCTAAATTTTGAGTAAAGCTTCAGTAATCATCCATATTCAGTATTTTATGTGGAAATAGATTTTCAGCCTACCTGGGCAAACACCAAGGAGCATGTAGATTATTTGTTTAGGAACATAAGAATATGTTTAATTTTATATGAAACTGTTATACTATCTTCCAAAGTGGCTATACTATCTTGCATTCCCACCAGCAAAAATGAGAATTCTCATTGCTTCATATCCTGGCCAGTATTTGGTATTCTCAATATTATAGATTTTGGAGACTCCAATTTATGTGTAGTGGTATCTTATTATTCTAATTTGCATTTCCCTGATGGCATTGTATTCATCTTATTCAATAAGATGATGTGGAACATTTTATACTTATTTTGTTAGATTTATACCTTGTATTTCAGTTCAGTGGTTTTAATGTAAATAGTATTATGCTTTAAATTTTTAATAAAAATAATTTTATTAAGTTTATTGGGGTGACATGTAGTTTAAGTACCTCATAATAACAAAAAATTTCTAATGCTTTCCTCCTATCCTTTGTATCATGGATGGCATTCATTTTACATGTACATAAGTATTTATTTGTGTGTGAGTTGCTAATACCTCTTGCTATTATTATTTTAAACAAGCTCTTAGCTCTTAAATCAATTACGAATTTAAAAATTTTAAATTTATCTTAACTTCTACCTTCTCTACTGCCGCCGTCTTCCTTATGTAGTCTAATTTCTGGCCCATGTAATTTTATTCTTTCTGAAGACTTCCTTTTAACATTTTTTTCAAGGCAGGTCAACTGACAATAAATTCTCTCAATTTTTATCTGAGAAGCTCTTGTTTACTGTTTCTTAAAAAAAATAAATTACTGTAATGTCATATGCAATTCTAGGTTATTGGTTTTTTTTACATGCAATATTTTAAATATCTCCACTATTTTCTTGCTTGAGTTATTTTTGAGGAAATGTTTGATGTGACTCTTATAATAGCTCCTCTACAAATAACCTTTCTTTAAAAAAGTTAGATGTAAGTCCCTCACCCTATTTTTCTTGCTTGGTATTCTCTTCCAGGATTTGTGGACTGATATCTGACATTAATATGGGGAAATTCCCAGTCATTATTGTTTCAAATGTTTTTCCATCCTTTTTTCTATTACTTCTGCTTCTGATATTCCCATTATGTATATGTTAGATCTTTTATAGCTATCCCACATTCTTGGATATTCTGCTTTATTTTTTTCAGTCATTTTTGTTTGATTTTTCAATTTTGGAATTTTCCACAGACATAGCCTCAAGCTCAAAGATCCTTTCTTGAGTCATGTTCAGTCTACTAATAAGCACATCAAGACATTTTTATTTACATTATAGGGTTTTTGGCTTCTAGCACTTACTTTTTAATTCTGCTTATAATGTCCATCTCTTTTTGCATAGCATCTGCTTTTTGTTATGCTTGTTAGAGCCCGTAGCCTATTAATCATAGTAATTTTTATTTTTAAAAAATATATTTTATTGATTTTCTTACAGAGAGGAAGGGAGAAGGAGAGAGAGAGTTAGAAACATTGATGTGAGAGAAACATCAATCGCTGCCTCCTGCACACTCCTTCTTGGGGATGTGCCCGAAACCAAGGTACAAGCCCTTATGGTAATCAAACCTGGGACCCTTGAGTCTGCAGGCCAATGCTCTATTCACTGAGCCAAACCGGTTAGGGCAATCATAGTAATTTTTAAATCCTCATCTGATTATTCCAATATCCCTGCCATAACCCTGTCTAGTTCTGATGTTTGCACTGTATTGTCAACTTTGTTTCTGCCTTTTAAAATGCCTTGTAATTCATTGTCAATAACCCGACATGGTAATTGTGTAAAAGGAACTGCAGTAAATAGGCCCTTAGCAATGGAGTGGTAAGGTGTGGGAAGAGAGAACCTTCTCCAGTTCTGTGATTAGGTCTCAGGCTCTTAGTGAGGCTGTGCTGTGGGTGGTGAATCTCACATGTGCTTCTAAGTTTTCCTCACCGAAGTTAGACAGGATGGCTAGAAGGGGCTGAGTTAGGAATTGCCCTTCCTCCTCTGGAGGGCAAGGAGGGGCTGGATTTGGGCATTTCTGTATTTCCATTTCTCCGTGGGGAAAGCTAGGGCAAGCTGGAGTTGGGTAATTCTCTTCCCCAACTCAGTTAGGCTCTTCTAAATCCCCAATAGTTTCATTCTCTCTGGTAAAATAGTTTCTCTTAGGGGTAGATCTTATCAAGAACAGAATGCTCTTGCATATTTCAGAGTGATTACATTTTCTCTCCCCCTGATGGAAGCCAGGAGGGTTTTTCTCTGATATTCACAGTGAGAATCTGGTAGAACTCTTGGAGGTAAAATTCACAAAAATGTTGGGGTGCTCTTAGGTTGGGTCCTCCTGGAGCTCACAACTCTCAGTGCACACCGAGGCCCTAGCAGTTAGTCAATTGCACTTCAGCTTTTCCTCCTTCGGTACTGGTTCCTGCAGGAGCTTCTGCTATGGGCTTTCACTCTGGCAAGTTGTGAATTACATCACCTGCCTATCTGTCCTTTTTATTAAAAAAATTGATTTCAGAGAGGAAGGGAAATGATGGGTGAGAGAGAGAAACATCAATGAAGAGAGAGAAACATTGATGATAGGCTGGCCTCCTGCATGTCCCTTACTGGAAATCCAGCCTGCAATCCAGGCATATGCCCTTACCAGACATTGTACCATGGCCTTCTGGTTCAAAGGTCATTGTGCAACCACTGAGCAACACCAGCTGAACTAATTCTCCAGTTTTGGAGTCAGCAGCTCTTCCTGTGACCTAAGCTCTCTGAATGATCTCGAAGAGTTTTTTTTTTTTTTTCTTTTCAGTTTATTTAGCTATTGTTGTTAACTACGTATGGACAGACTAAGTTCATTTTTATTATAAATGTGCCAACTATAGATCAGACTCCTTTCTGCTGTGCTTTTTTTTTTTTTTTTTTTTTTTTTTACCTTTGTAAGGGCTAAAGAATTTCACTAATTTGTATGAAAATAACTGGGAACATTCTGGCCTCTACGTCCACTACATATAACTCAGAAGCAGTTCAACTAAATAGCGGGACATTGTTGGTATTGAGGGCAGTTTCATTCTGAAACATGAAGGCAAACAAGTGGGGTTCTTTTTGATGGATCGCTAAGTCTCTCCGCATTGAATCATATAAATCATGATGAAAAATGGACTGCAAGGCCCACTTCATAAATCCTGGCCCAGTTTCGAAAGGTAGCATCTTGCAATCTCAAAGTCACTGCTCAGCATTTCAGATGCAAAACTGCAGCCCGACTTCTGCAGGAGTTAATGTGTTAGCATTTTAACAAATTGAACCACTTCAGTGGCCTATTTATCAGTTCAAGCTATTTGGAAATGTTGCGACCATATGTCGTCCATTGAAATGAACACTAAACACTGCATTTATAAATGGTAATTTATGACTCATAAATGTCTTTGCTATTAGAGCCATTCTGCCACTGTGAATGGAATTGATAGCAGGTTCTAAGCTCTGTGGTATGTGTATGTTTTCCTCCCCTCTTTTTAGGAACTTTGTAGATATTAAAGCTTTAGTGCCTCATGGAAATGCTATTTTTAAAAAGCTGTGCATATCAAAAAGATTGTGTTTTTATGCTAGATTTTCATATTCATAAATTTGACAGGCAGGGTAAATATATGTGTGCATGTGCATATGGCGAGGATTTTTTACACGTTTGTATAGACCAAGATTATAGAATTGTAATTCTTAAGATATGGAAGTTAGACCTTACTATTTGTCCAGGCCTTGGAGTTGCAACTGGTCATCAACTAAACTAAGATGTCCTCACCCCCTCTTCCTTAGAAATAGATGCCCGACTTGAAGCTGGACATGTGGCTCCCTAAGACTGTATTACTCACTTCCCTTACAAACTGGATGGTAAAAAGATGGGTAAGCGTACCATATTTTCCAGCGTAGAAGACGACCCCCTAATTTTACAGTTAAAACATAGGTTTAGGCCTATATTCGCTGTATAAGACTACCTCCCACTTCCGAGGCAAGACCAGTTCTTTTTTTAATAGACCGCCTCTCTGATTCTGGCCAATTTGAGCAGGCTTTTTTTCGTTTCAAAAGTCGTCTTATATGCCGGAAAATACGGTAAGTAGAAAAATTATGTGGAAGCATCTTAGAAATCACATAAAAATATAGATGGATTACTTTGCAAATTAAAAAACAGTAATGTTTTCCTTTTATTTTTAAAATTTGTTTTTATTGATTTTTAAATAGCGAAGGAAGGAGAAGGATAGAGAGATAGAAACATCAATGATGAGAGACAACCATTGATTGGCTGCCTCTTGCATACCCCCAATCTTTGCATTTGTCCTGACTGGGAATCGAACCTTGACCTCTTGGGGCCTAGGTCGACGCTCAACTGCTGAGTCACACCAGCCAGGCTATTTTGCATAATTTTATTGATCTTTTCATTGTTTTGTTACCTGGAATGTCAAGGCTGGAACTTAAGCAACTATTTGATAGTACTATGGACTATCTTAGACCTAGAAGAAGCCAGAGTCCACAGCAAACTATAATAATAAAGCCATATATTACTCCTGGAAATCCTAGCTTCGGACTTTTTTTAGGGGGCAGCAGGAAAAGAGAAGGGGGAGAAAGTAGAAAAAAACTTATTTACAGAGTTTTTTCCTTTTTATTTTTTAAAATATATTTTTTATTGATTTCAGAGTGGAAAGAAGGAGGGAGAGAAAAACAGAAACATCAACAATGAAAGAATAATCAATCACCTGCCTCCTGCAGGCCTCATACAGGGGATTAAGCCTGTAACCCTTGCATGTATCCTGACCAGGAATCAAACCAGGACCTCCTGGTTCATAGGTCAATGCTCAGCCACTGAGCCACACCAGTGGGCCACAATCAATATTTTTTGAAGCACACATCCATAACATAATTGATGCAGTTAGGAAATATGCATTATCCTAATTTAAAGAATTGATCATTCAAAATCCAGATAATTTATTTCATCTGGCCATGGTCACTGAATTCAGGGTAGGTGAAGAAATCTGTAGAACCCATGTTTTTGAGCCCTGCTTCATTATTCTTGCTATGTATTTGAAGCATGCAGCATTTAATGACACCTGTATGGGTGATACCATGGTTTTATGTAGTTTGTAAGGATTTTCAGTCAGACTAACCTGGCAGGTGGGAGTACCTCCTGGTGAATTTGATGCAAGTGAGGAGATAAATTTATATTAGAGAGAAGGAGTTCCAACAGCTCACACATTATATAATTTATTCTACATACATAAAAACCCAGTTTTACCTGTAACTATCCCATAACTATCTCTGGTTCATCAAAAATAAATATAATTAAATATCTGTAGGCATAAATATATAATTAAGGTTAGCACAGTTTCCACAGTGAGAGGCTCAGGGTGCTGTTTTGAAATGCTGAAGCTTTGGGAAAGTTTTAATTGCTGTTATTAATATGCATGGTTAATATCATGACATTTATTTCTAAGGAGAATTGAGTATTTGAGATTCTATTAAAGTGGTGAAATAATATGAAAATCAAAAGGTTACACCAGGTGAACCTCCAGTACAGGGAAAGGAATTTCTCATTGTGATTGGGCAATGGAAGTTCTAATCCTGGAAATGCATGATTCTAAGCATCAGAATATATCTGTTTTTATGCTGGTAATTCACATTCCAAGAACATCGAAGTCTAAGAGGAATTTATAAAACAGTAAAAACAGATAATTTCTCAGGGAGTTGAATCTTCTTATTCTGAGATACTTATTATCTGTCTCAATACTATAAGCTCTGGTATTTTGGGTACACAAGACTCAGTTCTAATTGAGCATCTATACTGTGTGGTGCCTCCACTCAGTATTTTGGCTTTTACAAAGATGTCCAACATATTGCATCTTTTGTCAAGGACATTAAGTATAATGGAGATAGCATATGTAAAAAGAAATCTTTGATTTAGCACTTAGCTGACATGGATCCATCCTTGGCAACATACTTACATTCATCGCACACTTAAATGTAGAGTAATTTTAGAAAAATTTGATATTTGAGACATGAAGGATACAAAATTATGTAGGTATTTTGATTATGGTCTCTGTCTGCTATGTCAATAAGACTATCTAATGGCTTGCAGTGATTTTTCCCCAGTGATAGAATTACAAGCAATGCTTCCCCCAAATTTTTTGTAATAGTTTTATAACTCTTATAATAGTACAGTATTTAATTATTTACTTATTCTCTTCAGGGCATCTAGAATTAACACTGTTAATGTGTTTGATACTACTGACTTTAGAAATAAATGTTTGGATCTTAACTTAATTTGTATTAGTAGGATAAAAATAATCCACATTCATTGTTATTTAAGGAACATCTTCATAGAGATATGTATCAAAGTAAAGTAAATGTAAAATTTACCATTCTCTTTCCAGTCTTCTATCTCCAATCCAAATCAATACATTTGCACCATTAACGAAGTAAAATCTGGATGCATTATAAACCTAAATGTGAAAAAAAAAATTAGCTGCAAAGCTTTAGAAAACACATACAGGTCACTTCTTATCAGGAAATGAAGACTTTGTGGCACCATAGGTATACTAGGCAGAAATGGCTATATATGTGAACAAAGAAATGTGTGCTAAATGTTTATGCAATGCTTGTAGTAGAAAAACAGAGCAAACAAAAACAAAATTCTTAATGTCCAGTGATAGAACAATGGATAGATTTGATTGGATTCATATGTATATTTAAAATTAATGACCCATTCTACCATGTAAACCTATATATCAATATATATAAATGATTAAATATAATGTTTACTAAAAAAGACAGTTGTAAAGCACTAAGTACACCACCTTTTTATGTAAAAAAATTAACATAGACATTGATATTATATATTTAAGTACTTATATATAATGTGCATGTGTAAATGTGCATATATATACACATACATATTTATCTGTATTTATGCATATAAAAATACACATACAAGCATATAGGCATTCAAAATATAGAACAAATAGTCTATTGCTTCTAGGTAGAATTATTTATAACAGTGAATTTCTCTGGGAAATCAGGGGGGTGTTGTTACATGTATACTTTTTTACCTAAGAAATATATCTGAAACAAATATGACAAATATTTTTTGAAGCATCAGTGTCTATCATATTTTCCCCTCTATTTTTGAAAATGCCATAATTTTAAGAAACAAAAATTTTCACCAGAAGTCAGAAGGTGAAAAATATGTGCTGTCGGATAATAGAAAGAAGCATTAACTTTTAGGTAAAAGAGGGGGTTCATAGACTGGGTAACACTTCAGATGTATGCATGGAATTTCAGCAGCCAGAGGAGAGAAAGGTCATATCAAGCGGAGGCAATGTTGGATTTGGGGTAGAGGAAGAATGTTTGCACAGGTATTTAATGGGTACAGGAGATCCACTGGAAGCATATTCAGAATAGTGCTGTTTAAGAGAAATTTTATGAAATTTGTAAATAAGGAAGAGGGAAATTGGGCCAAAGTCAAATGTTGATGAAGTTGATCACAGAATGGTGGCTGAGAACTATCCATTGGATTTTAACTCATAAAAGACTCTGTGTAGCGTAATTTGAATAGAAAGTGGAATGGGCAGGGAATTGGCAGCAGACAATGTAGGCTTGCTTTAGGTGTGGTTATTGAAGAGGAAAAAAAAAAAAAATATATATATATATATATATATATATATATATATATATATATATATATACAGAAAAGTCATTTAACCCCGTTGGTTAGATGAAAGTTATTATTGTTGTATCTTTTGTGTTTAAGTATATAGGAAACTTTGGCATATTTGCAGTCTGAGGAAAAATATTCAGAAGAAACAAGTATGAGGCCTAATCCTGGAGGACCTGGAGATGGGCAAATTTATCCCATAATAGTAAAAACAGAAAAGAAGGACAGCTGGAGATACAGAGGGATTTGGTGAAGAGAAGGGAATTGAAAGCCTTATTATGGAGGAGCTAGATCTTTGCAGCAAAGCAAGGGCAGGAGCAGCAGGAGGTGGAGTGAGAGAGCATATAGTGCTGCCAACTTGGAGAGGGTAGAACAGTTTGGAAAGTAGGCTAAAGGGGGTTAAATTAGTCATTGATGTACCTTTATCTCTGTGGCTGAGTCCTGGGTTCATTCCCTCCTGGGCTGAAGTTCCTCACAGGTTTGTGGTAACACATATTGCATTGTGTTGTGCCTCTCTGTATATCTATATTTCTTTCTGGAATGTTCATCTCTATGTGCCAGGGGTATAGTATGTACATAATAAATGTTTCTCAAATGGATGAGCAAGCATTGCATTAGTCAGTTCAAATATTATATTAGAATTCTCTCTCTCTGACCCACACTCTGGCACCAGGGAGAAGCTCTTGGCATTTAAATAAGCACTCTGTGAGAACATTATTGGAAATGGATAAGAACCTGAGCATATGTACTGGTTGCATTTCCTTTTCTAAGAGGGTGGCTATGTGACATTGTATCTCAGAGTTTAATCCTGAAACATGGACTATGTCACCACCCAACAACAGAGAGACCTTGGGGCAGATGACTTTCTTCTTCTTTAAGAAGGGACAGGTTTATCATGAAGGCAGTTAGTTTCTCATAGTCATGTTCATGAACTCTTAGCTATTTGACTATTATTTGAAATAATTTTATTCCCTTAGGCTCCATCCAAGGGAAGGAGTGTGAAATCATTGAGGATCCCCAATGCTCACGGCAGAATTTGAGGTCTACCTTTGTTGCATAAAGGTAATAAATGTTATTTTTTTAATCATGGGGTAGCTATTTGGAAAACTCTATTTTAAAATAAATTTATATGTATATTCCGCTAGTAACATGGATTAGGACAAAATCTCACCACCTTCTTAACAAGCTTTGTCGTGCTGCTTTTGAAAGCACTGATATGATCTATGGGATACCCTTTTATGAAAGCTTAAATGCAATTTAGGCAAAAGAATGAGACATTAAAAGCAAACAATAATAGTTAGCTAAAAATACCCTAGGAAACTAAATTAAATGTATACTAGAGGGATGTGCCAGGTTTAGCAAAATTAAATTTTAAAACTGCCTATAACAAATCTATGAGAGAAAATAAGAACTGGAGCTTAGAAGGAAAAAAGACTTTACTTGGGGGTGGTAAACACACAATACAATATACAGATGATGTATTATAGAATTGTTCAACTGAAACCTATATAATTTTGTTAACCAATATTACACCCAATAAATTCAATTAAAAGAAAAAAAAAAAACTGGGGAAATGATGCATCATGACAGAAGGTCTCAATTTACATTTCGAAATAGGTACGTCCCTTTCTACAAGATCTTAGGGCAGGCAACTTGGACTCTCTGTGACTTCTGTTACTGAATTCATAAGAGGCTACTGGTGTAGTCTATTGTATGATTTCACTTGCAAAAATCTTTGTATGCCTTAGAAGGGCATGGTGCTCTTTTACTCTATGGAACTAACTCCAGTACATAATCTTATTTTTTCTTTGACCTCCATCCTCTAAGAAAGAATGCTCTCCATAAGTAGAATACTAAATTTGGGTGTCAGTTCACTAAAATACCTATGTCATCAAGGATGCTATTTTGTAATAATAAGAAAGCAAGAAGGATTTAAAAAAGAAATTCAAATATGAAATGAGATGGAAACATTCAAATGGTTCATCTGCCTGTAGAAGATGCAGGTGAAAATATTCTTTATATTCAGTTCTCTCTCACACAAAGGGAAACATTAGAACTTGAAGAAAATGCAATGATAGTTTAACAGATGTAGAACAACACTTGGAGCACAAGTGCAAAAAAGGAAGCACTCAGAAATGATCTTCCCTCGAAGTCAGCTCTAGGGAACAAAATGGAAATCAGCAAGAAGGCGGGGCTCCTTCCTCACAGCAGAGGCACCAGCCCAGTTGCCCTCTTTTCTTCATAAGATGCCACTGAGTGAGATCAAGGCATAGACCATGTCTCATTCAAAAAGTGGGTCAAGTCATACCTGACACACTTAGCTAATAAGAGTGTAGGACACAGAAGATAAGTAATCCTTGGGAAAGTATAAAACATTAATGAACTGTATGAGGCAGTATTTATTTGCATGGTCAGATTGCAGCAGCAATGATAACAAAGCTAACTGTAGTATTTACACAGCAGCAAGCAGGCAGATGTAAAGAGAAACATTCAATGTTCAATCAACTGGTTGAAGGAGTCACATAATGCTAAACAGCTGGGTATGTGGAAACATCCAGACATTTGATAGCACAGTTCCTTTAAAAAAATGATTTTCTCTTCAGTGCCAGAACATATTCTATACAAGGAAGCTGGTTTCTGTCAACACCTCTTTTTCTTTGTAAACCATGGTGGGTTTATATTGCATTCCTATCCTCTTTATTTTAAACTAGTGGCCCAGTGCATGAAATTCATGCCTGGAGGGGGGCGTGTCCCTCATCCTGGCCTGCACCCTCTCCAATCTGAGACCTCTTGAAGGATGTCCTGCTGCTGGTTTACAGGGATCAGGCCTAAACTGGCAGTCGGACATCCCTCTCACAATCCAAGACTGGTCTGCTTACCCCTAGTGGTCCCTGCAGTCCCATCCTGGCCTAATCACCCCACAGTGACCCAAGATCTGAGCCCTCCTTTTTTTCTTTTCCTTTTCTTTCTTTCTTTCTTTCTTTCTTTCTTTCTTTCTTTCTTTCTTTCTTTCTTTCTTTCTTTCTTTCTTTCTTTCTGTCTTCCTTCCTTCCTTCCTTCCTTCCTTCCTTCCTTCCTTCCTTCCTTCCTTCCTTTCTTTCTTTCCTTCTTTCCTTCTTTCCTTCTTTCCTTCTTTCCTTCTTTCTTTCCTTCTTTCCTTCTTTCTTTTTTTTTTTTTAGCACCTCCTTGAGTGGAGGCCAGAGCCAGCTGGAAGCAAGTATCTAGGATTTATTTATCTTCTATAATTGAAACTTTGTAACCTTGAGCAGAGGTCAGGACCAGCCAGGGTGGGAACTTGGCTTCTTCCATTGCCAGGACAACCCAAACCTCCTGCTTACTCCAGCTCTGTGGCCGGCCACCATCTTTGTTGGGTTAATTTGCATACTTGCTCCTGATTGGCTGGAGGGCATGACTTAGTGTAACGGAGTGATGGTTAATTTTCATTTTTCTCTTTTATTAGTGTAGATACCTATTTTGAAGGAACTTCCACCTCTCTTTAAAAAACTGAACATATCTTCAAAAAGCAAAGATTTATCATTTAAAAAAGATATATAGTTTATTGATTTTTTACAGAGAGAAAGAGAGAGGGATAGAGAGTTAGAAACATCGATGAGAGAGAATCATCAATCAGCTGCCTCTTGCACACCCCCTACTGGAGATGTGCCCACAACCAAGGTGCATGCCCTTGACCAGAATCGAACCTGGGATCTTTCAGTCTGCAGGCTGACGCTCTATCCACTGAGCCAAACCGGTTTTGGCAGATTTATCATTTTTTAGGATAGTTAGTAAAATAACATGTCAAAGGTTTGAGCACAATCACTAAAGGTGCTCAATAATGGACCAATAATGAAATATGTAGACATGCAGCTTCCAAGGACAAATTAGAAGGACAAATTCATTTGGATATGTCAAATCTATGACTAAAAACACATTTGTGAATATGAGTTGTTACATCAACTGAAATATAAGTTCTAGGTTTTTATGGAGGGACAATATTGATTATTATTTTTAATCACCACTGTGACACTTTGACTTCTGTATACACATAGGATTAACTTTATAGAATAACTAGAGGTCTGGTGTATAAAATTCATATATAGAGAAGGGGGGTCCCCTCAGCCCAGCCTGCCCCTTCTCCAATCCAAGATCCCTCTCACAATCCTGGACCACTGGCTTCTAATCGCTCACCTGCCTGCCTTCCTGGTCACTCCTAACTGTTCCTCCCTGCCGGCCTGACTGCCCCTCACTGACTTTGTATACCAGCCTGATCACCCCTAACTGCCTCCCCTGCCAGCCGGGTTGCCCCCCCCAACCCCTCCCCCCCCCCCCGCCCCCACTGGCCTAATCACTTCTCATGGCCAACTGCCAGCCTGGTCACATGTCCCTCAGCCTGGCTGTTCAGTTGTTTGGTTGTCCCTCACTAACTGCCCTGCAAGCCTGGTTGCCCCATGCAGCCTGCTTGTTCAATCATTTGGTCATCCGCCACTAACCCCCTATGGGCCTGGTCATAGGCAGCCATCTTGTGAGGGTATGAGGGTTAATTTGCATATTACTTCTTTGTTATATAGGATATGCTTTATACTTTATAGATTGAATGGTGAACTTAATCTGTTTTTAAAGTTCACTAGAATGAAACTTGTACTGGAATATCTTTCATATGTAGAGGGGAAAAAACCAACATTATCATTTCAGAGCATGTTGTTATTGGAACTGAAGGTCCTTAATTGCATCTTTAGAAAAGGCAAGGGCATCTATTTATTAGGCATTTGAATTCAGTGCACTGCAATGTCCCTTCTCTTTGCACTTCCCTCAGTAATTGGGTGTTGACTGCATGCCTTCAGGCTAATTCAATGCTTATGTTGTTAAGATATAGACCTGCTGCTCCTGTGTGAATACTTCCTGGCTCTAGTCCTTTACCCAGATTTCAATAATGAATGGAGTCCTTCATTCACTGTAAGAATGTCCTTAAACTTATTCATGTTCCATGATGCTCATACACTGCAATATTTCCTTGGCCTTCGACTGAGCAGCTTGCAGTGGTCCACAAGCCCACTTTCCCTTATAGGCAGCCCTGGGCTGTGGTTTTATAGGGCAGTGAGCTTTCTACCACAATCTAATTCTAGTCTCTACACATGTCCCTGCAACTGCATGTAACTAAAATCACTGCTTTAACATGGTACTGTTCAAAAAGCATCTGTGGGTCCTATTTTCACGAGGCATCATAATATAATTCTTCTGTGTGGCTCTCAAGGATTTCTATAAACAAAATATGCCATCCCTACATTCCATTATTTCTTAGAGAATTTCTGTCACCGACTTCTGTTAAAAACAGAAATTCTTCCTCATTTTTTTAGATGGGACTCTGTAATATGCATTGCCATTCTCATGAAAATATGTGTGTCATCCTTTCCATTAGTTTTTTTTTTAATTGAAGTATACTTTACAAAAGTAAAATGCATAAGTCTTAACTGTAAAATTCAATGCATTTTGGTAAGTGCATACACCTGTGTAATTCATACTATTAGGATGGTATCAAATATTTCCTTCATTTTGGAAAGTTCCTTTATTTCCTTCCTAGTATCCCTAACAATCACTGCTCTAAACTCTATTACTGTAAATTAGTTTTGCCTCTCACAAGTTTCATTCAAATGAGTTATTAGGGTATGCTTCCTTTCCTATCCAGCCATTTTCATTCATGGTGTTTGATTTATCAATAGGCTATTTATTTTTATTGCTGGGTATTATTTCCTTGTATAAATATGCTGTAATTTGTTGATCCATACACCTATTGATGGAGAATTAAGTATTTTTTTCAGTTTTGGACTAGTATAAATGAAGCTGCTATGAACATCTATGGGTAAATACTTGTGTAAACATACATTTTCAATCCTCATGGGAAAATACAAGAAAACAGAGTTACTAGATCATAGGGTAGATATAACATTTTCAGAAACTAGGAGACACTTTACTAAAGTGGTGTTGACACTGACAGAAATCCAATCCTACCTGTGGAAGAGTCCCAATTTCTTATCTTCAGTAACTTTTGGTTTTGGTTTTCTTCATAATTTGAGCTATTCTAGTAGAAATGTAAGACCTCATTTTGATTCTAATCCACATATATCAGATAACAAATAATATTGAGCACATTTATATGTGTTTAATGACCATTCATAGTTTTCTTGCTCCCTTTCATATAGCTAAAGTGTTCAGTTTTTTACTCCTTAGAATAATATATGCTAAAGGAGTTTTAGATGCCATTTACCAGATTGATTTAGTTTTCTAGTCTATGGATGGTTTTAATCCATCACAAATGCATGCTGAATTTTGTCAGTTGATTTTTCTAGATATTTTGAGATAATTTTTATCATTTATTATGTTAATGTAGTGAATTGCACTTATTGATTTCAAAGGATGAATAAATCTTGCATTTCTGGGGTGTACAACACTGGCCATGAAGTATTCTATTTATGTGCTACTGGATTCAACTGGCTAATATTGCTTGGAGGATTTTGGGTAAATATTCATAACAGATACTGGTTTGTAATATTCGTTTGCTGAAATGCCTTTGTCAGGTTTTGGTATCAGGGTTATGATCACCTCATAAAATAAGTTGGAAAGGATCCTCCTCTGTCTTTTCTAAAAGAGTTTGTTAAAGGATTTTATTACTTCTTTCATAAATATTTGATAGAATTTGCTGGCATCCGGCTCTTTTGTCTTGCATCTAACACTCTTCCTGGATTCCTACCAATCTACCTTTACTTTATAATTACCATCATTCATACTCCTAGGTATTTACGGTTTCCATCCAACTCAAAAGTGTTTTCCTCTATTACACTTTCCATAATGCCATAAGCTGGGAGCAATCTATCATTGGCGCCAGACCCAAACTTTCATAACCCTTGCTCTCATTGATTGGATGCTTATTCTTCTCTGCCCATTTATTACATTTATTAACCTCCATGTCTAAGAGGCCCTAGAAGAGTTACCTTTTCACATTTACCTTAAAAATGTTGTGAATCTGCAGCACGAGATACAGAATTTTGTACCTAGTTGGTAACTCAACTTTGTATCTAGTTGGTAATTCTATTCAATTTGTTTTTGTTTTCTCCCTTTTTAATTAACTTTATTGGGGTGGCATTGCTTTATAAAATTATATAGATTTCAAGTATACAATTCTGTGATACACCATCTGTATATTGATTACATTGTGTGCCCACCACCCGAAGTCTTCTTTCATCTCCACATATTTGACCCCCTTAATCCTTTCTATCCCCCAATCCCATTTCCTCTGGTAACCACCATCCTGTTGTTTAGGGGCAATGGAAGGCAGATCTTTGCTTCTGACCAACTTAAAGTGACATAACAGAGATTGTATTTATCCTATCACTGGAAAAATCTGTACTTCCACCACTCCCACAAAGAGCTCTGCACATCAGCAGTAAAGGGCAGTAACCCCTGTGAAATGGAAAACAAAACGAGGTAAACCCTATGACTACCCCAGCTCACGGCCTTGAGAGGTTCCAGGCCACAGCACTAGGAGATGGTACCCAGGCCAAACCCTATGGATACCCTAAGTTGAGGAGACAGTGCTGAGTATTTAAGGAGACCAAGGAGGCTAATGTTCACAGCACAGCAGTGAAAAGAGGATGTCAGAGAGAGAAACCTTTGGAGGTCTGCAGGGGGCTCCCCTAAGTATAGGGCAGAGAGATAACCAGTGGATCATGTGGGGAAACTGCTGAAGACCAGGAAGGTAAGAGTGACTAGTGCTGAAACAAGGTGAGGAAGTTAATGCCCATTTCCACAAGCCATAATGGAAAACTTAATGCTTCACAGAGATTTGGGGGGAAAACTTATAAGGATCTTGTTTCACTAGTGGGAAATATAATTAGCCTTAGACTAAGTGTTGTGCTGGTGCCAGCTAACAAATTATTGTATAATTATACTGTGGTAAAGCTGTATTAAAAAGAAAAAACCTTATAATAAGCAGAAATATACTTTACTACCTTATTTTAAATATTTTTGAAAATGTTCTCTTGTAATGTCATCTTTGATTCATTCACTACTTAGGTGTGTTTTGGACTTTTCTCCAAAATTTTGGGTGTTTTTTTCTTCTTTCAAGTAAGCATTTCTTATTAATTTAATTCTGCTTTGTTGAGAAAACTATTCTCTATAATGCTAACCCTTAGGATTTTATAGACACTACTCAACTCTGGTATAATTCACTGTCGTTTCTTGTCTCAGGTTTCTAAGCTCTTCACTCTGTCTCCCTCCCCTTTCAGTCCTCACCAGTGTCCTACCCAGAGTCTGATTTTGATTGTAGTTGAGTTCTGCTAGCCATGTTCAAGTCAACTGATTCCCCTAATCTATTTCAGCTAAGTGATACAAATAATCTTTATGTCTAATCCCTCATACCATTGAACAATAAACAATAGAAGCATCACATTCCAATGGAGCATTTTGGGACTTATTTGGGTGAAATATAATTGGAATCATGCAGGATGCTTCAACTGTATTTAAGCTCACAACCAGCACCTCTATTATATCAAATGTGTTGAGGAAGTTTAATTCCTTTGCGGAAACTGCAGCCGTTAGAGCAAAATCATGTAACTTGTATGTCTCCTCTCTTCCTTCTTTCCTTATTCACCATAGTTTTATTACATCTTTTATGCACATTTTTATGTTCCAGGTCACAGAATAGAATGAGTAGCAGATTCTTCGTTAAGATCAGTAAAAATATGTATGCCTTTAATAATAATAATTATTTAAATTAAGTTCTGTTAAATTAATTTGGTGTATAAGTAGCTGGGAGAGAAAAAAAAGAGCATATGTTTCTAGTCCCAAATCTACATATCTCTTGTCTGCCAGAGCTACAATGCTAGTCAAGTTTCTGTGGAACCACTGTTTTCATCAAGCACAGAATCTTTACTTAAGCGGTCATATGATGTCTTTCTGCAACAAAGTCTTAAATAGAGGTTTGAAATACCAACTCTGTTATCAGTAGTTACATTATTTCTCTTCCCATTTTAATCTAACTAGCAGTTTTATCTGGAAAAAGTTACATGTTTTTCTTCTTCAATGAAATAACAGTTGAAGCAAATTTTCTTTAATATTTCTTCTAGTTTTGATAATCTGTGATTTTATGACTCTATGATTCCACATTTTCTACCTTATCAAGTAGAAATTATTTAAGAGCAAAAATAATTGTTTGCCTCCTTCCCCTTGCTGAGTTTCTTATTATGAGGAGAAGGAAGGCTTAAATAGCCTTTAGATGAAAAGTTTGCCACCTGTTGTTCAAAGTTTGTGTATGGTTTTGATTCCTGAGCTTTTTGCCTTGTAATTTCTAGAACTCATTAAACTCAGTGACTTGAGTACAATCATTGGTACAATCATTAAACTCAGTGACTTGATTACCATAATTAAACTCAGTGACTTGAGGGGAGGGTTTTGGGAAAGTGGGGGAAGGTGGTAAGAAGGTCCAGACACCCACTTAGAAGATAAGTAAGTGTTGGGGATGCAATATGCATTGTGGTGACTATTGTAATATTGTATATTTGAAAGGTTGCTAACAGAGTAGATCACAAAATTTCACATCACTATAAAATAATAATTTATAAAGATGTGAGGTGATGGGTAGTAACTAAGCTGATTGTGCTAATCATTTTACTATGTATACATAGATTAGATCTTTAGGTTTTACACCCTAAACTACTACATTGTTATATGTGGATTATATCTCTATAAGATTGGAAAAAATTGAAACCAACAGCCAAAGCAATCTAAATCAATTAGAATCTCCTTCCTTCCTTCCCAACCCCAGTTCATTTCAACCAGGAAAGTCCTGGCATGAAATGGTAATAGTGGTTAGACAATACATATTCTGTGTTTAAATGTTCACTACGTAGATTGCTCAAGAGTCCAAGTGACAGCTTCACTCAGCCACTTGCATAGAATATATATTTTCTTTCCCTATGATTTCTGAATCTTTCTTTCACCAAAGGCAGTTTTCCAGCAGGCAGCAAAGAAGAGAGAAAGCAAATTAAAAGTATCTTCTATTTCCTGGAGCCTCAATTACACTTCAAACTTGAATTAAGGAAAGCCGGGATGGTGAAATATAACTGGTTTGATCTTGTCTACCTTGTTGCAAAACCTTAAAATCTTGATGGGGCTGCCCCCATGCTGCTGATCAAAGAGAAAGGCTTATGGGCTGGCAGAAAAGTGTATAGTCTGCAGTTTGCTTAGCCCCAAGCATCTAGCATGCCTCCGAGACGGGTCATCAAAGCCTCTGTGCAAATGACCACACAGAGTCAGATGCCAAAGGAGGAGAGAGGGGAGATGTGCAGACCCCAGGGCACTCTCTTGTTATATTCTCAGTACAGTCCCCAAAATCTCTCTTCACGTTTGGCTTCCCACTGAATAGCGAATTCTAAACGTTCCTGCAATACTACTGAGATTCACTTCATTCTCCTAACTTAGTGTTCCCCCAATTGATAACTGGGGAACTACTTATCTTTCCGTTTCTTGTGTGATGGTTAAATACACAAAATCACAGGCCCTACTGCCAGACGTGCAGAATTGAGTGTGGAGGTGTGAAAGGATCTATATATTAATTTTCCAATAGTAACAAGAACCTGTTTTCTGACAAAGAGCAAATCTGCCTCAAACAAATGAAAATGCACTTACCATCTCCTACAAATGGAATGGCCCAAGTCTCATCTCCTATTTTCCCTAGGAATTAGAATTAATGTTAATCCTGTCTTTGTAGACAATACAGTTTGCATTAAGTTATAGTTAACCACAATCAACATGTCCTATAAAAATGATAAGAAAAATAAAGCATATACATATACACATACAGATAGATATTTTATATAATCCATATTAATAATAGGGTAATATGCAAATTGGTCAGGGCACTGTCACAATAACTACTGATGAACAGGCTGTTTATGCAGCAGGTACAGGTGAGCTGGGACTTGCAGGTCAGGGATAGGGGTAGGATCAGGGCAGAGAAACCTCTCTTCTGTGGCCCCAGCTGGGGATCCGCAGGTGAGGGGTGGCTCTTGGGCAAGCACCGTGGCTTTGGCGAAGTGGCTGGCCAGGAGACAGGAGGCCCAAGGGGTGCAGAGCGGTGCTGAGGAAGAGTGCACCAGAGGGGACTCAGTCTGGGGCAGGGGGCAGGCGGGCGGGGATCTGCCTTGCCCATGAAGAGGGAGGTTCTGCAGTGGCCCCAAGATGTGGGTCAACCCAGCAGGGAACAAGGGGCGATGACTGCCTGAGTAGAAGGATGCCCATGTGGAGGGGTGTGGACCCGTAGCCTTGAGGCAGGGGTTGAGGGGTGGCACCACCTCAGTGGAGGGGCACCGCACTGCACTGCTGGTTACCTGACTGCGGCAGTTCAGCGAAGCTCCTGGTGCTAACCAGGCCTCGCCCTGGTGGCTGTTGCCCCAAGTGGAGAAGGCCACTTCACCACTCACCTTTCCGCTCAGTGGCGAGATGAGTAACTGCCAGGTGACTGAGCACTTGAGAGATGGAGACTTCTGCTCCCACCTTGGCCCAAAATCAAGCCCATACCCGCACTACCCCCAGTTCCAACCCCACCCCATAGCAGCACCTGCCTCTGTGATGAGTACAAAGCCTACCACCTGCTCCCTAGAAGTGGGAGGGCAGTAAAGAATGGGGGCGGGGAGCAGGGGAGAGGAAAGAATGTGGCGCATCCACGATGAAGAGATGCTTGAGAATGAGGCACGGAAGCCTGATGGGAAGGTTTGTTCTGTTTGCCCCATGGCTGCCCCTTAGGAAGGGCGAGAGTATGGCTGTGAGGGCTCCTTGCACCGCTGAGTCAAGTTCCGCAGCCAACTGGAATTGGCCTCAGTCTCCTGGTCTGTAAATGGATTAAGCGTGTCCCAGTGACTTTGCTGAGTGTTGAGGACCAATTGAGATACTGTATAAAGAAAATGATGGAAGAAGTAAGAAAGAAAGGACGAGCAACATAAAAGAAAGATTAGAAGGAACCTGTAAACCTATTGTCACTGAAATAGGGAATATAGTCAACAGTGTTGTAATGACGGTATTATTCCAGGTGGGTACTGGAAATATTGGGGAACACTTTGTGAAGTATATGATTGTCTAACCACTCTTCTGTAACTAATATAAAACCTGAAACTAATACAAAATAATATTGAGTGTAAAGAAATGAAAATAGGAGTGTAATTTTTTTTATGAATTTCTAAGTTTAAATAAATGATATAAAGGAAGAAAAGGGGAGAATAAAAAGTTTTTCATTTTACCACTTTCCTGTCTTTTCAGTACATAAAAAACACAGTTGTCTTTATTTATTTATTTTTATTTTTTTTAAATATATTTTATTGATTTTTTACAGAGAGGAAGGGAGAGGGATAGAGAGTTAGAAGCATCGATGAGAGAGAATCATCGACCAGCTGCCTCTTGCATACCCCCTACTGGGGATGTGCCTGCAATCAAGGTTCATGCCCTTGACCGGAATCGAACCCGGGACCCTTGAGTCCGCAGGCCGACACTCTATCCACTGAGCCAAACCGGTTTTGGCAAAAAACACAGTTGTCTTTATATAGTGCTTTTATACTTTTCTAAGTCATTATCTCATTTGATGTTCAGGGCGACTTAAAGACAAGATAATTTATTTCCTCCACTATTCAAAGAAAGGAAATCTTAGTGTCTGGCCCCAATGATTCAGTCAGCAAGCCCTATTGTAAAGCAGGGTTAGTGAAATTTTCTGTGAAGGGTTATATCTCTACTAATAAAAGCCTTAGGGGTGATCAGGCCAGCAGAGGAGCTGGCAGGGGAGTGGTTAAGGGGCCATCAGGCTGGCAGGCAGACAAGTGGTTAGGAGCCAGCAGTCCCTGATTGTGAGAGGGATGTCTGACTGCCGGTTTAGGCCCAATCCCTCGAGTGGTCCCAGGTTGGAGAGGGTACAGGCCGGGCTGAGGGTCACCTCCCCATACACAAATTTCATGCACCGGGCCACTAATATTATATAATAGTATCTGGATCTGTTTATATAACTATGATATATAATTATATATATCATATGTAATTATGTGTGTGTGTGTGTGTGTGTGTGTGTGTGTGTGTAACATATACATTACCTAGGTATGTAGATATACTCTATGTATGCATCTCATGCTCTATATATAGATATAGGTGGAGATACATATCAATAGATATCCATATTGATCAGATAGATAAATGGATGGATGGATAGATAAATAGATAACAGAAGACAAGACAGGAAAATGGGTAGGTTCTAGAGTTGTCATTTCTGCAGCTGGCTACAAAGCCCAGTTTATATTTAACTTAAGTTCTCCACTGCCCAATCAATATTTCTCTTGCTCTTAACCAGTACCTAATTTGTCAGGAGTCATTTACTAGAGGAACAAATCTATATCATAAATACTGAGTCGGATGGTTAGCATCACTCATATACTTTATACTTTAATCTGAGACACTTTTGAGTGTAAGAGTATAATATTCTATTAATAACTATGCTGATATGAATGTATACATGAAGACAATCTCTGGCAAAGCAGGACATTTGGTTGCTTACATATACTAGTATGTGGGTTTCTATATGACTCCATTGAATTTTACTGATGGACAGGGCAGGGACTTTGTGTTCCAGGAATACCCCTCTTCCCTTCCATTCCATATCAGTACATCAATTTTTCTATAATAGTAAAAATTAATTACAAACATAGGCAAACAAACATTGTCCCTTCTGTGTCTCATGGTTCAATATCATGAGGAGCCAAAAATAGCTTAGTGGCAATCTAAACTTCTAATTAAAAAAAGATTTTGTACTGTTTGCCAAAGAAGGGTTTCATCTTGGGTATGCAGACCTCTAAATCTGAAGTTTCCAAAGTCAAATTATTAGTAAGCAAGTATTTGTGAAAGGCTCATTATATGTAATCCTGAGAGATACACATCTCATTTCCATTCTGTGTTTCTATGTGATTATACTGTGGTAATGAGGGTGAAAAGCATTATATATTGGAAAGCATCTTGGCTTTGCAACTAATTCTTTAGAAGGGCTTTCCAGTCCTAGCTGGTTTGGCTCAGTGGACAGAGGGTCCCAGGTTCGATTTCTGTCAAGGGCACATGCCCAGGTTACAGGCTCAAACCCTAGTAGGAGGTGTGCAGGAGGCAACCCATCAATGATTCTCTCTTATCATTGATATTTCTATCTCCTTCTTCCTCTCCCTTCCTGAAATCAGTTATATATATATGGCATTTCACTGTATATCAGTTCACTTTTTTTCTGGGTTACGGTGAAGGAAGTGAATTGTTTTAGCATAAGCTCATTGATCCACTATTTGTGTTGCCAAGTAAATTTTTTATCAAAAGCAATGGAGTCTGAGATACTGTGGTGGCGAATAAGTCATTCAGGTAGTCCATAGATAGCATTGCTGGCAGATGTGTGTGGGGAAGTCAATGCAAATCCACATCCAATATAAGTGCATTCCAAATGAAGACAAATCACTGCCCAATCCGTAATCCATGATTGATGCTTTCCAATAAAACTGTTCTGGCAGCAGAGGACTGGCTGGTCCCCCTGGATATGCTGATAGATTGAGCATTCAGTGGTAATGTCCAGATTGGCCTTGTTGGGGAGCATCCATGGTTTTTTTTTACCCATAAATAAATTATCTCATTTTCATTTTGGTGTCCATTTCAGGCATCAAATGAACCAGAACAGAGGTTTCTAAGTGTGAACTAATAACACAGATGTAGATATAGCTATAGCTATAATCTCCCCAAACAGGGGTCCTGGAACACTTATAAACAAAGATGTTAGGAAAATTGTTTGTTCTAACGTTAAGTTTTTGACCAGTTCCCTGGATAAAGCTAAATAAAAGAAAAATTTTTGTAATTTCCTAAGTAATAAATTACTGGGAGCATCTTTTGTTCAAACACTTGGTCTTTGAGCTGGGTCCCTGACACAGAGCTCCTGAACCCCTTGTAACTTCCTGGGTGATAGGAGTGTATTTTATTCTAATAAGACAATTCTGAGTGGGTTCCTGGAGGGTGGCTGGTCATCAGAAAGATCAGGACTTGGTTAAAGCTTGGAATTTTCAGGCGCCCCCCCCCCCCGCCCCGATTCTCCATAACTGGGAGAGGGGCTGGAAATGGAGATAATAACCTATCATGCATACCCGATGAAGCCCCCATAAAAAGCCCAATGATTTTGGGAACTTCAGGATGGTGAATATATCCATGCACCAGGAAGGGGATGCACCCTAATTCCATGGTGACAGAAGCCCCTGCATTCACAGATCTCTCCCTAAGTATCTCTTCATCTGGCTATTCATATACATCCTTTATCCTATCTTTTATTATGATTTCCTGAATTCTGTGAGCTTTTCTAGCAAATAACTGAATCTAATAGGAGCAAAGTCATGGGAATCTCCTATTTGTAGCCAAGTTGGACAGAATTTATGGTAACCTAGGGATATTCTTCTTGTGATTGTCTTCTGAAGTGGGGGGTGTTCTTATGAAACTAAGACCTTAACCTGCATGATCTACATGAACTGTTGTTATGTTGGAAGTGAACTGAATTCTAGGATAACAGAATTGCTTGGTATAGGGAAAAAGCAAATCCCACAGAGCTGGTGTCCGCAGCTTGTGAGTGTGTCAGCAGTGTGTTTTTTCCCTATATATTGAATAAAAAAGAGGAAAGGGTATCTAGTCTATAAGTTTTTAAGAAACCAATGGACCTTTCATAAAAATATGTCATTTATGTTACTATAGAATGAGTTTATTATTATTTTAAATTATTAAATTCTAATTTTCACTCAATTTTACTTTCTAATGCAGTAAATGTCAAAATATGCATCCACATAAGCAAAAGCACTTTGAGCTTTTCAATACATCTTAAGAATGGAAAGGTGCCTGAGACCAAAAAGTTTGAGAACAGCTCCTCTAAAGACTCCCAGTTATCAACTGAGGATAGCATAACTTTGCTCCAAACCTCCTGCAGCACGATCCTTATCAGGGCTTTTCTGAGCCTGCACACAGCATTGTCATTTGCCATGTGTCATAATTCAAACGCCAGCTGCTCAAATTGCATACTGAACCAGATGAAAGGTTTATTTTTCTCTGGATCATACTCAAATTTGCCAATTTTGGGACTTTTCAATAAATAGCTAGAAGCAAAGCAACCAAATATATTACATGTGGCCTCTAAAATCCTAAGATTCCTACAAAAAAAAAAAGTAAAAATTTTTAGTAGTTATGGCTACAAGTTGCTATAGTTTTATTTATTTATTTTTCTTTTCTTTCAAGGGAAATACCCCAGATGAATTATTTCAAAAGTTTTACAAAGGTGGCAGATCCCTGAATTTTTGTGGAATTAATCTTCTGACCTCTGAATGTAACAAATGCAAATTACCAAGACATAAAATGTCTTGCTACATCCTTCTTATCAGGTCCTATGAGCATGAGAAAATTAATGAAGTACTCCCTGTCCCCACACATGTATAGCATCCCCCATTATGAACATCCCAAACAAGAGTGGTATCTTTGTTACAAATGATGAACCTACATGGCCCCAAAGTCGTTCACTATTGGTGTTGTACATTCTATTGGTTTGTACATATGGATAATGGCGTGTATACACCATTACAGTATCATACAGAATTTCTCTGTCATAAAATTTCTCTGTGCTCCATCTAGTCATCCTTCCCTGGACTCCCTAGCTGCTGGCAACCACTGATATTTCAACTGTGCCCATAAATTTGCCTTTTCCAGAATGTCATAATGATGCAGCATGTTGTCTGTTTCAGTTGGCTTTTTTCTTTTAGTAATATGCATCTAAGTTTTCTCACTATCTTTTCATGAACCGATAACCCATGTATTTTTAGCAATAAATAACATTCCACTCTCTATATGTGCCACAGTTTATTTACCCATTCACCCAATCAAGGACTTCTTGATTGCTTCCAAGTTTTGGCAATTATGAATAAAGCTGCTATAAATATCCATGTGTTTACAAATGTGTGCTATAAACATCTGTGTAACTTTTGTGTGGACATAACTTTTCTCAAACCTTTGTGTTTATATCAAGGAGTATGATTGCTGGATCATTGGGGAAGAGTATTGTTTAGTTTTGTATGAAACTGCCACTGTCTTGCAAAGAGGCTATACCATTTTACATTACCAACAGCAACCAATGAGCGTTCCTATTGCTCCACATCTTCATCAGCCTCTAACGTTGTCAGTGTTTTTCATTTTGGCCATTCTAATAGGTGTGTAGTAGTAGCTCATTTTTAAAAATTTGCATTTCCATGATGTCATGAGATGTGAGCATCTTATCTATGCTAATATGCTATCTATATATCTCTGTGATGAGATATTTGTTAAGGTCTTTGGCCATTTTTTTAAAATCAGATTGTCTGTTTTCTTATTGTTGAGTTCTAAGATTACTTTAGGTGTTGTATAGAATGGGTTTATTAGTTTAATATTCCTAATATTTATGATCCAAATATACAAAATGTGTCTGATTAAGAAAGCTGTCATCAAATATACCTCTTATAACTTTATCCTAGTCTGTCGTTTGAATTTGAATTCTCTTGACAATGTCTTTCATGGGACAGAAACTTTAATTTTAATGTTTAGCTTATCAACCCTTTATTTCCTTAATTGTGTGTTTGGTATAGTCTAGGCCATTTTTTACTGAAATAGTCAGATAAGCAAATGAAGGGATTGGGCATAATTTATCTTTATTGTTGCTGCAGTCATATGCTATATGCCAGTGGAATATGCATGAATGTTCCTATAATTTAGCAAGACCAATATTAGAATTAAATATGAAATTCTTGTGTCAATGTATATAAGCAATAGAGTATGTTAAGAGTATTTCATAAATTAAAAATACAGGCTAAATATATGTCTTCAGAATATTCAAGTGAGAAAGCATAGCACATTTCACTGTGTACTCTCAGGTCGATTTCACTTCAGGGAACCTCTTTGAAAATCCCTTTAAAGTGCTGAGTTAAAGGAGGGAAGGGAGCCTGTTAGGAGCCTAAAGTTGGCTAAATTTAGATATGCAGATGAGTTTGCACGGCTTGCTTATACTTCATACGCAGTCTGTGCAGTTTCTCTCTGTCTTTTTCTTCTTTCCTACTCCACGCCTAATTAATAGCGTAGAGTTACTGGGTCAAATTCCCCTCGTTGACCTAGCTACTCGTATGTGGCTGCTTTGAGAAGGGGCTGAAGCCTCCACCATGGAGAAGTGGCAATTCGTTTTCTTTTAATTAAAGAGTGAATGGTGCTAGCAAACGGAGGGGGCATTTCCATCCTGCTGCGCGGGAAAACATGGGCTGCATTAAGGAAAATTGTATTAGCACAGTATCTCCTAGAAATGGCATACTGTCTTGGGATGAGGCCCAAGTAAAGTTACAGCAGTTCTGAGATAGACTGGAAATTGGAGAAACTCACAGAGACGCACTCATGAAGAGAGGCCCTTGGAACAAATTGGTGCCATTTGTAATTAGACAAAAAGCTCTGTCAGTCACCCTGAGCAAAACTCCAGCTAATTCTAATGTGTTATTTTAGAATCAAAGTTATTATTTTTAGCCTTATTTACAAAATGTTAGATAAATAACGAGAACTTTCATTTTTTTTATCCTTCAGATAACAAAGAAACAGTCAACTTAAGTAATGGGGATTTTATTGACAGAATAAATATTAAAAGATCCATAAATGCAAGCACAAATCTGTTAGGAATCCTAGAAGCTTTTATACATGAGTGGCCAGATTATTATGATCTCTGAATGCATAATAATCTGGCCAGTCACTGTGTGTGTGTGTGTGTATTAGAGGCCCAGTGCATGAATTTGTGCATGGGTGGGATCCGGCTAGCCTGGCAAGGGGGAGGGGACATGGGCAGTTGGCTGGCCTGCCTGCTGGTCGAACTCCTGGTCAAGGGGACACTTTGCATATTAGCCTTTTATTATATAAGATATACACTGAGTGGCCAGATTATTATGCATTCAGAGATCATAATAATCTGGCCACCCAGTGTAAAGGTTGTCTAAAATTAAATCTCTTCCTAATTGCATCTCTAATTTTCTGAGTTCAAATCCCTTCTCTCTCCTATCCAGCTATCTCGGCGAATTCACTGTTTTTACTTCATTACCACTTTGACCTTCATAGGATGCCTACCTTTTCATAATTTTCACTTGCAGTCACTGCATTGATTTGTTCCCTTCTAACTCAACCACCTGGTTCCTTCAGTTTCAGATTCCTAAGAGAAAACTGTAAGGACCAGTCAACATTGAAGGTCAGTACACTGTAATTTTACATAATAGGTGTGCCCCAATTTTTCTATTAGACCAACCTCTTTTTAATCTATTGTAGGGCACCAATTCTGATCTGTAATTATCTTGGATAAGAAGGCTTTAAGCTTCATTGTTTACAGAAAGTGTGTTTTACATTGCTTTTCTATTATAAGATTTATAAAGCAGAAGTCAGTAGTTTTTAGCATTTGTCTGAAAAGGGGACTGAATGGAGTTTTTAAAATATCATCATAAACATTCCAGTTCTGTTCTTTTATTTCCACATAGCAAACATATTTTGACCAAAGCTATGGGGAATGTATTTCCTATTTGTTACACAGTGTTTGCAGAATTTTCTGGAAATATCAAAATAAATAATGCAATACAATAAAGAAATAAGCAAAAACGTTTTTCAGAAACAACTTTTAAAACTAAGAAAAAGCTTTCAAGCATCACAAATTTTGCCAGTAAACAAGTTAACTCGATAAGAGAAGGGGCTTGGTTAGTTGGTCATTTTGTTGGTCTTTTTTATTTTATTGCTGTATCTAAATGCCAAGGTCAGTTTCTAGTAAGACAAATATACTAAATATTTCGTGAAGGAATAGATCTCTCCTGATGAATCCTTCATGTTTTCTTCACCAAATTCAAGGTCAAGAAAACCCTACATGGTTGGAGGCATCTATAACACTATCCCCTACTAGGAAATATGTTTTCCAGACCATACTCTGAACAGAACTTGGAGTCACTGAACCAGAACACTGACCATCCTCTGACAACTCAGGTAAACACAACTGGCCAGTTTGGGACACATTATGAAAATCAAGATGATCCATCTAATTATGGGAAGAACATTTAGAATTTAGAAAAAATAAAAACTTATGTAGAGAAAGTCAAAATATAAAATCATCAGCCAAAGGACAGTCAGCAACAGGATTACAGTTTAGTGATTATGGTAAAAGTAACAAAAGAAAGAGAAAATTCTAATATGGGAAATCAGCATTAAGAATTGGACAGGGAGTCTTTCATGTCACTTTCACAGGCTGTTAAATCGATTGGTTCCCAAAGGAGTTGAGGACCTGAATTATTGAAGCACAACACAATAGAAAGTGTTGATTCCAGCACCTAGGACAGTAACTATCATGTAGGAAAAAGTTAATATTTGTTGAATGTAGAAATTATGAATTCTTTTATTCTCGGTTTATTGGCTTTCAGGAATCCTAAGGAAAAATAAAATGATTATGGCAACAACATTTTGACAAAAAATAAAATAATAGTATTCCAGTTCCTCTCCATCACTAACACATCATCAACTGGCATTTTTCTTGTTTGAGTATTGGCTTGTCCATTTATTTGTTTTCTCTCTATTAGAATAAAAGTGTCTCGAGTGGATGGACTTAATCTGTTGTATTGCTGTTGCATCCTCAGTGCCTTGGATAGT
Organism: Pipistrellus hanaki; assembly: GCF_964339955.1. Classification (NCBI taxonomy): domain Eukaryota; kingdom Metazoa; phylum Chordata; class Mammalia; order Chiroptera; family Vespertilionidae; genus Pipistrellus; species Pipistrellus hanaki. Next base: position 75,876,212 of record NC_140508.1, read on the forward strand.
GCCTGGCTCATACACATGCTGAATGAATTGTTGTTATCATAGTATTTGTTAATAATAATAATAAATTAGGAATAACAGAAATCATAAATAAACATAATGGTCTCTAGTACTACCTGTCTGGAAATCAGCCCTTGTTGTTATGAAATAATGCACCTGAAATAGTTCCTTCAGCACTTTCCAACTTGACAGAGTATAAAAATGATTCTTTTATATTAAGCACTGTCCTTCCTCTGCAAATATCATTTAAAATGAAAACATCTATTAAAGGAATAATAGAATAAGTTCTTATTACTTTCATGTTAAACTGTGTAATGGTATTTTCATTTACTCTTAGGGCATTGCATCTTCCAAGTAGTCTGAATTCCTAATGTTTCCCTTTGAGCCAACATCCCCAAATTCTTTGTGTTGACCAGGAAAGTTATAGAAAAGGAATTTTTATTTTTTTCACAAATCACATTTGAAAAATGGCATTGAATATTCCATGCCAGCGGTCGAGCCTCATTAGGGTAGGATAAGGAGACAGCTGTTTCAAACAAGCTGCAGAAAACAATTAAATGAGAGGCAGTAGGAGAAAAACTTCTTTTTAATCTTTAACTTTGGCATACCCAGTGTTCTATTATGCTAAGTAGTCTTGTCAACTCATCAACTTTAAAAATCCCACTAGCATGGCCACTTAAAAGAGGGCTTTCCAAGAAACTCTAGTCTGTAAAATTCTAGGGCCTCATATCACATCTGTCTTCTTTCTCACATCATGTCTGCCTTCTCTCTAAGTCTGAGATCAGAGTCTTCTTTTCCTAGTAATCTTCCCTCTTAAATCTTGAAATTGACTGAACAATTTAATAAACTCTTTTCTTATCAACAGAGATCGGTGAAACCATTTTTTGTACTTGAGTTCTCTCTTGCCTGAGAATTTCTTTAAGTGTGTCCCAGGACTATATCTGGCTTATCTGTGTAGGTAACAATGACATGGCATCATTTTGAAATTATAAATGGGATAATGCAAGAGAAATTGTAAAGTTGGTGAAGTGTGTCTTTATCATCATTCTAGCATATCTTTAATCACCTTTTTCATGTGTTCTGGAGCCTTAAACTCTGCATGCACACAGCATGAGATTGGCAATCAATGGTAAAGTTTATAAAAGATATTTTTGGTAAAATCATCTTGGCCATCTCAGTACTGTCCAATAAACTTTGAGGGTGACAAGAACATGAGATGTTCAGTGCTAAAACTAAGAAAGTCTTGGGCAAAGCAGTATGGTTGGTCCCCTTAATTTCTGGAGAAACTTATCGTCTACGACACTGTTTCAAAATATTATTTTTGTTGTCGTTAATCCTCACCCAGGATATTTTTTTTCATTGAATTTTAGAGAGTGGACGGAAGAGGGAGAGACAGAGAGGAGCATTGAGTGAGAGAAAGAGATCGATTGGTTGCCTCTCCCACTCACCCTGACCAGGGCCAGGGAACCTGAAACCAACGTACCTGCCATTCACCAGAATCAAACCTGGGACCCTTCAGTTCATGGACCTCAAATCTATCCACTGAACCAAACCAACTAGGGCTCCTGGGTCTCTTTATAATGAAGTCATAATATCTCAATTTCTTCTCAGTCTACATTATCAGCCCTGTCTGATTCCAAAACTCTGGAGTCAGACTTAGAAATTTCTATATTTCATAAGCTTCCCTAGAACTTCTAATTTACAGCTAATTTTGTAAAAGTCTAATGCTCATTACACAGATATACTGGAGCTACAAGCTATTAAAAACCAAAGGGCAGCTGAAACCGGTTTGGCTCAGTGGATAGAGCATCACCCTGCGGACTGAAAGGTTCCAGGTTCAATTCTGGTCAAGGGCATGTACCTTAGTTGTGGGCACATCCCCAGTAGGGGGTGTGCAGGAGGCAGCTGATCGATGATTCTCTCTCACAGATGTTTCTAACTGTTTATCCCTCTCCCTTTCTCTCTGTAAAAAAATCATATCTCTCTCTCTCTCTCTCTCTCTCTCTCTCTATATATATATATATATATATATATATATACACACACATATACAAAAAACAAAAAGGCATACAGTAGTCCTTATCTTATAGCTGCTCACATTTTCCAGATACATGGATTTGGGAAATTTTCACAAGAGAGAATATATTTAAATTCTGGTTTGCCAGATATAATTGGTATGGGAATGGCCGTTCTAATTGATTCTAAGGTTCAGTCAGCATGAGAATGACCCTAGAGTAAATGAAAGCTACATTGATTAATAGAAGTTGATCATGTGTGGAAATGCATGTGAGTGTGTGTGTGTGTGTGTGTGTGTGTGTGTGTGTGTATGTGTGTGTGTTCCTGTTGAGAGGAATGTAATTATGTAGTTAGTACTAGGAGCCCAGTGCACGATTCGAAATCGCGCAGCACTGCCCACTCTGGAGTCGCTGGTCTGGCCCTGACTTGCTCTCCAGTCTTTGAAGCAGCAGCAGTCACTGCTGATCAGGCCCTCCCCCAGCACAGGTGTGTGGAGACTCCTGCCACCCTGCCCTCCATGGTTCGCATTACAACCTCCTCCTTCTGTCCAGTTGACCCATGAGGGCATCCCGGTTAATTAGCAAATTTCTCTTTAAAAAAAAAAGTATATATATATATGGTAAAAAGAAAGGGAAATCTAGACAAAGATTTCCAGTTGGGGAAAGTTCTAATGACCTTTTGCAATGGGCAAATAAGTGCCTATGATAGTAGTTAGTTGGAGAAAATGTTTTATTAAATGGAAGGCATGGATTTTGGAAAAAACAAACAAAGTTTAGTTAAATTTAACTAAAATTTAAATCCTCTTAAACTGAAGAATTTAGAATGTTAAAGATAATTAAGAGATAAACTATTCACACATAACACATTATGGTAATCTCTGGAAACAGATCTACGCCCAGATTCCAATTACTATTAATCCAATTTGGCTGCAAAAACTTTTCTTAGATGTGTGGTTCTATGTTCTTGCCTCATTAATTCCTATCTGGTGAATATCACTAAAACTCTTTTGAATAAATGAATAAGTTTGTAATCCCTTAGGGATATCAATTAACAGTATGTAAGAAATTTTAGTTAGTGTGTGCTCACCCCGAGATATACCCTGGAAGTGGCTTTTTGAGAGAAATTGCTAGCGTCAGCTCACTTTACTGTAATCTGCTACTTTCTCCTTCAAGAAAAATACTGAGGAATGGGGGATTTGAGAGCTTGAGTTCAGTTGTGTTCCAGTTCATTGCTGTTGTATTCTAGTTCATTGCTCTTTCCTTGCACCTGGTAAGTGGAGGTGAATTACATTGCTCTTCTTAGAACAACTCTTTGTATTGAATGACCTGTCCCATAGGAACAAGAAGAGAGTGAGATGTTGAACATCTCTGCTCTCATCCCCGCTGCCTGATTAATAAACATCAAGCAGCAGCAAAGATTCATGTGCTGTGCAAGTGTTCTGCTCAGTATTGTCATGATTCGTTCACACTAAGGATAGTGTAACAACCTCAGAAGAATACAGAATGGGAATGAGCACACTTGGAATTCATATCTAGCTTAACCACTGACTGGAATTGGAGGCAAATGGTTGGGTATCTCAAAAACTCTCTCTTCATCTTTCAAACAGAGAACATCTCTATGATTTAATTTCAAAACTAGGTAAATGAGATCCCCAAACAGGAACAAATCTAGTTAGAGTGAAAGGACCCTGGAGAATGTAAACTAGCTCCTTCTGAATTCCAAGGGTTCAAACTTCTCCCTTCCTTTGTGTGCCCGGTGGTGACAAGAAGCGGTCCTAACTCCCTAAGTCCTAATTCCCTAGTCTCTGTGCTTTACCTTTTCTGTTCTTTGTGAGTAGATCTCTCCTGGATTTTACATTGTGCTTTCCATTGGGTTCTTCCAAACCTTTTCTGTTTACCAGTTTAGAAGGCAGCCTCTAACATTTCCTATTTATTATTTTACACATCCCCCATCTTAGATATAGCTGGACCTCTGATTCCATTCTGAGAAATAGAACCCAGAAGAAATGATGGAAGCCAAGGAAGAAAGTAGGTTACAGCAAAACTGGCTTCTCCTTTGAGCCAATGCTCTTGGAGAAGCAAGGGGCCATGTTGTCAGTAGCACAGCAGAGAAGCCCAGGTAGTAGCTAAGTAGCTAGGAACTGGTTTCTCTGGCTGACAGGGGTCCTGATGTCTCTTCACCATCTGAGTGACTGAGCTTGGATGTGTTTCCCTCCCAGCTTTGCCCAAGATGATTGCAGCCTGGGCTGTTACCTTGATCACAGCCTATAAGAAATCCTGAGGAAGAGGCTCCCAGCTTGGATTCCCAATTCACAAAAATTGTGAGATGATAAATGTCTGTGGTTCTAAGCCATAAAATTTTGAGCTAAATTGTTGTCCTGAAATAGATCCTTAAATACTCAGTGTCTCCAATTCTAATGGGAGAGCATCATTGCCCCTTTTCATGACATCCCTGAGCAGCAATACCCAGAATGTAGACTCTAGGACCTTCTTGTTCTGTCTCTCAGCCCTATTATCCCATCCTCCTAACACCCTAAATCTGAGCCCTGTGGTCCCTCAGCTCACCTAGGAGGGATGTTTGATTTTTTAGAACATTAATATAAATGACTCCAGTTGTTTCTCTCAAGAATGTTGTGAGATGCATGTTATTATAGACAAGGGAATTGTGATCCTGAAAAAATAAGCAATTTGCATAAGTAAGAATTACAGGATTGTTCAGGATTGGCTTTTTGAGAGAAATTGCTAACATCAGCTCACCATGATTGAACCATGTTCAATTTTACACTGAAGCTTTTTTTTTTCTCTCTCTTAAATATAATAGGTAGGAAAGCTGTTATAAGTTACTTGGCAAAAAGTATTTGAAAAATATCAGATCATCTGTGCTGAGTGCCAAGTGAGTAAGTGTACTTGTTTTTAATTATAATAACATATTATTTTAATGTAAGACTTTGTTATTAGCACACACATATGGATATACTAGTCTATATGCATATATATACATATACGTAAATATATAGACATGTCTGTGTATGTGCATAGTTATTTTTCTGTTTGAAGCTTGTAGCAATCCACACAGTTAAATTTCAGTTTAAATTTTCTTTAAAGCTTGAGAAATAGCTCTTGGTGTAAATTCGGACAATTTTATTTCATATGTATGATCAGACATAGTGTGTTTTCCTTCTTGTATGTACATTTGTATAATTAAATCTGACCTTATCTTTCCATCAAGTACAATGTGTTTTTCCTCTGGATTTTTATTGTTGAAGTTGTGATCAATTTTAATTTTAATTTTACTTGGTAAAGATTAAACAAGAAGGGAATATCAATGTCATAACAAATACAGTTCATAATGAATTCCTTTTCTTCACTACATGGGCTGAGGCACAGGGGAAAGAGAGATTTTTAGCATAAACCATCCCAGATCTTTAAATTTGTATGTAAAACTGGCAGTAGTTCATCACTGCTTTTGATGAGAAAAAAAAAAAAATCAGTTGTCCACGAGGAGTCCCCCCCCCCCCCTTTCTTTAATAATGGATACTTTCAGAGACCTCCTAAGGTCCCATTCCCCCTGTCATGTTTAAAGGGCTTATTGTTTCCAGAAAGGCTTTTGCTGTTCCCTCTGGAGACGGAGCTGATCCAAGGTAATATTAATTCTGTGCCGCTTTCTTGTCGGAACTCAACTTCAAATGGAATATATGAGATGAAAGCTGAAAGAGAGGTTATGTGGGCTGTCATCCGCCATTGTGTCTGAGGCATCAACTGTGCTCAGAACAAATTAGGTGTCAGTCTGGTAAATCTCAGTCAGGAAGGCAAATCAGTTTATAGAAGACTTATTTGGTCTCCTGGAAGGCTCCACCATTCAGAGAACAGTTAATCTTTCTTTTCTTTGCGGTCACATAAAAAAAAAAAAAGTACCCTGAGATTTAGCTGGTCATTTCTATTGTCTCCTCAACCCCTCCCCAACTTACTCCTTATTTCCCTACAGAGATAAAGAGCTATTGCTCTAAGTGACTAGGCTAGTAGCATTTACAGGATTATTCACATGGAATGTTTCATTACTTTAGTCTAATTTCCTAAATGACTAAAGATCCAGAAAAAGGATGGGGAGAAGCTGGGCATGGGAGAGATATGCCTTAGCTGCTGGCCTTGGGTATAGAATGTTAGCAGGTCAGGGAGAAGCAGGTGAATCTTGCTCTCCTAGGATTTGTTTCAGTGTTTCAAATCTTATTTTTATCCCATTATTAGCCTTTCATTAAGAAGTTTGGATGGCAAAAGAAAGAGAATTGCTTTTTACCTTAGAATGTAGAATTTTGAAGCTGTCACATCATTAATCTGAAAAAAGAAGACAAGAAAAAAAAGAAAGAATTGTATTTATCATAGGATATTCAGTCATTTTGCTTTAAACTCAAATTAGAAAAAAAACAAAAAACTTAATGGTAATTTGTAAAGAAATAGGGCACCAAAAAATAATAACTAAATAAAAAGCCCTGGATCAAGACTTGCCAGCATTACAGTTTGACACTGCCAATTATTTAAAGATCTTGAGATAATTATCTTAATATGCTAGTTCAACCTCTTCTTATTTGAAAATGGCAGCTATTTCTTCTCTTCCTTTTGGTAACATTGTTATTGGGTGGCCAGTTGAAGGAAATCATAGTTAAACACAATATGTATAAATCAGAAGTGACATTATTACAAAGGCCCAGCACTTAGTCATATCTGTGCCAGTCTTCAAAAGCGCAGAGGTATTTGTTCCCAAAGTTCATCCATTTTTTCCCCAAATTCCCCATTTTGTCTGTATTTGTCCCCATGACCAGCTCTCCTTAATTTACTTTGAATGAATTTGACATGTTTCTAGAGATATTGTAAAAACCTCCATGATTTTAATTTTAAATGATTTCCTGGCATTTGACCAACTATGGTGCTACAGAGAAAAAAAAGTTGTTGGATACCTTAAATAATTGCTTCTTTCTGAATAACTCATTTGCTTGGTAGATATCAGTATTTTCAACTTGCTTGTTCCAGTTTGGTTCTAGACTTGTCTATCTGTCTTTCCCTTCTGCCAGATCATCCTGACCCTTTGTCTGCCTCCAGGATCAGAAGCCCTATGCTAGATCTCTTGTTTTGTTTGTTATGCTCTGTGTTGAGCACATGGCAACTCAGATGTAACATCAAGTTTTCTTAACACCTCCTATCAGCTGCCACCTCCCATCAGCTCAGATTCCGATTTCCTTTCTTGATTCTCTAGTTAATCCAGCATTTTAGTAGAGACTGATTCACCATCTTCTTATGGAATGTGGACAAAGTCCACCATGTCCTCTTGCTTGAGGTTTGGGTGGAGGTTGTTATAGTATATTGAAGGGAACTGTGCTCAATGTTTCTAGGTGGTTAGTAACAACTACAAGAGTCAATTTGAGGAATGGAAGCCAAGGTGATCACCTAGAATACTTTGTGCTTTTTCTTCCAAAACTTCTACAGAGTGATCAGAGTCTTTGTGTTTGGAACAGACACTTGTGATATATTTCAAAAATTCATTTCTCTTGCTACCTCCCCTCACCTATAATCGCCTTCTGCTCCAACCAAAGACATCTCATCCTATTGGTCTATTTGAAACTTGTTTTAAAGATTTGTTCTACTCTAAATCTCTAGTCTATTATCTCTCAGGAGTGAAATTGCTCTCCTCTTTGTACTTGTAATCCTCTACTTACCAAATGCAGTAGCCCTCTTTGTTTCTCATACTACTGGATTTCTTTGTGATATTTGTGATGCTGAGTGTACTGTCTATGAAATGCTTCCCTATCCTAGTTTCCATGTCCTACACACCTGTTTCTCCTTCATTTCCAACTGCTCATTTCCTATTACACAGATCACTCCCAGTACCGGTTTATCCTCGAAACTTCCCAATTCTTTCCCAACTATGCAAATTTTAAGTTCCAGTCTCTGTACTTCTCTTATAATCATATTTTTAGCCTTTTTATATTCACAACCAGACCTGTATTTCTAGAAACTACCTAAGTATTCTATATCCATGTCCTATGGGTATATTAGACACAAGATGCACACAATGTACCTTCTCATCAAGTCTCTTTCATCTACAATATTTTTAGTCCTGTTTTCCACAATAACTTCAACTAGAAATTTTTATTATTACTGTTACATTTATTGGTGTGATGTTGATTAATAACATTACATAAGTTTCAAGTGTATAATCCTATCTAATAAAAGTATAATATGCAAATTTGCCATCACTCCAAGACACAAGATGGCAGTCCCCATGTGGACACAAGATGGCATCCACAAGATGGCCTGAAGGGAAGGGCAGTTATGGGCAGTTAGGGGTGACCAGGCCAGCAGAGGAGGGCAGTTAGGGGCAATTGGGCCAGCTGGGAGCAGTTAGTGTCGATCAGGCTGGCAGATAAGTGGTTAGGGGGTGATCAGGCTGGCAGGCAGAAACAATTAGGGCAATCAGGCAGAAGCAGGAGAGTGGTTGGGAGCCAGCAGTCCTGGATAATGAGAGGGTGGTCGGACATCCCTCAAGGGGTCCCAGATTGGAGAGGATGCAGCCTGGGCTGAGGAACATCCCCCTCCCCGTGCATGAATTTCATTCACTGGGCCTCTAGTTTTATTATAAAGCATCTTTATATTGCATTGTATGTATATCACTCAAAGTTTAATCTCCTTTGTTCAGTATTTTCTGATTCTTGCTCCTTCTTAGATTGCTCTCACTTCCAGTTTGGCTTCAATTAAATGTGGTAGTCTGTGGCGTGCTTGCAACTCATTGCTGTCTGCATGTTGACATTGGCATCAGGTTCAAACGAAAGTCAAGCATATATTTTGTTTTGCCCCAGAGCTGCTAATAATCCATGAATCAGGAAGCTCTCCTTGATATTTTTCAGTAGGAGAAACTGATTATCTTTGCCTCCCCACCCACCCTAACTCTAACACTGATCTTTCATTATCCTAATAGAAAGAGTTCCTTCCTTCCTTCCTTCCTTCCTTCCTTCCTTCCTTCCTTCCTTCCTTCCTTCCTTCCTTCCTTTCTCCTTCCCTTCCTTTTTCCCTCCCCTCCCTCCTTTCCTTCCTTCCTTCTTTCCTTCCTTCCTTCTTCCTTCCTTCCTTCCTTCCTTCCTTCCTTCCTTCCTTCCTTCCTTCCTTCCTTCCTTCCTTCTTTCCTTCCTTCCTTCCTTCTTTCCTTCCTTCCTCCCTCCCTTCCTTCCTTTCTTCCTTCATCCCTCCCTCTCTCCCTTCCTCCCTCCCTTCATTCTGTTCTGTAGTAGGAACCCAAAGTCTACTTGAAATGTGATAATTGTGCTCACAATAATTTGGGAAAAGGCAGACCTGGATGAGCCAGTGGGGCCTCATGAGGCCCCCATGGGGTAGGCTGGAGCCACCTAAATTTATGTATATCCATTAAAATATTGTCTTGTATTGTGATAGCTGGCTTTTAAGAAATCAAAACAGCCAGTGCGGAAATGCTGTGTTTATGACTGTGCTGCACGCAAACATCATTTAATTGTCCCCTCAACATGTGCATGCATCCAAAGCCCATCAGAGCATCAGGCAGCAGTGGGAGCTGGCACTATGCCTGCATTGTTAGCGTTGCTCCATTATGATGGAAATAACAGGCAGCACAGAGACAGACAGCGAGAAAGGAGGTGGGAGTGTGGCAGCCTGGAGACACAGTGCCTGTAACATGATGTTTGAATTTTCAATTTTGTCTTGAAAAAAAGAATGAAACCAATCTGAGGATGGCTCTCTGATCTCCATGGCTGGAGGTGATCTGTCAAAAAGCTCCTGGCCTAGTCTCTTTGGAGACAGAGCTCTGTGGCCACATGAGGCTTTAGCACTGCGATTAATCCCACATGTTTGGAAGAGAGAACTGGGCAAAATAGGCAATGCGCATGGCTGGGCAGGTCGAATGCCAGAGACCACAGAACAAATGATGCCAGCAAGCAACAACATTTTTGGTCAGTCTCCTTCAGCATTCTGTTCCTTTCAGCATATTGTGAGTGCACGTCACGGGATGATTTTCATAACATTCATTTATCAAATACATTTTACTATGCAAAACACTTTTATATTTATTAATTCTTCTGGAACTTACATCTCTCTTATCACATCAAAAAGCATTATAGCTGGAAAGTTCCTTAGAGATCATTTCTCCAACATCTGAATTTACTAAAACCCAAAGAGAAGTTAGTTTACCTAAAATCCTATAAGTAGCTACTAATACTAGATACTACACTTGCTGATTTTTTCACTCCTGTAGCCTTTTCCATTACCCCAAGGTATGGACTTGTTCATCCGATGCTTTAGCAGGTATGGAACATCATGGCACCTGCAGTTGGGGAGGAGGGCTGTGCAGAACACTTCAGGCATCTGTGGGGAGTCATAAGTGAGTGACCAGTGCATATGGGATGCTATTGAAACAAACATGCTTATTATATAATTTTTTCTTTTAGTATTCAATAATGGGATGAGTATTCCATCCTTGCCTTTTTTGCTTGCTTTTTCTTATTCCTTTATTTTAGAAGTACTGATCATGTACAGAAATATGAAAGTATGAGAGAGGAACACTCCTAGTATTCGGTTTGCTTTTTCCACTGCTGTTTCTTGAGGTAACACAGACTGTTCCCCACACAAGCAGGGCTTATCCCCCTCGGTCATTTTCCTAGAAGTGGCATATTGATTATTGGTCCCAACTATCTGATAGACCAGATCACCAAGATATTCCTTGTCAATTCCCCAAGCACCCTATAGAGTATTTTAAATGCAAGACAACATGGATTCCTGAGATTACTAATGAGAATTGTTGCTCTACTGTCTCAGCAGATGTCTTTCTCTAAAATTCTCCCATCTAATTGGTCTCCCCAACCAATGGACACACCTCTCTCTGCACACAAATTTTGCTCTTGAAATGCTTCTTAATTTCCTATCTGTCTAAATTTTCCCTATTGTTTAAGTTCCAATTGATGTCACATCTCTTAGAAGAGGCATTTGTTGAATACAATACAGTGAATTTCAATAGCCCCTCAGTCCTGACTACAAGCCTAGCGTTTAATAATCTTTTTTCCCTAATGGCTTTATGAGATTCAGTTGGAGCTTCATTATAATTCTAAGAAAGTCAATTTTTTCTACCTTTAAAACATTCTGTTGTAAGCTTATGGAATTTTCAAGGAATATCTTTATGATCTGGTTTATTAGGAAGTTAGAGAAAATAATCAACCTGCCTCCTCCAGGAAAATGACCCATACGTATACCTGGCATGGGGGGTCACCACAGTGAGGGCCAACAGAGATCCTCTGATATTCTTCTTTCTCTTATGTCTTACAGTGCTCTTAGTACAAGAATGGACCCAGAGTAAGCATTTGTTGATTGATTACATTTTCTTGACTCCCACCATTGACATGAAAGATTCTGATAACTTTGTCCAATAATAATTCTGCGATTGTCGTGATATTCATTATTAGAATAGGAGTCAAGCAACTGAAGTTCTCGTCCAAAGTCTGTCAAGTTGTAGTTACATGAGACTGCACAAAGCTACTTATATCAAGTAACTTTATCATTAGTGCAGAAATAGTCACTTTTGCTCTGTTCACCTCCAGAAGTTCTAGTGAGGAGAAGAAGCTTAAGTGGCCGTGGCATTCCTATTTTTAATACAAATAGCAAATCATATTCTTATAACATTATCATTAGTTCTTATTACTATACATTTTAGATCTTCAAATTTACTTTAATACTTTATGATATTCTATTTTATTTTTCCTATAATTCGTGCTCTTACAACCCATATATGTTTAATACATGTTAAGTACAGATGAATATATAGTATTTCTTTTAAGTCTGCTTCTAGAACAGGTCAAGACTGCCAGCAAATATTCTTTGCCTGAAGCTGAGTCCATCATCAGACTCTGCATTGAGGACAGAGATACTGGTTTCAAGTATATAAAGATAGAGTTGTGGAATAAGCAAGTCATTCAAATTTTCAGTTGACTTTTACATAATGGGAAAAAGATGATTAACCTATATATGTTTGTGGGAGTCCATCTGCAATCATTGCCATCCCGTCAATAGGTCAGAGGTGTGATTATGGAAGTGGCAGCCTTGCCATCACTATTTAATCATCCCCACAGCCCTCCTCACAATAATCAGGAGAGACAGGTGGAGGGCAGCAGCCAATATGGGATGCAGGAAGGCAACTCTGATATCACTAGGGCTTCCCAGTAAGCAAGTCTTTCTCTCCTTCCCTTGACAGGGTCACAGGCCAAACTGGCTATGCTGATTGTCCCAGCTGACTGGCAGATGAGTGAAGTCCTCATGCAGTCTGATGACCAGGGATGCCTTACACACTCTCCTTGTCAACCTCAGTCCCAGCTGCCAGTTTAGAGAGCCAGTGGAGCATAATTATATTGGCACCTGTCCAGCACCCTAAGGCTTCATCATTTGCTGCCCTCTCTCACCTCCTCTGCTAGGCAAACAGAAAGGTTAATGGTTAATGTTGTCAGGCTTGATTGCTTTGTTAAAGGGTAGGTTTGAGGGATGCTTACGTTTTAATCTGGAAATCAGTATCTCATGTGTCAGAGATAAAGTGAGGCAGCTGGCATGGAAATGAGGCAGCAGGGAAGTGAACCTCTGGGTTGGGAAGCCCAGTGTGAGGTTCATGTCCCAGCTTTAAAACTAGCTCACGGTGAGCTGCTGAGTCAACCATGTAACATCTTTTTTTAATCCTGATTTTTAGAGAGAGAGAGAGAGACAGAAACATCAGTGAGAGAGAAACATTGATTGGTTGTCTCCTATACATGTCCTGACATGCGACTGAACCTGCAACCTTTTGGTGTACGGGATGATGCTTCCACCAACTGAGCCACCCGGCCAGGACCATGTCACATTTTTAGCCTTCTGTTTTTCCTTTGTTGAAAATGGCATTTAGTGACACTTTCTGATTTCCCTATGATCTCAGAAAGATGAAAACAGACTATTTGCACTGAGAAAAGTATATAAACTGGGTAGGAGCTAAGATAAGTCACTCTCCTTCCTCACTTTCAACTCCAGGGATTATAACTGAGCAAGAGCTGCTGCATTCTGGAATCTGTGTCTGTGTTTGCTAGGTCCACACTTCAGCAGGACTCTACTAAGGCTGACTTTTTTCTGAAACCCTGATGGCTGGCTTTGGCTTGGGATTCCCTGATGACTTTTCCACGCGTTCTTTGGTTGGGATGGCAGTGTGAGATACTTCCACCATATCTACTCCCTCTCTACTTCCATTGGGGCCTTATTTGTATCCTAGTTTTATGGCCTTCACAGTCTTTCCTGGCTTTCTCCCTATTTTCCCTAATGGAGGCATCTCCAATAAAATTCTTCTACAATAAATCTTACTCTGACATCTGCTTCTTGGATCACTCTAACTAAAATAGGTTAAAAATTGTGTAATCCTCATAGACATGAAAAAATAAATAAATGATGTGAAACTATACTAATAAAAGGGTAATATATTAATTAGACTGGGTTGATCAGCCATCTTCCAGATGTGCAGCTTCCTTCCAGACAAAGCCATGGTGGTGGGGGCTGAGGCAGAGACAGTTAGGGGTGATCAGGCCAGCAGGGGAGAGCAGTTAGGGGCAAGATCAGGCTGGGAAGGGAGGACAATTGGGGGCAACCAGGATATCAGGGGAGGGCAGTTGGGAGCAACCAGACCTCTAAGGCAGAGCAGTTGCGGGCAAGATCAGGCTGGCAGGGGAGGGCAATTGGGGGCAATCAGGATATCAGGGGAGGGCATTTGGGGGCGACCAGGCCAGCACAGAAGGGCAGTAAGGGGTGACCAGGTCATCAGGAGAGGGCTATTGGGGGCAACCAGGCTGGCAGGGGAGGGCCTTTGGGGGTGACCAGGCTGTCTGGAGAGGGCAGTTGGAGGCATTAGGCAGGCAGGCAGGTGAGTGGTTAGGAGCCAGTGATCCTGGATTGTGAGAGGAATGTCTGACAATTAGACCCAATCCTACAGGAACTGGGCCTAAAATAACAGTTGTACATCCCCTAAGGGGTTCCAGATTGGAGAGGGTATAGGCCAGGCTGAGGGACAACCTCCCTTAGACTCCCCCCATGCATGATTTTTGTGCACCAGGCCTCTAGTGAGTAAATAAAGCATAAAGTAGAATCTGAAAACAGTAACTATTATCCCTGGGTTTAATCTGTGATTAAATTGATATATGACTGAGTCTAATTATTGATCTTCTTTGTGCCTCGACTGTATATATGATAGAAAGAGGATACTGATATTACATATAATTAGAACTTTGGAGAGCACAATAAGTTAAATTATGTTAAGCCCCTAGAAGAGTGGTCGGCAAACTGCAGCTTGTGAGCCACATGCAGCTCTTTGGCCCCTTGTGTGGCTCTTCCACAAAATACCATGGCCTGGGCGGGTCTGTTTTGAAGAAGTGGAGTTAGAAAAAGTTTAAGTTTAAAAAATTTGGCTCTCAAAAGAAATTTCAATTGTTGTACCGTTGATATTTGGCTCCGTTGACTAATGAGTTTGCGGACCACTGCCCTAGAACAATGCCTATTGGCTGAGTACTATGGTAGGTGTTATGATAAAATATTACATGAAGCCCTGGCTAGCATGGTTCAGTTGGTTGGACATTGTACCATGCATCAAAAGGTTGCTAGTTCAGTTACTTGTCAGGGGACATGCCTAGGTTGTGGGCTTAATCCCCAGTAGGGAGCATGCAGGTGGTAGCTGATTGATGTTCTGCTCTCACATTGATGTTTCTTTGTCTTTCTCCATAAAATCCATAAAAACAATTTTAAAATATTACATTAAAATTATAACTAATATAAATAACATTTAGTGAGCAATGACTATGAACAACCTTGTGGACTAGATACATTATTTAATTTAATATAGCAAATTTATGAGGTAAGTTTTCTGTATTGGCATTTTCAATTGAGAAAAACAAGGTTGCTAAGCACAAATTAGGTTAAACGATTGGTTTTAAGATACAAAGCTGTGTTAAGTATGTACTTCAGATTCAAGAATACCTAAATCAAAAGCTGACACTCTGCATATGGGCACCATCCTTGTCCTTGCAAGGACAGTAAACTTGACAGAATACACGAGGTCTGATAGGCATTTCAAAACCTTGGATAAGGTACCTTGAAGACTTGTATTACTTCTGCAAGTCACTGATGTTAAAGGTACTGTAGTAGGTTGGTGGAAATGAGATGAATGGTAAAGTGTCTTCCATTGTAGCCTCACTTCCTCTATGAAGATTTCTCTGAGCATGTCAGTAGATGATGAATAGTAATTTCCACCTGAATTTCTGCAGTTTCTTAATAATTAGCAAATGCATCTTTATATTGGATAACAACTTTCTAAGAAGATATTTTATTGATCCATTTATATTGTAGTTTTGAAGACTGGACATATTCTGAACGTTCTGTATAAATCTCTATCCAGGCAAGTTTTTCAGAAAATATATTAAAATAATAGTTCTCATCATGAGTGAATTGATGAGCTCCAATGGACACCTATCTAAGATTCTGTTTTTGTCACCAAATGTGATATAAAGATTCTGTTTTTGTCACCATGGCAGTTCTAGTTTCTTTTTTGGAAGAGAATATTTACACATTGAATAGCAGGAAGTCTTGCCATTTTCTGGACTTCAAACCTTGTGCTCTGCTCCATCCACATTAAAACTGAACATGAGAGTTCAAGTGCCAAGAAGTGAGGGTGGTGGGGAGTCTTTCCAGTAATCATAATGTGACTGGAATGGAAGGCCTTTCAGAGATCTGTTTAAAATCTGTTTTATTCATTCGGCAGCAACAATTTCTTTAACAGCTCCAGTTATAATTGAGAGGTTTGGGGCAGAGAGAATTGATTTCGATAAACGTTTTATTCTTTTACCAGTAATTCTCTTAAGTGGGCTTCAGTGAATTACCTTTGTTATGCAGCTATTACCAGGGATAGCCTCAAAATAGCTGGGGCCTTAGCCAAGGAATTTTTAACTACAGTAGGAGACTTAACTCTCCTGAGAGAGGTAGTTCTTTACCTCCATACTGAGGATCATAATTACAGCACAGCATTTGCCTTTCTGTAAAAATGGACATTTGAGTCTGGGACTACATAAATTAAAGCTGGTAATAGAAATTGTGGGGCTTTTTCTTGGAAAATTTGTGGCTGGGAACCAGGTTTGCTTTTTCTTCCCCTTACCACAGTGATAGTACCACATGTTCTATTCTGTCATTAGCTATCTATTAGTTGTATGCTCTACCAATCTTCCTTCCATCAAAATCATTCTGGCCTGACACTGTGGCTTGGTAGTTAAGTGTCGACCTATGAACCAGGAGGTCATGGTTGTATTCTCATTCAGGGTATATGTCCAGGTTGAGGGCTGGATCCCCAGTGTAGCATATTCCAATCAATGATTCTCCCATCATTGATGATTCTATTTCTCTCTTCCTCTCCCTTCCTCTCTGAAGTAAATAAAAAATATATTTAAAACAAACACACACCAGAAAATATTCTGCCTGGATGCCAAAGAAGGCTTCTCACCAAAAAAAATGGTCTTGGTGCTGGGTCTTCCAAACCAAGCAAGAATCTGCCACTTAGAGAAGGAAAGAGGCATCAATCAACTGAAAGCTAAGAAAATGATAGTTTAAACAAAGTACTTGATGAATATATGGAAGACAGAGTCTATATAAATTATCTAGGAATCAAAAATTACAGAAAACAACTCAAAAGCTATCAAAGACATGAAAATATATTTAAACTCATCAGAAATAAGAAAATTAAAAAAAATAGTTATCAATCTCAGTTAAATTGCAAAATATTGGCAGCTAAGTAAAGCAACAGTAAAGCTCATAAGAATAGTTGCTGCTATTCTGGAAAAGAATATACATAGCCCTAGTCGGCTTGGCTCAGTGGATAGTGTCAGCCTGCGGACTGAAGGGTCCTAGGTTTGATTCTGGCCAAGGGTACATGCCTGGGTTGCAGGCTTGATCCCCAATAGGGGGTGTGCAGAAGGCAGCCGATCAATGATTCTCTCTCATCATTGATGTTTCTATCTATCTCTCCTTCTCTCTTCCTCTCTGAAATCAATAAAGAAATATATTTTTAAAAAGTTAAAAAAGTAATATACATAAACTGTTCCCCATGAAGAAGAAGCTGGTATTAGATTAAATCTCATATAAAAAAAACCCTAGGAATAAAAATTAATGAATATTGTTTGAAAATATGAAAAAGCAACAAAATAAGCCAAGACTTGAGCAGCCAAAATTCTGGAAACATTCTTAATTGAGTTCAATATTCTCCACATAACTTCCCCTTGAGAAATTTGCTGATTCTTAAATTGCCAATGGATTTAATTAGACTAAAAACAAAACAAAACAAATCTAAAAACTCAAACAGAAACAACCTTTAAGGTAATAAAAATATAATAAAAATTTGGGGGGAATTTAGGGTAATAAAGAAATAGAAGCCATCACTGTTAAAATATATATTTTTCTTAATTTTATGAAATTAATAAAATTAATAGAGTCATATTGGTTTCAAGTTTACATTTATATGATACATGATCTGTATATTGTATTGTGTGCCCACCCCAAAAGTCACATCATCTGTCACCATATAATTAGCCCCCTTTACTACTCCTCTCCCCCTTTCCTCTGGTGACCACCATACTGTTGTCTTTCTGTATCTATTAGTTTTATATCCCACATATGAGTGAAGTCATATGATTCTGTGAATAGAAATGAAACAGGGATACCTGATATCACCTCATTTATTCAACATACTGAAGGTCATAGCTACGACAAGGGGAAAAAAAGAAACCACATGTGTATGAATTGGAAAGGAATAAAATTATTGTTATATCACAAAATAAAAGAACATGTATAAAATGTTTGGTTTAATAGAGGTACTTCAAACTGTGAATTTGATTAGAATTTGATAAGGATTGTGGTAGAATAATAGGATTGGTAAAATAGCAAGACAAAATTCTATTGAGGGCCCTAGCAGGTTTGGCTTGGTGGATAGAGTGTCAGCCTGCAGACTGAAGGGTTCCAGGTTGAATTCTGGTCAAGGATGCATGCCCAGGTTGTGGATTGGACCCCCAGCCTGCAGGAGGCAGGTAATCATTGGTTTTCTATCATCACTGATGTTTCAATCTATCTCTCTCCCCCTCCCTTCCTCTCTGAAATCAATTATATATATATATATATATATATATATATATATATATATATATATATTTAAAATTTATATTAAAAAAGTTTTGCTCTAGTTGGTTTGACTCAGTGGATAGAGCATAGGCCTAAGGACCAAAGGGTTCCAGGCTTGATTCTGTTAAGGGCATGTACCCCAGTTGCAGACTCCTCCCCAGCCTGGACCCTGGTTGGGGAGTGTGCAGCAGGCAAACAATTTATGTGTTTCTCTCACATCACTGTTTCTCTCTGTCTTTCCCTCTCTTTTTCACTCACTCTAAAAATTCAGTGGAAAAATATCCTTGGGTGAGGATTATAAAAAAAAGAAAGAAAAAAGAAAAAGTTGATGATGGTTCCTGTAATGAACAGTTAAGTTTTTGCCCCGAGAAAGAGTTTCCTGGAATAATACTATTAATAAAATCATGTACCTATAGTCAGTAAGTTGGAGTAGGAGGGAGCAGGCACTTTCTTCAGTGTCCATAATTCAGGGTGCAGAGTTAGAAATTAAACACAGTTTGCTGAGGACAATGGGGATTATATAACCACAATGGAAATTTTAAGAACAAGAGCAAAATTGGTAAAAAATATGATACAATATATTGGCCTGGTTTTACCACTAAGTTTTCCATGTTAACTTAAGTATTTAAGTTCTTGCCATTAGGACAAACTTTCCATAACCATAAGAGACATTTCTCAGCTCTACTATGCTCCAGTAGTTTATGAAAGCTAATATTCTGATAACAAGGAATACTTTCCAGATGGGCATATGGCCAAACAATATTTTTCTCTCTCTTTTCATCATAAGTACCTTCTTGACTGGAGGAGTTAATGGTATCCCAGCAACAGATAAGCAATGCTCCATTTAATTGCCAAAGATTATAATTTAATGAACTATGGAAAAAATGAAGGCAAGTTGACTACAGGGTTCTTTGTCTGATTAATTTGATGAAAATCTAAACATCTGACCTAGCTCATTAACACCTTAATGAAGACAGAAGAATCTCTAATGCTCAATTTCCAGAGAACAAGTGTTGTGTGTGGCATTTTTATTTTTCCAGCCAAAGAATAATGAGGTCCATAAAATAAAATTTGCATATCTGTATGTCAAAGTGAATGTGGCAGTCATCAACACAGCAATTGGGGCACTAAGAACCTTATGGATGACCTTATCAGAGACAAATTGTCACTTATTACTTTCCTCTTTCTTCTATTTCTTGCTCCTCCTTCCCAACACTGCTTTATCACTGCCTTGCAAGTACACAGTCTAAGTCTACTATTAACTAAAGACAGGTAGAGAGACCATGGCCAGGGGGGCTACAATGCAGGGTGGGTCAAAAGTAGGTTTACACAGTTTATTTCTGTCTTATTATTTAGTACTTCTTGTGTTATTTTCCATATGAAAAACAGTAAACCTACTTTTGCCCCACCGTACTTATGTAGATTCAGCTGATTATGATGAATATGAGTTTCTTAGATTTTTATTATTATTTTTTTAGATAGCTCATTGAACTATTGAGTAGGCTGGAGAACAGGCTCAGCTATAACAGCTAAAATTACAGCTAGATACTAAAGTACTCCCTTGTCATTTATGGGCTAAGAACTTCATCTTTCAGTCTTTGAATCTCTTAACTTCCAGAGATATGAAAAGAGCTCCCATCAGGTCTCTTGAGTTTGAAGTTAGTCTAAGTCTTACCTGTGGGTCAGATTGGTGGGATTTCAGGCCACAAGAGGCAAGGGAAATGAGAAAGCAGATAATCCAGTTTTTTTAACTTTTACACAGGAGCATATTCTCTTCTTCCAAACCTCCTAAGATAAAGAATTTACCAAACAGAGAAGTTTATCAGATGTCTGATGGCCAAAATAAATGACAAATGTTCACAGGGAGTTTACAGCTTACACTCTGATGAGCAGCAAAGACAAAGGCACAGGTAATGTTGGAACAATGTAGAAACTACTATTAGAAGATAGAGTGATTGACTCATATTGAGGTAGGGAATAAGTGGTGAATAAAAATTAAGAATAGTATTAGCAAAATAAAAAAAATAATAAAGGGCATTTTAGGAAGAGAACATAGCATGAGCAAAGACTCAGATGTCTGAAGAAGCAAGTGGAGAATTTTCCAAATTATTGTAATTCTCTTAATAGGGTGCATGACTTCATTGATTGTACCTATTAAGGGCAAAAAACAAGTTAAGTCTTAAAAAGTACCCTTAAGGACAACTGGTGTTGTGATAAAAAAAACTGTCAATAAAATACAGCTGACAATTCACAAGTTGTAGAACCCACAAAGAGGTGTGTGAAACAGAAATTGATAAAAAGGTCAGATACTGGCTTTTAAGAAATTTATTTCATTAGCAAAAGACAGCATGAAACAGTAAATATTAATTAATTGGACATATGATTCTATCTTAAATACCTTCTTTTTAAAATATGCACTTCTATTTCTAAAATATTTCCTGCATCAGAATGTCAGTTCTATTCTTACCCAGTACTTGGATATATTCTTCAGTTAGGAGAACTTGGTGGATTTTATATGGACTCCCAACTAGGAGCTTCTTTGGCTTTTTATGATGTAACCAAGAATCTTCCTGAATTTTAGTTCTCTTAGATTTTACAAAGTGGGGCTTAAGTGATTATGTGATTTTTATAAGTTTATGTATTAATATCTGTGGGATAGCCTTTCTCAATGGAGCCTGCTAAAGACTGCATATTTTCAAACCAACATTGTTGTTTAGGAAAAGATCACTGAGACTGAGCTTTGGAACATTGGTTATTTATTTATTAAATTAAATAATATAAGCAAATTACTTCTTTATCATTTTAGAATATTATAGTTACAAGTGATTTTGATTCTTTAATTTTTCTCCTTATTGTTGACCCATAAAAAACAGTGCAAGCTATCTATAATTTTCCCTCTAGAAAATATATTAATCTAGGAAGTTTGGATCAAAATGGCTTTGGTAGTGTATAAAAAAATAGTTTGACAGGATGTAAACAGTCTATATGTATAATTGTTAGGTAAGATGACATTTGAAATAATAATTTATTGCTATATTATTGAATTAGGCTACTATAGAGTTTCTGAGAGAATCACATGCCAAAAGACAATAAAATATAAAATAGTCTTCTTCTAAGAGTCAAACTTTTGTTAAGTGAGTCCACAATTATCTGAAAAACACTAGAGTAAGGCATAGAAGCAAATTAACCCAATTATTGTCAACAAGTCTAATTATAAATTCTTGGGTGACATGATTAGACTTGGAACAGAGAGAGATAATATTTAATTCAATAAATATTGATAGAATCCTATATAATAAAGAGGTAATATGCAAATTGTTCATCACTCCAATACACATGATGGCCTGTCCCCATGTGGTCAAAGATGGCTACCTTCATGTGGACAGAAGATGGCCACCACAAGATGGCCAGCAGGGGAGGGCAGTTAGCAGTTGGATATCCCTCAAGGGTCCCAGATTGGAGAGGGTGCAGGCTAGGCTGAGGGACACACACCCCCGTGCACAAATTTTGTGCACTGGGTCTCTAGCATAATAATAGATTAATAATAAAATGAATGAATAGATGCAGTCACCAAATATTTACTGTTTTCTATGTAAATATATTAGAGTTGATGCGCTGTAATAGTTTAAATTAAATTTAAAATGCTGTTCTATTACCACAGCAAAGATGAAATTTTGTTTAGTTAATTTATCCATTTACATTCACATCTTTGGTGAGTTCATCCATACAAATTTAAATGAGGCTTACTATTCCCACACAAATGTGGCTGTAGACCAGACCTTCCTCTCAAACAAGACTCCCAAATCCAACTGCCCACTCAGCATCTCCTCTTGGTTGTCTAATAGACACTTAAAACTTAATAATGCTCAAACATGATTATTTCTGCTGAACTTTAATACCTGTGGTAAGGGATAATTTTCAAAATAAAAGTAAAATCATAATTTCCATCGAGTTATAAAATAGCCACATGTTAAAGATTGTATTTAACTCATTACTAATCAGGTAATCAATATGATGTTACAAGCAGTTCAAAGGATAATACAAGTAGCAGACACATTTATAGATCATGAATATTAAAAAGACTGTGCAAATGGAGACATAGCTATCTTCTCCCAGTGGGAAAGGGAAGTTAATTGACTCTCTGAACAGAGTTTTCATGTCTACAGAGAGGAGTTATTTTGCATTGCTATCAATTATATACAATTTGCAGAGCTATAAATTGAAGTTAGTGAAAGGCTTGAATTCACCCATGGAATCAGAGTCAGATAATGTACTGTAGAAGGATATTCTTTAAATGGTGAATAGTTAAGAATGAGGGGAAATAAAGACATAATTGGAGATATTGGGAAAACAGAACTTATCGTTCTTATGTCTTGAGCCAAAAAAAAGCAAACTACTAAAGTATTAATATCAATAAGAAAAGAATGCATTTGGAATGTTATAGGATATAGAAAAGAACACAAGCAAAGAATTAATAAATCAATTAATAGACTCATGTAACTAGACTGTAAAGAATACAAGCAAATAATTAATAAATCAATTAATAGACTCATATAACTAGACTGTAAAACTTCATAATAATCATTTATGTATTAGAAATTTAAAACTAAAATTACATAAAGCAATAAAAAGATAGGGAGGGAGGTTTTCAATGAGTAAGTAAAATATACTTAAGTTCTTTATTCTGTTCACATAAAGGAATATGAATGTTATAAAAATATGTGTTAAAATCATGTGCTAAATAATCAAGGGAATTTCATAACTAATTATAAATATAATGTATTGTTCTTAATCCAAAAGAATTAAAAAAGAGCAGAATACAATGAAAACTTAATTGATATATGATAGTAGAAAAAAAACAAAACAAAAACAAAAGAAGTTGAAGGAAAGAAAAGCAATTCAAAATAAAAATCACACCACTTATTAGTTTAAATATATTAACATACATCAATAGTTACAATGGACAAGAAGATATTAATCTATTCATCCCTCCCAAATGACTTAAGTAATCTGTCCTATGATGTAAAGATGTCATAATTGGAAAAAATACCTAAGAATGCTTAAAATTGAGGATAAGAGCTAGCCAATGAAACATTGACTAAGAAAGGTAATGTAAAAATTGATATAATTGATAGCAATGCAATACAAGAGAGAACTTAAAGTACATTTTTAAAAATATTTTATTGATTTTTTACAGAGAGGAAGGGAGAGGGATAGAAAGCTAGAAACATCGATGAGAGAGAAACATCGACCAGTTGCCTCCTGCACCAAATATTTACTGTTTTCTATGTAAATATATTAGAGTTGATGCTCTGCAAATTGTATATAATTGATAGCAATGCAATACAAGAGAGAACTTAAAGTACATTTTTAAAAATATTTTATTGATTTTTTACAGAGAGGAAGGGAGAGGGATAGAAAGCTAGAAACATCGATGAGAGAGAAACATCGACCAGTTGCCTCCTGCACAACCCCCACTGGGGATGTGCCCACAACCAATGTACATACCCTTGACCCGAATCAAACCTGGGACCTTTCAGTCTGCAGACAGACGCTCTATCCACTGAGCCAAACCGGTTTTGGCAAGTACATTTTTTTAAATGAATAAATCACATTACATAACGACAAAAGAGAAAATGTAATATAAACTGGAAAGAAAAGTTTCAAGCAGACCGAGGCTCTCAAGAGACCTATTTGTGTTAATTGACTGTGTCCTCCACAGATGACATCTAGTCAGAATACGAAACAAAGGGCAAGGTGGTTTACAAAGAAAGAGGTCCCTTCACAGTGCAAGCAATAGGGTTCACTGCCTTTAGAAATAAAATATAATAGTAAAAGTGACCAAAAGCATTTTAAAATTTGTTATATTATCATAAGCTAGCAATTCTAACAATCTCAGTGACAAAATGCTCTTCCTCTCCACAAACTATTTGTTATTCCAATATCTTAAAGGGGTTCAGAACAAGCTTATGGATTATTTTTGAGTTGAAGACTAGAGAGATCTTGCAGGCTCACAAGAAAATTTGGAGCCTTGCCCATTATAAGAGATACCACTAGAAATAACCTTTCTTGACCTATCTTGTAATTAGGGCAAGCCACTAATTACTAAATATCTAATATTCTTATCATACTGCAAATAACCCCTCTCTCTCTTCTGAGGCCCCAAGGTGTCTTACCTCATCCTTAGCTCAGAATGTCATATAAACCTCACTTCTCCTTGAAATAATGCTTTAAGCTATGATTAGAAAACAACTAACTTGACTTTCTTATTAAAGCACACTACACAAATCTGAAGACATAAATATTGTTTTTCAGAACTTGCAAAGTGGCATTTTATCCTTTGCTGAGAAGACAACAAAAGCTTTCTATTTCTGGGCTTTTAGCTATCCAATCAGAGAAGAAAATGCATCCATTGCACTTGGTACTGTTTGTTCACTGGAAATAATGAAATCAGAAATAACTAATGGTTGACTAAAGTCCCTTATTAGAATACATGCATGAATACACAAAAACCCAGTCCCAAATCGGTTGGAAATTCATCTATATTCCTGTTTTTCTCAAGAGTAATGTTTTTACATGAATCAGTCATTTTTCCTCACTTAACAATAGGGAAAAATGTATAATTTGGTCAGTTATGTCAGTCAAAATGTGTGAATGAAACCAACTAGCATCCAATGCCCACAGGAGTATAAAGGCAGTGTTGATCTCAAGTTTTCCCCTTGAAATGTAGAATTTTGATGAAGGTGAAATTTGATGTATTGAATATCTCACCTAAATCTGCTGTGTTTTAGGGCCCTGAATCATTGGGTTAGTATTTGGTCAGTGTTTAATTTCTGAATACATAATGAAATGCTTTATTTTCTCAGAATAGAATCAAAAGAGATTAGATGTAGATTTGGAAGAGTAGTTTTCTTGATGCCCTTAACTATTGTCTCTCCTATTTATGCATAATGTTGAACTTGAGATTCTTTTGTGACCCAGGGAGAAGTGTCACTGTACAGTACCACACTAATAGCATGAAAGGGAGCAGAGCCATGACACGGTGAGAGTACTCTAAAAATCGGTGGCCATACAATGGAAGCAATCTAGTGAAGAAAGCTAGTGCTGTCTTTCTTGGCTTTTTCTATTGAAAGCCTTGTCCCCTTCTCTAAGCCCCATTCTACATACTGGGCCTGACAAACAAATAGGATTTTGGAGGTTGCTCAAATAGGATTTTAAGAACACAAAGGTGTTTTCTAACATTTTATTCTGCTCTGATACCCAAAGTTTTTATGATATCATTACTTAAAAATGACAAATCTGTGCCTAACGTGTTTTTATAATCTATAAGGCTAAATGACCATCTCATCCAAAACAACTGGACGGATGACCTAACTGGTTGAGTGGGGCAACCAGGCTGGCAGGGGGATTAGTGAGGGACGACCAGATGAGCCGTTGGGAGCCATTAGGACCAGATGAGCAGTTAGGTCCCGGATTTTGAGAGGGATTTCTGACTGCCAATTTAGGCCCAATCCTTTGGCTTGGGCCTAAACTGCTAGTCAGACATCCCCCAAGGGGTCCCAAATTGGAGAGGGTGCAGGCTGGGCTGAGGAGACTCCACTGTGCACAAATTTTATACACTGGGCCTCTAGTTAATTATAAAAAGAAATCTACTCTAATGCCCATTTAACTATTCTTCTGAACCACAGTTGAGGAAGATAAAACTAAAAAGTTTAAGTTAAAAAACATCCAAAGATTGGATTCCTGACAGAATCGGAATAGTGTGTGTGTGTGTGTGTGTGTGTGTGTGTGTGTGTGCGCTTGTCCGTCCTTTGAAGGAGTGACAAAAATAAGCCAGGGGTTCTACCCTACTTTTCTTGAAGCCACATAAGGGTGAAGAGTATCACTATGCATGTGAGAGATTTTTGAGTAATTTTACAACTTTGCAGCTATGCTAAGAGATGGCTTTGTGTAGTTTATTTAATCTGAATTATTTTGATCTAAAGATATATGTATAAAGAGCAAAGTATCGTCTGGTTAAGTTCTTTCACTGACTCATGTTTTTCAATAAATTAGCTGAATATTTGTGACAGCATTAGTGAATTGATTTGAGCTGAACATAGTGTGGTATCAGGCTATACAATTTAAAGACCCTGAAATAAAAGGGAATTCATACTAAAAACAACAGTTTAAATTAGTTATAGGTTCAAAATTTTATTTCAGAGTAAAAATTTATTTTTTTAGATGAGGAATTAAAATACACAGCTGGAAACATAACCATATTACTTGTTTGGGAAAATTTTATATCTTCTAGAAATTTAGAGTTATTTCTTCTTTCAACATTAAGGCTGTTTCCAAGATCTAAAACTCTGTTATCTCACTAAATGAGATTTTACTTTGCTTCTCTTGGAAGGGACATATCTCTCACATCAGTCTGATTCCCAGGTTTTTTTAATAAGCAGAAAATGACATAATTTGTTAGGGACAGAGAAAAGAATCCCTCTGCTAAAATTTCTCTCCAAAATGGCTAAAAACCTATAGCTATCAGAGTAAGTGTTTGAAAGCATGGTATCCTATATAATAAGAGGCAATATGCAAATTGACCATCACACCCTTGCACAAGATGGCCTCCTCCCATGTGGTCACAAGATGGGTGCCACAAGGTGGCCTGCAGGGGAAGGTAGTTGGGGGACCAGGCCTACAGGGGAGGGCAGTTGGGGGAAACCAGGCTGACAAGGGAGGGCAATTGGAGGTGACCAGGCCCAAAGGGGATGGTAGTTAGGGGTGACCAGGGAGTCAGGTAATGATAGTTAGGGGCAACTGGGTCAGCAGGAAAGGGTAGTTGCAGACAACCAGGCTGGCAGTGGAGGACAGTTGGGGCAATTGGGACAGTAGGGGAGGGCAGTTGGAGGCATTTGGTTCCTGGTGTATCACCTGAGAACAGCAGTTGCCAAATCATGCCACGAAAACATGCTCCAAACCATAACACTACCCCTACCAGCTGAAGGGTTGTACTCATGCATGTGGGGTGCATGCTTTCGTGCTATTTCCGCAAAATTATCACTCTGACACTACATGATGCAACTGGAAACGTGATTCATCAGACCACATGACTGTTTCCCAATGCTTGACTGTCCAATCCTTGTGTTTCTGTGCAAATGGGAGACATTTTATCTTGGTAACTGCAGACAGCAAAGGTGTTCGAACAGGCCTTTGGCTTCCATATCCCATATGATGCAGTGTACGGCTAATTTGTCTACAATGTCAGGTGGTCATAGTAATCTGGCTATTCAGTGTGTGTGTGTGTGTGTGTGTGTGTGTGTGTGTGTGTGTATTGATTTCAAAGAGGAAAGGAGAGAGACAGAAAGATAGAACCATCAAAGAGGAGAGAGACTCATTGATCTACTGCCTTCTGTATGCCCATATGCCCCACACTGGGGATCAAACCCACAACCCAGGAAGATACTCCAACCAAGAATGGAATTGCAACCTTCTGGTTCATAGGTTGATGCTCAACCACTGAGGCATACTGGCTGAGTGCCATCTCATCTTTTAATTTTATTTATATTTTACCTCTACAGAGACTATGCTTCGAAAGGTCAGCAATAACTCTCTATAACAGAGCATTTTATTAGTTTGAATTCTCTTCCAGGAGGATGGCAAAATTGGGGACTCCAACCTACTGAATATTTCTCTTTATTAAAATAATTATTCAATAGAATTCATTTAACTTAACTAGATGCTATTCTAGACTTTTAGACAAAGATAACTTTGCACTATATAGTTACAGGCCTACAACCTATTACCTTGTTTCTCAATACTTAAATTTGTCTATTGCCTGTTGTCACACAAAATTTCTTGATACATTTTAAAGTTAGTACTATATCTCCCTAAGACTTTCATCTTCTAAAGCACTGGTTCTCAGTCTCTCTAATGCTGTGACCCATTAATACAGCTCCTCATGTTGTGGTGACCCTCAACCATAAAATTATTTTTGTTGCTACTTCATAACTGCAATTGTGCTACTGTTATGAATTGTAATGTAAATATCTATGTTTTCTGATGGTCTTAGGCTCTACAGCAGTGGTCTTAGGCTCTATAGAAGTGGTTCTCAACCTGTGGGTCGAGAGCCACTAGCAGGGTCACCTAAGACCATTGGAAAACACAGATATTTACAATGGTTCTCGGCAGCAGTGGTTCTCAGGCGATACACCTGGAACCAGAGAGGAGAGAGATTGATTCTGGTGTGCGTCACCCAAAAACCACCCTCTTGCAGTCTGGAACCCTTCTGTGGTTTCAACCTGATCCCCACAGTCCAGGCCAAGGGACCCTATTGTTTTTATATCTTATTCTCATATTTTACCTGAAAAGTTGATCATTTAAATTCATGTGCTGTTCCCACACTTATTCTTGTTAAAGTTTGCCATTAGATTCAGTTCATTGCTCAGGCTTGCCACAATCTTTTGAGATTTGTAGTTTGTCATCTAATATAGTCACTCTCCTTTTCCAATTCAGTATACTTGCTGCTTTTCTGAGTATATCTCTTCCTTATTGTCACATCTATATATACCCTGTTTCCCAAAAAATAAGACAGTGTCTTATATTAATTTTTGCTCCCAAAGATGCGCTAGGTCTTATTTTCAGGGGATGTCTTATTTTTCCATGAAGAAGAATACGGTACACATTTATTGTTAAATGAAAATAAAGGAAATTTATTACCTGTATACGGTATGGTAGTACGGTAGTTGTCAACACAAACCAGACAAACTGTGAATCCTACAGTATCAAGAATTTACTCATTTATTCAATGACAATCATGTCATCATCTTCTGGAACATCATCATAACAATCCAATTCCTGAATTTCCTGGTGAATTTCTTGTGACTCCATTTCTTTCAGAATCAGTGGACCAAATCTCTCATGTTTAGCCTAGGGCGGGGGCTTATTTTCGGGGGGATGCCTTATAGTTCACTCAGAAGGAAACCTGTAAGTAGGTCTTATTTTCAGAGAATGTCTTATTTTCAGGGAAACACGGTATAAAAGGCTAAGTGACTGACCAAATGGTACATATGATGTGCACTGGCAATTTAAAAAATAAATGCTGACTTGCTCATGTGCAATACATATAAAGCTCTCACTGGCACCAATTACATGCGCACTTTAATTTTATAATGCTATATTATATATACTATTTTGACATGTATTTTTTGCAGCAAAGTAATTACTGCATGAATCTTTCTTCTAATTAATGTCCTTTCAATCTGCATGAATCTATGAATTGGCCCACGAGTATATTATAATAAAAATATTGCTGCCACAACTTCAATTATCCTTGAAGTTGACAGCAATCCAGTAATAAATATTCTTTAAACTTAGTTATTCAATTATTAATTTAGAAGTGTATAAAGTGTTTAAAACTTCTTTTAAGTAAAAGTTGTTAAATGGCACACCAAATTTTTCAAAGGCACATTTTACAATATATAGATATAGATATAGATATAGATATAGATATAGATATAGATATAGATATAGATATAGATATAGATATAGATATAATAAACCTATGAAAGTGGAAAATTACATGAAGCTGATAAGATGTGCTTTCAATAAAACTATGGGGCTTCTAATAATTATTGTTTCTTTTCTGATCTACTTTTGAACAATCCCTTTGAGCTCACAATTCTGTAATCCATGCTGCTTTAAACATTTGCCTCTCTCCAGATTTCTAGAATCTCTCACATCGTTCGACTTCCTTAAAGACTTCTTATGTTTGTTTGGAAGACTAATTTTTAAGTTATATCAGCAAGTTAAAAATCAATGAAATAAAAAAATAAGAAGTTTATGTTGTGATCAAAATGAGTTTGGCATTTCAGTTCTAAGGTAGATGTGGAAGTTAGTATTCAGGAAACAGGAAGGGAGGACTAGAACTCAGTGATTTAGACTTATGATTCTTATTCTCCATCTTTCCTATATTCCACAAAATATCTAACTTCACCTGGTTTTAAGCACCCCTACAAAAATCCATTGCAAAGTGTTGGAGAAAACTTAGGTAATGTAAGAACTAAAGAATCACAGTTGACATATTCATGACTTCAATTTTCATTGGCTTCAGTCCATTAAACATGCATTCACTGATGCAGTATTGTATGCATAAAACAACTGAAATATTCATTAAATGGAAAAAGGGCATGGCACATAGACCAACTGTTTCTCTGCAGAATACAGCTCACAGAGGTCAATGTTCTTACCATTTATTTTTTTTAATTTAATGTTTTTAAATATCTATGCTACATCACACAAATATATTTACAGTTTTATCATGGAAATGATCTTCCTTATATCAAAACAGTTAAAATATTGGGTTTTCAGAAGAGGTTCTGACCCATATGATTAAATTTATTAGATAGAGCAAGTCCTCTTTTATTTTGAGTAAAGCTACTTCCTCTCATAGATCTATTTAATAAGCTTCCCACAACAACCCTTCACAAAATAAACAAAATAGTTTCTGGTGAGTGAAATTAATATGTCAAACAATCTAGTAGACTTCATGAAAGGAAAGGCAAGATATGTCACCACATTCAGACCATAATTTAATGGAGAAATTAGATATATGCATTCATAAATGTAAAACAAGGTAAAATAATTAAATGAAAAAGAGTAAGATTAGTGGATCAATTTAAAAATAGAAAATAGCTGAGACCAGTTTGGCTCAGTGGATAGAGCTTCGGCTTGGGGACTGAAGGGTCCCGGGTTCGATTCTGATCAAGGGCATGTACCTTGGTTGCGGGCATATCCCCAGTAGGGGGTGTGCAAGAGGCAGCTGATCGATGACACTCTCTCATCGATGTTTCTAACTCTCTATCTCTCTCCCTTCTTCTCTGTACAAAATCAACAAAATATATTAAAATAAATAAATAAATAAAAATAGAAAATATTGTATGTGTTAATTAAATGAAATTTGATTGACAACTAGAGACATGGAATTTTTATAGCAAGTAGTCAAAGGAAGCCTTGTGATGGTAGCAAGGCATTTAATCTGGAGTCAGAAAACCTGGGTTACAGTTTGGCTCTGTAACAACTAGATTTGTGACACGGCACAAGTCACTTTCCTTAACCAAAAATATTTTATAATTTGTAATGTACACTTAAATGATTTAAAATGTCATACTCAAAAGCCAAACAAGTATGCATATCATGTGCAAAGATGTGAAGATAATGAAGTGTGAAGTGTGTTCAGGGAAGAGCTGCACCATCTAGTTTGGCTGGATTATATTATACCATGTAGGAGATAAGCATAAATGGAATGAGGTAGCCTTTGAAGGTCTTTCAGTGCAAAAATGAGGAATTTGTGTAATGAAGGAAGCATTATCTTAGAATTGCAGGAAGATTTATATTTAATAAAATTCACCTATTTTAAAGATACAATTTGATTACTTTTTTCATTAATCTCCAAAGATCTCTCTCTCATGTTCCTTGGTAGATAATTCCCTTTCCCAATTCCAAGCATCTAGTCTTCTTTATATGCTACTATAATCTTGCCTTTTCCAGAATTGTGAATAAGTAGAATTATACAGTATGGAGTCTTGTGAATGGTGTTTTTCTCTTAGTATAATTATTATATGCATCCAGAGTTCATTCTGTTTTACTGATGAATAATAGTAGCTCTATAGTGATCTTATAGTTTGTTTCCATTCACCAACTGATAAACATTTGGGTTGTTTAAAGTTTGGAACCACTCTGAAAAATGCTGCCTGGGAATTCAAATACGAGTCTTTATGTGGACATATGTTTATATTCCTTCTGGGAAAATAGGCACAAAATGGCTGAATCACATGAAAATTGTATCTTTAAATTTTGAAGAAACTGCCAAACTGTTTTCCAAAGTGGATGTGCTATTTTCCATTTCAAAAAGCAATACATTAGAATTCCAGCTGCTTCACCTCCTTGCCAAGATATGGCATCATCAGAATTCCAGTAGGTGTGTAGTAGTATCTCAATGTGGTTTTAATTTTATTTACTATGACTTATAATATTAGAATCATTTTATGTTTTCTTGTATCATCTCTTGAGTGAAGTATTTTTAAAATTTTGGTGATTTTTAATGAATATTTGTTTACATTTTGATTATTAATAAGGATAAATTATCATTACACATTTTGGATAAAAATCTTTTATCAAATATATGTTTGTCAAATCTTTTCTCTACTACTCTTCACTTCATCTGGACAACCCGTGTTCCCAGTATTCTTTCATATTTTCAAACAAGTTGACCCTTATGCTCTACCAGATTCTGCCCAGTATGGGAAGAATCACGTTTTTAGTCTGTCTATCCATTTTGTCCAGCCCCCATGTAACGTCAATAGACCTACCCTCACCTGGATCTCTAATATTTAGGGTCTTTCTGTGACTTCCATGTCTTGGCCATGTGCTATAGCTTTAAAACTTGTATATAAAACTGGATCTGAACAATGGGTTGCAAAAGGGAAGATGAGTTAAGTCAATTGTTTGGTTATCCAATCACTCATTCTATGAACAAGTGAGAAAATATAAAAGAAGCAAAGGAAAAAAATAATTTAATTTTTAATTTTTAAGGTTGCATATTTTTAAAATTTAGTCATTTTTAATGCTTTTTGGCCAGAAGAGGGTATTAAGGCCACTAAATTATTGACAACATAACTTTACTTTTCCTACAAAGAATGCTAAGTATAAATTGAGAAGATGGTGATTTTAATAAAACAAAAAAATATAATGCCAGATTGTATAGATCCTAAAGTGTTATTGGTTAGCTTCATAGATGGGGAAATAAAAAATATCTTAGATTATAGCTCAAAGCCTTATTCCTTTGGGCAGGTTAAATTGTGTTCCTTCCAAAAAGATAGAGGGATTGATGTGACAATGTCATCAAATTCTAGGATTTTGAATTGTTTCCATGACAGGAGGTTTGGCAGTTCCAATGAGACTGCAATTTTATAATTTAAGGTGTTTCTTACAAAGGCTGGGTGAGAACAAGTAAAACAGTCATTTTAAATGACATTTGTCTCTATGTACTAGTTCAATGAGAATTGTGAGCTGTAAGGGCAGTGATATGAAAGGAAATGCCTATATCAGAAGTTATATTTTATAAAAATGTTTAAACTGCTTCGTTGGTCACTTTGGCTCAATTTCTAACATTTTTAAATATGGTATATTTTCTTAATTATCGGCATTTCTCCATATTTCAGAAGTTTTCAACTTTTTTCATCTCATGGAACACAAACTAAATACTAAAATTCTGCAGCACGCAAGAAGTATATATATTTTTTTGCTGATTAACAAAAAAAAATATGGATAATTTTGATTCATTTACACTGGAAAGCTATTGTTGCATTGGCTGTTGTCATATTTTTTTTTGACAATTTAGAAAAAAGAGGTTAGTTCCCCAACTAAATACTCAGGTATTGCATGTTTTAAAAATTCTTGCAGTATACCAATTGAAAATTGCTGTTATATTTAAATATCCTAATTTTCCACTAAAGACTTACTAATATTAACTAACTTAATTGTAAGATTTGAATTTATTTCTTCCTCTACTACCTCCTTCATCTTCTCCATCTATGCAGTCTTTTAATCGCTTTCTCAGCATTTTTGCTGATGTTCTATCAAAAATATTCTCATCTCTTTCTAAGGCTCCACTAATCACTTTATATATTTTATTCCAATTTTCACTGTCCTATAAAATCTTCCCTGTTTTTCATAAGTTGAGTCATCACAAATTCATCCTGCTTTTTTAATTGTCAAGTCTAAAGACAGATTTTCATTCCTCATCCTCTGGACTACCTACATTTTAAGGCAGTTAGTATCTCCTCAACTTTGAATGCATCTTATTTGTTGTATGTGTCATACAGTTTCAATCTGCCTTCACACCCAAGAATCTGTTTCAAGTGCTTATAGTCCTAGTTAAGGAGCCCTGTAGACTAAGTATCCGTGTTTTATACTCTTTGATATTGACCTTCCTGGTCTCCCTCAGTGCTCTTTGGATAAGATGGATATATTTCCAAAGAGCAGCCAATATCAGCAGGAGTGGTTTGCAGAGGAGTACCATGGATAGGAAGTGGGGGCGGATGTCTTATGGCAGTATAGAGCATGATTTGTGTAGAATATCTCCTCTGCATACATTATCACACAATTTGGCACTCTGTGAGATAAGTGGCAAAGGATTCATGTATCCTAGATCCTGTTAAATGTCACCTAATCAGAAGTAGACTCACTTAAGCAACTCTGTTACTACCCATGATTTCAAGCTGCTTAGGTCTTTACTACTTTGATTAAAATAGTTGAAAATAAAACCTAGGGAAGAGGTTCAGAACTTAGGTTCTGGCCTATAGCACCAATTCTAGTTTAGGTGATGCGGGCAGGGAATAGAAGCCTTGGTCTTCCATGATCACATGCAGGACCTATTTCACTCCCATTCAACTCTTCGATGCATGATCCGGCACTTTAATACAAATCTCCAGCTCATGCAAAATCATTCTTATTTTCACAGTCTGTTTTTGTTCCTCTCACTAAGATCACTAGGAACACCATTACTTTCTCTAGAAAATTTCTACTTGTTCTTCAAGTTCTGGCTTAATTGCCACCTCTTTCAACCAAGCATTTTCTATCCCTTCACCTGACTGCTTATGCTCTCCCTGCTTATGAGTTAGTATTGAAGCAGAGGTCTCTTCCTTTTAGCTGAGTACACAACTAAGGCCTTGTGTGTGTGTGTGTGTGTGTGTGTGTGTGTGTGTGTGTGTGTGTTTTAACTTTTCAAATGGTGGTGGCTTGTTCCAACTAAATGTTAGGGCCATGTACATATCTTACTTTTTAAAAGATGTATCAGAGCACAGAGAATGAAAATGCTACCTCAATTCTTCTCACAAACTTGCTAGATATAAATTGATTACTGTTTATATGTAGTTACCTAACTTTTAGGGTGTTGAATTAAGTTGGAGAATAAGGTCAGTTCTGTCTCAGAAGAATGTCATTATTCATCTAGTGTCAATGCTTAAGAAGATGTGTTTGTGCCAAAGGGATGAAGAAAAATGAAGCAGGTTAAGAAAAATAAATCCAGAAAACAATAACTGGGAAGAAATCAGAGTGAGTGTGCCCTGACTCTGCCATCGGTCTAACAACTGATGAGGGAACTTATAATAAGTTGTTTGATCTTGAGATTCCTCCCTTTTATTTTTATTTTTTAAGATATCTTTTTATTTATTTTAGAAAGAGAGGGAGAGAGAGAAACATCAGTGTGAGTGAGAGAGAAACATTGATTGGCTGCCTCCTGCTCACCCCATACTGGAGATCAAGCTGCAACCGGGGCATGTGCTGCCTGGGAATTGAACATGTGACCCACTAAGCTACAAAGGCCAGAGCAAGAGTCCTCCTTTCATGATAGGTAGGAATTCTGACCTTTAAGAATCTCAGTTTGGCATCACCCTAGATGACTATGATATTCTGGATGAAACACATCTTTTTAAGCACTTTTTAAAACACACCTATATACTGTCATCTTTTTAATTCAGATTTAATTTGAAGTTACATGATTATAAGCTTTCAATATGAAACATTTGTGTCCACAGAACAAAACATATAGACCCAGCCTTCACAAGAACTCAGTAAATACTTTCTGAATTAAATTAAATATAATTGGTTTTTATTCTATAACGTCCATCAATTAATGATAATGTAGTATACTTTATAGGTGATATCACTGCCCTCACAGTCTAATTGTCAATTCCCCAGGCAAGAGTCATTCCTTATCAACCTTTTCTGATCAACTAACAAGAGGGTAAGGAAAGTATTCTCATTGTTTAATTTGATCTAATGGGGAAAATGCATTTCCTTTTTAGATTTGTTGAAAGTAACTCCATTTGAGTAAAATGACACCTGTCAAGTTCCTTGATGGTTTCACATTTCCTGTTAAAATTACAGGCACAGAAAGCATACCAGACAGGTCCAAAGCACTTCAGTGACATGAATAGTATAGCTATAATTAGTGACTTTTGCCTGGTGATAACAAATGCCAGAGGGCATCTCAGTCTCTGCAGATGAGTTCTCCAGGATTTAATTAGCTCTATATTTCTATTCTTTGTAGAACTATACTGTTCCTAATATACCTGGTGCTTGCTTCAGGTGTGGGTCAAAGCATGCAGCTGTCAATTATTTAATATTCATGACATTTTTTAACAAGTGAAGTATATAGTATGAAGCCTGTAGTATGGGAAGACGTAGAAGCCAGTACATTTGTGGAATGGATAACCCAGTTTGTTGAATAATAACTTAAATAACTCAGAGATGCAGGGCATTTTGTTCTTAAACCTTGATATCTGTCTTTTCTCTTGGCTTGTAATAGTCAGGGGAAGGACAATGAAGGAAGTTTTAGTTTCTATTCTCTGATATCTCTTTAATTTTGCACATAACGGCAGGTTTCAAATTTTCAACTTTAAAATGGAAACTTAAACTTGCTCATTTATAAGCCTCCTCCAGTTTTAAAAGTCTAGGCTTTGATGATGATTATGGAAATTTTCATCAAATCACATTCAGACTTATTGTTCTTTAAAATAGATTACTGGGGGTGCAGATTCAATTTTTGGTTTATAATCATATAAATATGTATAGAGAGAATGAAATTCTATAAATTTTTAACTATATAATTTTAGTGTCTTAAAAGTTTGAAAACAATTTTCTTGACAATGCCAGTGACATGGGCTACATTAAGTCATTTAGGAATTAATCCCAGGAAGTGAGTTAGATAGTTCTGAAAGTAATAGTGACTTTTCTACCCTTTGGGATACATTTTGGTGTCCTAAAGCAGAAATTTATTGAGTACCCTGGTTATTACAGCTCCCCACAGTGCCAAACTAACTACCTCTTTCATACCTCTGGAGAATCTGATTCCTTATAAATGTGTTATAGTCCATTTTTAAGCTCATTCTGAATGTTAGCCTAATGGCATGGTTAATAGTCATTGCTCATTTAAGCTTAAGTCAATGTTCCTTTAGAGAATGGACCCTTGATTTTACTTTTAATTACTGAGCAATTATGTTGTTGACATCAGGATGGAAGGATAATATTGTGGTATGGGCACATATGGGTATGATAGTAAACTTCCTTCTGAGTTAATGCATTGAATTAGGACAATTTTTAAGTAATAAAAATGACTTTGGCATGTACCACACGGTTAGATGCTACATAAAGTATGGCAAGTCATGAACTCTCAGATATAATATTTATTTTAGTTGATGCAGAGAGGAATAAATATAAATATTGATATAACTTTTAATAGCCCTTGTGGAGATATGGTAGTCATGTAATAATCTCCATACATTTAAAGTACATGGTTAGCGGAAAGCAGTTTGGCTCAGTGGATAGAGTGTAGGTCTGCAGACTGAGGGGTCCCAGGTTTGATTCCAGTCAAGGGCATGTGCATTGGTGGCAGGCACATCCCCAGTGGGGGATGTGCAGGGAACAGCTGGTCCATGTTTTTCTCTCATTGATGTTTCTAGCTTTCTATCTCTCTCCTTTCCTTTCTGTAAAAAATCAATAAAATATATTTAAAAAATAATAAAGAACATGGTTAATCAGTTTTGTGATGTGTATACGTCTGTGACACCATCACCACAGTCAAGATAATGAATACATCATTCCCTGCCCGTTTTCTGATGCCCTTTGTAATCACTGCTTCTTGACTATCTCAAGCCTACTCCCCAAACAGCCCCTAAGATGCTGTCTGTCATTAGAAGTGTTTATATTGTCTAGATTCTTATATAAATGAAATGATATAGCATGTACTTTGTTTGGCTTGACTTTTTCACACAGCCTTATTATTCTGAGATTCACTCATATTGTGTGTAGTAATAGTTCCTTTCTTTTCACTACCAAGTGGTGTTCCATGTACAATACCAATATACTGCTATATGTTTACCCATTCCTCTGCTGATGGGTATTTGGGTTACTTTCAGTTTGGGGCTGTTGAAAATAGAGCCTCTGTGAACATTTATGAATAAGGCTTGTACTGATATATATTTCCTTTTCTCTTAAGTCAATAACTGAATGCTAAAGCCAGTTATTCTGGTAGTTGTTTTTTTTTTTGGGGGGGGGTGGGCTGTGTAGATTCCAATAGATTCTATATAGAAGATCACATAAAGACAATTGATTTCTTCTTTTACAATTTGGAAGCATTTTATTTCTTTTCACTAACTGGTTACACTGGCTGGAGCCTTCGATACAATGATGAACAGAAGTGGTGAGAATAGGCACTCATTCCTCTCCTCCTTCTAACCATAGAGCAAGGCATTCAGAATTTTACCATTGATTATGATGCCAGCTGTAATGTTGCATAAATGTCCTTTATCAAGTTAGGATGTGTCCTTGTATTAACAGTTTGCTGAGAATTTTTTTTTTTTTTTTACCAGAAATGGATATTGCAGTTTGTCAGATGCTTTTTCTTCATCACTTGAAATGATCATATTTTCCCTTCTCTAGTTTGCTAGTATTGTTGATTTTAAATATATATAAAATTGATTTTTTTTAACAGAGAGAATGGGAGAGGGAGAGAGAGTCTGAAACATCAATGAGAGAAACATTGATCAACTGCCTCTTGCTGGGGATGTGCCTGCAACCGAGGTACATGTCCTTGACCGGAATCAAACCTGGGACCTTTCAGTCCACAGGCCAATGCTCTATCTACTGAGCCAAAATGTTAGGGCAAATTTTATTATATTCAAATTCTAGTGTTCACTGTGCCACACTTATTTTTGTTTATACATTGTCTTGGCTGTTTTCATACTCCAAAAACAAGATTGAATAGTTATAGTATCTGGACCTTTATAGAAACAGTATGCTGACCTTTTATCTAAAACATTATATTTTAGTTTTATTTTCATATATACTATTTTATCCATCATATTTTAATTGCTCATTTCTCCCCACTAAGATACACATCCTTCAAGGGAAGACATTTCTGTCTGTTTTGTTCCCTCCTCTATTCAGTGAAGGCTTGGGAGGGGCAAGTGCAGGGAAGAGGGGGTCAAAGGAAAAAAAAATAAAAACAAATGGGACATCTGTAATACTTTCAACAATTAAAGATAAATTAAAAAAAAAGTGAGGACAGATTTTGTGTAGCCTAAAATATTAAGATGAGAATTTTGGTTTGAGACCAACTTTTGAATGTCCTGTTTATTTATAAACCTTGGAAAGAAATGGAGGAGGAAAATGTTACAACTCAACTGAGAAGATGTCAATTGCCCTGTAGTTACTTGTGATTTGGAGCAATTCCAAACAAAAGCAGAAAATCAAAAGATCTCATCCCCTTTATCGTCTTCCCTTCACTTTAAGAATACCAGTTACAAGTGCCTGAAAGAAGCATTTTCATGGTATTTCCCCAGACCTGATGTGCTACTAAGTCTGGAGACAATCTCTGGGGCTCCAACAGGCACACATTTGCAGAATATGGAGTTTCAATTTTATGTCTTGTTTTTGCCATTATGTAGAGGTTACTTTGATGTTTATTATACTGCTGGATTGATACAAATTATAGTCAGATAAACACAATCAACATTTTTTACTAGTTGTTCCTATTGTGATTTGCCCTCAGTGGGAGGCAATGGTAATTTCTGGTAGTTTAGAAATTTGATGCAATACCCAGCTTGACTCCCAAGACATTGAAGGGGATTTTTATATTTTTAACCTACTTGAACTTTCAATACTTGATTTAATATGCACTTGCTGGTATCTATTGTTAGCAGGTCAAAGAATTTTAATAAAGGACATGAAGTGTTTGAATTAATGTACTCTGCTAAATTCCCAAAGTATTTTTTTAAAACGCAGTTTCTACTTGGTGGTAAACTAGAATTATGTGATTATGAAACAGAGCTTTATAACTACAACCTAACATAAAATTTCAACATTTTAACAGGTTCATTTAACCTTCCAGAGGGGCAAATTTATTTTGGAGAAGTGGAAAAATTTTAGATATTACCATTGTTTATGGCCCTCCAAATTACCCACAGTATAAAAACAGATATACCACATATCTGGTATTAACATTTCATGGTGGAGGGACTAATAGGAACAAAGTATGAAAAGACATATTGGAGGAGGGGAGTAAAATAAAAATATTTAAGAAACACTTTACTTTACACAATGGTGTTTTTCTTTTGCTAATCTACCTTGATATCCCGATAACTCAACTTGTAAACTGTTTTGTATGTATCTTCAAGTGTAGCATGTGAGCACATATGTGTGTCTGTGTATGTACATGTCTGTACATGTTCTACCCAACTAAGGTGTTTACTACTCAAGGATAGGGGCTGTGCTCCTTGTGTTTTAAGATCTTGTACAAGTTATCATTTATATGTATTTTAGAATATCTAGCTACTCTGATCGACTAATGATGAGCTATAACTTTTAAAAAATATATATATTTTTTATTGATTTCAGACAGGAATGGAGAGGGAGAAAGGGATAGAAACATCAATTAAGAGAGTGAATCATTGATTGGTTGCTTCTTGCACACCCCACTCTGGGAATAAATCCCAAAACCCCTTGTGTGTGCCCTGACTGGGAATCAAACCATGACCTCCTTGTTCATAGGTTGAGGTTCAACCACTGAGCCACATTGGCCAGATTAAACCATGAGTCGTAAGGGATTTTGTAAATCTCTATTTTTCTTTTGCTTTTTTATCAACTTCTTTAGGGATCTCCTAGTCATCGGTAAACCAAAATGTTTTTTAATTAGTAGTAGTCATCTCATCACAAATTCTAATGTCAAGTAAATAAATCCTTTGCAATATGAATAAATAAACACTTATTTATTACTTATTGGTTTTAAACAGCAGACATTTACTTCTCACATTTCTAGAAGCAGAAGTATAAAATCAGGGGGTTAACATGGTTGGTTCTGGTGAGAGACCCCCCTCTTCTGGGTTGCAGAAGGCTGACTGCTCATGTGTCCTCACATGGCAGAGAGCAAAGAGAGCCACACTGTTTTATTTTATTTGTATGTTAATGTTTCACTTGTTGAGTGTTCCTAGATATGCTTCAGTAAATATGTCTGAACTAGATTTTTATTTTAACAAAATTGACACACATGTTAATAAAATCTCACTTCTATGAAGAAATGGCTTAATAAATGTTAACAGCAGTTATCACTACCTTTTCCATATTGATGACGGGCATAACTTCGATTGGACCCTCTGAATTTTGTTCTACATTGTAACATGACATACTATAGCTGGAACTATGTTTGAATTTGTGGCTTAGCCTTGGCTATATTTATGACCTATGGGAATTTATTTAAAAACTCCAAGCCTCCAATATTAATCTGTAAAATGGATATTATAATAAAACTAGAGGCCCAGTGCACAGGTTTGTGCACTTGTAGGGTCCCTCAGCCTGGCCTATGTGGATTGGGCCAAAACTAGCTCTCCCACATCCACTGAGGGGTCCCAGATTGCAAGAGGGGAGTTCTTGGGTAACATACCTGGAGTCAGGTTCCTTTCTCTCTAGTTCTGTGTGCATCACTCAGCTTGGCAGCTCCTGCGTTGAGAATCTGCCCCCTGGTGGTCAGTGCACATCATAGCTACTGGTCAGACTGTTGGACGTTTGCTTAGCCTTTTATATATATAGATTAACCTTACAGGTTTATTTTGAGAGTTGAGATAAGAGATACAAAACTGTTAGTATGGAGACCAACACGATGAAAAAAAGAAGTAAATAGTCCTAGTAACAGTGGTGGTGTATATAAGCAGTAATATAATAGTGAAATTCATAGTAATTTCTTAGATGTGTGATCATGTTATTTATATGTTAAAGTACCCATGTACAACTATTTCCTATCCAATGACAGGAAAGATGGTAAAATTCTAAGGTATTCTTATCTTGAGATGTGGTCAGTTAATGTTAGAAAATAGGTGGTTCAGAGGGGTAAAAGCCATCAG
Organism: Pipistrellus hanaki; assembly: GCF_964339955.1. Taxonomy (NCBI): domain Eukaryota; kingdom Metazoa; phylum Chordata; class Mammalia; order Chiroptera; family Vespertilionidae; genus Pipistrellus; species Pipistrellus hanaki. The sequence continues at coordinate 75,918,375 of NC_140508.1, forward strand.
AATGATGCAGCTCAAATAAGAAAAATGGGGAAAATTTACCAGAAAAAGGTCATGATATGAGTAAATTACAGGCTACATGAGGCAAAATAGTGAAGATGGTAACGTAGAGAAAGCATTTTAAGGGAATATTTCTAATTGAAATTCAAAAGGGGAAATGTTTCCAGTTAAGATAAGATCCAGGTAGAGCTATGCTCATACAATTAGAGTTGAAGACCATCTAATCTGAGGGAGTTGAGAAACAATTATATCCATTTATCAGATAGATCATTTGCTTGTCTGTTGACATGAGGTAGAACTATGGCAGTGGATAAGGTAAGAAAGAAAAAAAAAATGGGCTAGTGTTTGAAGCCCTCAAAGAGTATAGGAGTGTGTCATGTGGACCAAGATATTCTGGTGACAAGGGATTTGATGATGTGTAATAAGAAAAGTTTACTAAACTGAGCGCATAGCATTCATTGAGTGTTAAATGATTGTAATATATGTGTAATATATAAAGATATTTACAGAGGTACAGTGCACTCCTAGTAGTGTAGGTAGTGCACACTCAAGGCAAGGCTGATCGTGGTAATTATAGTGAAAATAAAACATTAGTGATTGTTCATTAGATGTTCATGGCATAATTAAATGGGGTTACTTCCCTGAAACTGATTAGCCAATCCAAAAGAAGTTGCAGCACAAATCTCTTTTATCCAATCGGATTGAGCAGTTAATATATCGTGAGACCTGTGGCTTAACTGTTAATTCTTATAACAAAAATATTATGGTCAAACTATTACATGTGCTCAGAAAATAGGAAATTAATTATGAACACCTCATTGAGTGCATGCAGGGTTGAATATCCACAGTTTCTGTTAAAGCATCATTTGACATAATTCCCCTAACACCGATTGAACATTTCTATTGAACTCATCTAAACGTGCTCAGCCAATGAATCCCCTGAGAGTTTCTGCTTCATTAACTGTTTACATGGTGACCTCAATAGAAAGGTTTTATCCTGATGAGATATCTCTTGCACTGGCTGCCATAGATACCAATTGTAGTAGGGCTATACAACTCTTCATGATACATTGAGAAATGAGAAATAATACAATACATTAGCATTTATAACCTTGCCACATTAAACACTGAATCACTACTTGTGGTGTTAACTTCTTAATAGCCTCCATCATGTCACATCATAAGTTCCATCCATGAAGTCCTCAATTTCTACTTATTTGGAGTGAAAGATACATATGCAGTTGTATTTCCTGGTCATATTTCATGGCTTTACTATTCTAGATTTGAAGACTGGTACTCCATGTGTTCCATTTCATTTTTAAATGTCACTATTATTTGCATCATGTGTTACAATGCTAAATACAAGTATTAAAATTTCACCAAGCACCCAGCTGGTGTGGGTCAGTGGTTGAGCATCAACCTATTAACTAGGAGGTCATGGTTCCATTCATGGTCAGCACACATGCCACGTGGCAGGCTCGATTCCCAATAGGGGGTGTGCAGGAGGCAGCCAATCAAGGATTCTCTCTCACCATTGATGTTTCTATTTTTCTTTCTCCCTTACTCTCTGAAATCAATAAAAACATATTTTAAGCTGAAACCGGTTTTTCTCAGTGGATAGAGTATCGGCCTGTGGACTGAAGGGTCCCTAATTCGATTTTGGTCAAGGTCACTTACCTTGGTTGCGGGCTCATTCCCAGTAGGGGGTGTGCAAGAGGCAGTTGATCGATGTTTCTCTCTCATCTATGTTTCTGACTCTATCCCTCTCCCTTCCTCTCTGTAAAAAATCAATAAAATATATAGAATAAAGAAAAAAAAACATTTTTATAAAGTTCACTGTGCATCTTTTGCAAAAAAAATCAGCAAATGCTTGTTTGTTTTTAAAGAAAAAATTATTTGGTATACAATATTTGTCTGGTAACAGAAGCTTTGTTATAATGAAAATGATGATTATGATGATTGGAAAAGTGGAATCATTCAGTGGGTGGATCAGAGAAAGACATAATAATACTATTTGACTTTTACATAATACTGTAATGACTTTCAAATATATCTTTTGTAATAAGCTACAGATGTATACAGATCAACATATATTTAATTTTTATTGTTGAGAGTATTACAGATGTATCCCCATCTCCCTCCTCTTGTGCCTTACCACCCAGTTCCCTCCCCTGCCTACGAGAGTGTGTTACTGGGGTCTAGTCCCAAAATGGTTAGTAAGCTCTGCCATATTGTGTAAATAACTTAGTTTAGGGCCTCAATCTACATTTCTAAAATTAGAAAAATGGGTGACATAATCTCTAAGAATGCAACTCTAAATTCTGTCATACTAAGTGATATTGGCTACTATTTCTGTCTATAAAATTATTGATTTTGAATATCATGAAATTTAAAGTACAACTTGAAATTACTGTAATTTTAGTACTTTTCCATATTTACTCAATTTAGTCCTATTCTTTTCTAACACAGATTTAGATTGTTTCATTCGCTTATTCTTGATAATTATTTGCTAATTGATCTTGCTGTTGTTAATCCTTCTTTTCCAGCCATATTCTATTTAATGATTGGATTCATTTCTAAAATGCTATTATTCAAATTCATTTAAACATTTCTGATACATAGAGAACCAAATCATTTCTATCTAACATATCTCATAGTGAATTTCAAGTTGTATTTCATGCTGTATCTTTGTTATACTCTTTGCTGCTTGGCTTTTTTAGCCCATATCAAATTCTCCCTTATCCACAATCCTGCAAATCCACTTGGCTTAAATATGGTTTTCAATTGCTGTTCACTCATTGAGAACCTCTTGAAAGCAGGCTTATCTTCCCTTTTATTACCTTCAGTGCTTAGCACAGTGATGAAACTAGAGCTGGTATGGAGTAGATAACCATTGCTGAAGTAGATCATAGGCACACTGTTTGTTGCACTTGGGTCTGTGTTTGTGATTTCCAGGAGTTTTGCTGATGTCACCTAGATTCTTTTCTCTGAGCCCCTTTAGACAAATGAAGGTGAATTTCTAGGATGAATGCAATATATTTTAATGTAGAGTTAACTTCGGCTGAAAAGTTGTATGGAAATATTTCTGTGATGTAACAGAAAGGGCACAATTGGTCTGGAGTCAGAATATTTAACTTTGTGAGGTTTAGTCACTTCACTAGTCTAAAGGGATTTAAAATGTCTTTTATACTGACATCTCTCACTCTCCAGGGGAATCAGCTGAGAAGCAGAATGGGAAAAGACTCAAACATTGTACAGTGCTGTTAGATAAGAGGGAATATCTTTACCATAATAAAAAATAAATTGTGTTTTATAATATGCAACCAAAATCCACAATTCTACGTCTTAGTTAAAAGTAATTCCATATTTGCTTATACATTTCATGAAAAGTATCTGAAATTTAATTTACAGAAATTCTATCCATCCTTTGAAATATCGAAAACAAAACAAAACAAAAAAATCTCTTACTCATTGTAGATGTCCAGATGCTTTATTATCTGCTTTTGGAATGATAAAGCAAGATCACCAGGCTCTGACCTCCAGAGTACTAGTTAACCATCTAAGTCTTGTCCATCTCTCTCTTTTTTTTTAAAAAAAATATATTTTATTTATTTTGTACAGAGAGGAAGGGAGAGAGAGAGTTCGAAACATCGATGAGAGAGAGTCATCGATCAGCTGCCTCTTGCACACCCCCTACTGGGGATGTGCCCGCAACCAAGGTACATGCCCTTGACTGGAATCGAACCCAGGACCCTTCAGTCCCCAAGCCGACGCTCTATCCATTGAGCCAAACCGGTCTCGGCAAGTCTTGTCCATCTCTTGAACTAACTTACATAAGCATGCTCTTGTCCTTTGGGTCATAGAGTAAATCTCTTCTTTTAGGAACCAAAACTGGATATGATGAGATCAAGGAAACTGCAAAATTAATTTGCATTCAAGTGTTTTATTGTGGGTAATCTTTTTCTTGCCTTTTGTTATATTGAATTTATATTTCTAGAGGGAAATACATTTCTATATCATTATTTTATTTGACTTATTTTTCTCTCTAAAGTAGAAGGACTTAAATTTTGTCATCTTGGCTTTTTTGAGACTTTAATAAACTTACAAATGCTCTTCCCACAGAAATGCTTTAAAAATTCCAACATGCCTCAGGTGCATCACTAATTCTCTAAAGCCAATCAGATCCCTAGGGCTTCAGAGTTTATCAAAATGTACCAATACAATGGACATTATTTGTTGTCATCACAATATGAGGAATTGTATTAAAAAATGTTGCCCAGTCATGGTTTAGAAAACAAGCTTAAATAGGAAATTACAATTACTGATAGATCCATCTCATTGAGTTTTCTACTTTCACTAATATAAACTTGACAACCTTCAAAAGTGTTTTATGTGTCTCATTTTTTTAATTCTGCATGTGGGCCAAATAAGATAAACAGAAATGTATGTATATCTAACAGGTGTCAGGAAAACTCTCAGTGGTATTAATTTTTTTCTTTTTTAGTACAAAGGCTCCTTGTACTAAATTATTTTAAAAAGTTAAAATAATTAAACTGACTAGTTGAAAGATGATTTGGTGTAGCCATATGTGGGCCCTACTCATATATATTTTCCCTACTTCTCCATTCTAGTTCCTAATACAGCTCCTCAGAGCTTCCAGGAGTCTAAAATACATTAATGAACCAATGGACAAGATGAAGAAGGGAATAGGTATTTTAGGTAGAAGCAATAGCTCTCACAAAGATAGCAAAGAAAGGAATAGAGGTTGAATTTTGCCATAAGAAATGTACAAAGTAGAGAAAGATGATAGATTTTTAAGTAACAGCCTCATTCTTCACAGCCTTGTATTCTACATAAAATAATGTGAATATTATTCTGCAAGTTTGAGGATTCGTGGGTTTTAAATGAAGGGGTAATTTAATAAGATTTATATTTTAAAAAGATTATTATGAAAATTGTATAGAAGATAAATTACAGGAAGGCATTAACTGAGGTTAAAAAAAGATGAGATAATTTAAGTAATTCAGGAGAGAAGTTATTGAAACCAGAATTGAGGAAATAGCACTAGGAGTAGCAAAAGATGACAGGTTCCTAGGATATTATGTAGGTACAGGAATTGACAGACTTGGACCATTTGGATATGGTAGTAAGTGAAAGGGGGCAGTCTATTTTCCACATATTGTTCAGGAAATGAGGGAAGAATTGCAGGATGGAGAGTAGGTAATTTCAAGTTCATCTTGCCCTGTCCTCTAATTATTTTATCTGCATGAAATATTACTTTCCCGCTGGTTCTCAACCTTTCTAATGCCCAGACCCTTGAATACAGTTCCTCATGTTGTGGTGACCCCCAACCATGAAATTATTTTTGTTGCTACTTCATAACTGTAATTTTCTACTGTTATGAATCATAATGTAAATATCTGTGTTTTCTGATGGTTTTAGGCGACCCTGCTAGCGGTTCTCAACCTGTGGGTCAAGACTGTAGTAGAGCCTAAAACCATCAGGTTGAGAACCACTGATGTAGAGCCTAAGACCATCGGAAAACACAGGTGTTTACATTACGATTCATAACAGTAGCAAAATTACAGTTATGAAGTAGCAACAAAAATAATTTTATGGTTGGGGGTCACCACAACATGAGGAACTGTATTAAAGGGTTGCAGTATTAGAAAGGTTGAGAACCATGCGCTAGTAGAGGGTGATTTCTCCTTACGGCATGTATTTTGTGAAGAAGTCTCAAAAGTCGGGTCTTTAGATTATTCAGCAGGAGCATCTGCATTGCTAGGTGGAGAATAATGGTTACATCATTGTCAGGCTATAAGAAGAAGTGGACTATGAATGTTTGGCAATATCTTCCATGTCTGTGAAAGACAAAAATATCTCTGTGTGTTTGCTACACAATTCTCACATATATTGGAGACACCTAACCTGCCTGAAGTACTTATTAGAATTTATTTATAAGTAGAAGGGCCAGGAAAGACTAACACATTTGGTAAGTTAAAATGAGCTTATATATTCTTTCATTAATTCATTTTATTCATCTAGATTTATTGTGTGACAATAGATATGTATTTATCTCATCATGGAAAGTCTAAAGGTAGATTGAATAAAGATACAGTTCTTTATTCTGAACATCTATATGAAAGGCTTACAGTATAGATGTTTAAAGTAAGGTATAAGAAGTAATCATATTATGTGGGTATACATTCTTGTGGTACCACAGAATGCTAAGGACAATCAGTACTATTGGGGTAGATAGGAGGTTAAGCCCCATGGGAATATATGAATCTCATTGTGGTTAGACTTTGGCAAATGAAAAGATTTAGTTGAGTGAATAGGTAGCAGCTTATGGCTGACAGTGGATAAGCTACTTATATTTGTCTGTCTAGATATCTGCACAAGGGTCCATCCTCCTATGCCGATGTGGTCCTCCATGCCTGCAGGATTCAGGGATTATGCGTTACTTCTGATGACCTAAGTTACCGTTTCCCTGCTTTGGATGATGCTCCCAGTTCCAGGTGTTGGCCTGACTCCTTCTACTCAGGTACCACTTATTGACAGAGCCACATCTGATTGACTGAAATTGTTAATGAAATAATTGCCATTGTCCATTAAGAGGGTACTCCATCTAATCATTCATAAGAAGATAAAAGTGTTATTTGTGAAAATGAAACTTTTCCAGCTCTTCCAGAAATCCCAGACCTTTGGAGAGGAGTATTTGGAGATCACTGGGTGGGTGGGGGGGGATGCAAAAATGACAGTTTTTTCTAAATCTCATTCTGGTTAAAAGTGTCCAGAAGAAAGCACTAGTTTCCAAAAAGCATATATGTTGCAGCAGAATACTGCAAAGCCAGAACTTTGAGAAAGGGGTTTAGGCACAAACTCTCTTAGAGTCTGTGGGCCATATCACATAAACAGTGATCTTAGGCCACATGTGCATTAAAATGAGTCATCTTTAGGAGACAATTGGGGGCTTTAACAAATGGCTTATGTGAAGCCAGTATCTATTGAGAACATACTGATAAAAATCCTCTACAATTTTTGACGTTGATTGTTCTTAAATTTGCTGGGCTTGCTCTTTGAATAGCTCTACTCTAGGAAACAATTTGGCCACACCTGAGCTGGGATTGAAGCAAGAAGGAAGCAAAATGGGCACGATTTACTTATGTTTTTCCACTGGCTAATCAAATGGCACAGAATAAATATTTAATAAAAACAAACAAAAACAAAAAAACCTCTATAGATAAGTTTTATTAATGGAATAAGTTTTTTATTGGAAGACAAGTTACTTTCATGTTGTCTTTTTTGATTTTCCATTTATTACTTCTCTCCCCAAGTGTTCCCATGGCCTCATAGCCTTCCAAAGAGGATATGTGCCTGCTACTTTTCCTTCCATGCAATATTGAATGCATATATTTAGAATGCTCTGTCCTTTTATCCATTGTTCCACAGTAATAAGCCATCACTGGTATCATCATCATCATAATCACCATTAAGAATTATAGCATACACTTTGAGCCAATATTAGTTTGCATGTCATTAGCTACCAACATTCTTTTAGTATCTTAATTGGAAATCACTTAATTAAACTAACAAGGTCAATGGCAATTCCTTTTTCTTAAGCTTCAGAGCACATGCACAACCATAGAAGTTTTTTATCCTTCAGATTACATTAGTTCACTCTTAAACATTCATTAACTTCAGTCCTAACACTCTTTATTACAAACTGGGTTGAGATATACATGGAAACACTCTCTCTCTCTCTCTCTCTCTCTCTCTCTCTCTCTCTCTCTCACACACACACACACACACACACACACACACACAACCACACAACCACACACACACACACACACACTTAGAGAGCTGCTTGGGAAAGGGCTCCCCTATCTGACTTTCTACACATTACTAGAGATTTGAGCAGGCCCAATAATAAATCACACAGTGTTTTTGTTTATGCTTCAATGCAATTTCCCCAAAACATTTTTGACAACCATTTAATTTCTGGTGAGATATTTATACACTAACCCGCACTTCAAGCAATTTATTGTTGAATATAAAGTAGAAACAATAGACACAATAGTGTGATTTCAGTAAATAACAAAAATTTATAGCAATTGTTGCCATATTAGAATATAGTTTTACTGTCTTCAAAAGCAGATGGGATTTTAAAAAGGAAAAATGCCTTTAAAAATGACAAGCACGATGTAACATTGAGGTAAACAGCTCAGGAGAGTGAGTACCCAATTGTTTGTGGTCTTATTGGTGAGCTTGTTATTTTTGCTTTTCTGAAGGATTGCGCACTTTCCTGACTCTGGACTAGACTATCATTTTAAAGGTTGATACACAAGCAATAAAGTAAATTTTCCTCAATAATTTAGCCAGGCTCCTCCTATTCATGAAATGTGGGAATTAGATTTAGTATAGTTATGCAAATTGGGAAAGAATAAAAGTTTGCCTTTGGACTTAATGGTAAAGCTTCTCACTTCATCCTATGACACTGTCAGACGATGCCTACTCACTTATCTTTCAGGGAGACTGTAATGGGATTGAGGGCAACCTAGATCATTATTTTTCAGAGGCAGGTTTGTTGGCAGAGGCTGTAACTTCTGATTACTCCAGTCTGACTTCCTACCAAATTAGCTATCCTATTGTACTCAAATGCTCTTTTAAACCAATGGCACTGCTTTGCCACAGCCACTGGGAAAACAAATCTGTCAGCAGATATTTCCTTATATAAGATACCATGTTAAGCATGAAAGAGTTTCAAACAATGTAAATCATCAATGAGACTTTAATAAATTCACAACTGAGACAAGGAATAAATAGTAGTAATTTAGCATTTCTCATATGATGTAATGGAACTAGTTCAGGATGATGGGCTTTTAAACATGATCAGCAAATGAGCTCTATTACCTTAGTTAAATCAATGAATTTACACAGATCTCAGCTGAAAATTCCTGCTCCACTTATTCCTATCTCTGTCCCTTTCAATTGTACAATAAGTTGGGAACTCCCTCAGGTGTTTTTTGATGCTAAGCCAAATCACATCTTACTGCTGTTCCTATCTTGCTTTTCACTCCAATTTTGTGCAATTCTCTTAACTGCTATGATTCTGCAGTCGCTGACATGCCCATACCTCCCTTATCTTGCTTTGTACAGCATTACTTTAGCTGCCCATCCCATCGTCCACCTATTTCCTTGCACACTGTCCAGTATCCTCTCTCCCTTGACTTAGCAGCTCTCTTTCTTGGCATATTCCCCACTTGGCCTGTCTGTCTAGAAAGAGGTGGGTTTATATACTATTGTAAATTGCTAACTTTCTATATCACAAATCCACACCTATAGTGACTTTTCCAAACACATTGTATTAATTTTTGCTTTTGGGGGTCCTCTATTGATAATACTGGTTTTGGCTAACATGATGTGTTCATAGCTGATGACCTTACATGGTTATCAGAAATCTACCTGAGCTCCTTATCGAAGAACACTTAATATGCACTATCAAAATTATTCTGGGTCATTTGTCATTGACTTGGATATTTGGAATATGAGCAATGAAATCATAATCCTCATCTCTGTCACAATCACTGTCATCACCATCACTGTTATAGTTAATATATAGTGTACCAGGAATGGATCCAAAAATAATGCACAGGTTATCTCATTTAATCTTCCAAACTATCCTAAAGAGTAATATTATTGGCTCAATTGTTTTTTCAGATAATAAAACTAAGGCAGAGAAAGGCAAAGTTACTTGAACAAAGTTAAATCATTGTAAGTGATAAAGCGGTAAAATCCATGTCATCTGACTTTAAAGATCTTCAAGAATGCCTCTAAACTTTGTATTTCGGCCACTAGAATGAAACTGGGGTAAAGGGTTTTCTATAGTGATGAAAATATAAATACCTTTATTAACTAGTACAATAAAAATGAATGAAAATGTAAGTATTTTTTCAAATGCTTGTAATGCCCATAAGAACATAAAAAGGGGAATGACAAATATATGTATATAAATCCACAATATACAATACACCAAATTACAACTGTACTAAAGCAGATTCATCCAACACAGTTTAGTGTCTTTCAAACCTGTTAAGAAAATGGTAGGCAGTGTTATTGATCTGTTTCCTTATGGATTTTGAAACAAACTATGCTGTATAACACAGACTGCATAGTATTTACAGAGGGGCGAAGATGTTGACCAACTGTCCAAATACACAGAGAGCAGAGGAAATGATGTGAGCTTATTTGGACACGCCTATCACCAAGCTCACATTTCAGGTCTTTGTAAAGCTGTGGAATACATTACAAACAGATTTATTATAATTCAATAGTGCTTTCCCCTCTTGGAACAAGAGAACATAAATGTGAGCAATAACATTTTAGGATATGTAAAAGTTCAGTATGTGCTTTCTTTGGCATTTTGATGAATAAAAGAAAAGATGAGAACAAAATTTTTCATCCAAGCAAATGGATCTAGATTATTATCATATAAAAATCCATCATACAACCCCATTAAACACAATAATGATAACACATAATAGCAGGAATGGGAATGCTAGGGAAATGTGTTCATAGCATACTGGAAAGAGGGCTGAATTGTAATTGGGAGGCCCAATGGATCTTTCACTGATTGGATATAATTCACATAATTTCTGTGGGTTTCTGTTTTTTCATCTGTAAAATGAGGAATTTAGGCTGAAATAATCCCTTGTAGTCCTAACATTCTGCAATTTAGATTTGAATTTGGATCAAAATTTATCCATGTATATAACTTCTGGTAATATCTACTTTTTTCCCTGCAAAAAACTTTATTTTTTCATTTGGGTGGTTAAAAGAATGGCTAGTAGTTTTGGGAAGAGACTCAGGTAAAAGCCAGAGACACTAGAGGGATGCAGGGGGCGGCAGCGGGGGTGGGAAGGTGGGGAGGGAGGGTAGAGTTCTGAAAGGTTTCTGGGCTCCAAAGGCTCCTAGTCATGCTTGAGGGTGAACCTTTCAAAGAGATACTTGCCCAGCCAGCCTGGGGGTGGGCCAGCCTGCAGAGGTTAGTCAGGTGGTCACCCATCTTCTTGATCAATTTCACCTCCTCATCCAGGAAGTGGTTCTCCTGGAAGTTGCAGACATGAGGGTCTGCACAGGTAGAACCCAGGGCATGCAGCTCCAAAATGGTCTGGTTCAGACTCTTCTCCATGGCCAGGGTGGCTTCCATGGCATCCTGAGTTTGGCCCACTCATCCTGGGAAGGTTTCTGCACATTCTGAAAGAGAATACGGCCGCCTTGCTTGTTTTGTAACTTTAAGAAATGCTCTGTGCCCTCGTGCTTCTCTGCCAACTCGGGGAAGAAGTGGCCCATCCCTCCAGAGCGACATCATTGCGGTTGAAGTAGTAGCCCAGAGAGAGGTAGGTGTAGATGCAGGTTGGCCAGGCGATTGGCCACTGCCTCCACCTTGGTGGAATAATTCTGACACATTTGGGAGTTCATGGTTGTTCAGCAATGAGGAGTTAAGGTAGGAAAAAAAAAAAAAAAAAAACACCAAACACACACACACAAAATGGTGTGTTGGCTGGTCCTGGAGGTGGTTCTGAAGGTGGAGACTGGATGAGATAGAGTAGAGTGGCTGGAGGCTGGAAGAATGGGTGTCCCTGGGTCTCTTCCGTCCAAACTCTGTTGAAGCAAAAGACAGATCCAGGACCTCCCAGTGTGCTGCCTCTGATGTATTTCTTAATGTGAAAATGCCAGATTATTTCCATTTAAAAAGAGAGTTTGTTGCAGTAGAGGGAAGGATCATTGGCTTAGAATCAGACTGAGGTTTTCATTCCAACACATCCATTTACAAGCTTAGGATATGCGACTTAAATCTGTCACATATGGGGCTGAATATACTATTCACTATTTGAAATTATAAGATCTGTTTTACATAGATGAGATAAGCATTTCATAAAGTGTTGTGAGATGACTTTATAACTTATTAATTGACTTAATTATAAAAGGGACACATAGGCCTTTAGAGGGTCTCTCAGACCTTTAATAGAAAAAAAACCATAAAGGCAGGGAATTTTTCTGTATAGTATTTCATAGTATACTATTGTTAGAATTCTATAATGAACTAGAAACCAGCATCCCTTAGGCTTCCTGACCTGCTATAATGAGAGCTCATATAGCATAGGAAGTCTATTTGGTGATTAAAGGACTAAAGGTAGTGGATCTACAGACATAAGACATGGTTGTTATTATTATTATTATTATTATTATTATTATTATATTGCTATTATTACTTGCACTGGAATCTCAAGAACAGGGGAGTGTATCTGTTGGGGCTGGGTGAAGTGAGGCTCTTTGTAGGGGGGAACTTAGATGAGCTATGAGCTCTTTTATGGGCCATCCTTAGTTTGAGAATCAGTATTCCTTTCTGTTGACCTCCTTGGTGTATATTCTTTTCCAACCTTAAATGCAAGCAGCTGCTTAGAGCAAAACCAACTCAAACACAACCTCGTGTTGCAGTAGCTTTTGAATGAAAACTGAACAAAATGCAATTAAGAGTTTTGTTCTCACCTATGCAGATAACACCTCAATTTGTATGTATTTGTGGCATGAATTTCTTTGAATAATTACTCTCATGGACTTTTGCCAAGAGGCATATTTCTTCTTTCCCAGCACTGCTAGCAACAGCTAAAATACTAGACAAGCACTCTTACAACTAATTATATTAAGAAGTCTAATTAGTAGAAAATAAAATATTACACTGATATTAAGCATTAAGTGGTTAGACTAAATATAGACACTGACAGCTACTTTGGTCTGCATAACTCTATTTAACCAGCAATTGTGGCCCCTTCATTGCATTCCTTTTTTGCCAAAAGGATCTCTATTGCCTGGCTTTGCTTCTATGTTTAGTCTGGCTAAGTTTCTAGAGATTCCCATGCATTTCTTGACTTCAATGGAAATAAACAGTGCTGAATTATTTCCGATGCTACCTATAGAGGAAAGGGGTTTCTTTAACAGATTGATACATTCAGATTTCTCTCTGCCTATCCCCAGGTCTCTGGGAGTCATGTTTTACTTTTTGTCACTAATCTGTGTTCTTTCAGCTTCCCATCCAGTTTTTCTCTCAGACACACCCACAAACCCACATCCAGGAGAATTTAGGTTTTTCATGTATATTGTCAACCTTCAGTGTGTGCATTGATAATTCAATGATCGGGGTGACTGTTAATATTTTTCAGATATTTATATAATGATATTTTATTTTTTTTAAATTTTATTTCAATGTAGTGTGTGCTATCCTCTCAAATCTTAAAAAAAAATGTAGACGTTTGCTATTATGTTGGCAAAACTTGTTTTACTGCCACTAAAAAACAACTTTACTTCTTTCAGATGATAATTTTTATTGGTAGCATAACTTTCACTTTAATTTTTTTTATCAAATTGACAAGCAATCCACTCCAATTCATGTTACATTTTCTATATAATAAATAAGCAGATTTAAAAATACATATCTCTATTAATAAGAGTTATGATTAAGGCAGAGTAGAGTAAAACATTTTTTTCTCCATTAAGGTTTCTTTTTAAAATTATTACATTTTTTGCCTTATTGTTGCACTTGCCATAAATTTGATTTTAGCTAATTTCTTCACTTTCCCCAGCATGAGTCTTCCTGACTATTCATTTGAAAAGATACATTTGGAAATACCTGTGGGTATGTTGACTGTTCTAATGAAGGATATTCAAGAGTGCATTAATTGTACTACTATTTGTAGAAAATTGCTGAACAATAAAGGATTGCACCACTTAAAATGTTAATAGTTTCCTAATGAGTAAATTGGACTAGCAATATCTAAGACTTATTATTCCAACTTTAATATTTTGTAGTTGCTGTTATCAAATTATACTGAGTCCTAAACTTAGTGCTATGGTTTGCAGGGTTAGAAACTAAATACAACCAATAAAATATGCAAAATTATCTTCTCCATAAAAAGACTGTAGACAAGTTAGAAAAAAAAAAAAAACACCAAAAAAAATTCCTAAACTTTTTTCAAATAGGTGGAATGAGTTTTAATTCTAAAATAATCAGTATTTTAAGTAATATGAGTCTCTATATTTTGAGAAAATGATATATAGTTGTAGGATGCTGACATATATTGATATGGCCCACCTATCCTACAACATCCCTCCTACTGGGACCTTAGATAGTAGGACTGTAATAAGGTTTTTAGAATCCTCATTGCAGATGAGAAAACTGAGACTAAGATCATTTAAATGATTTAGATAATTTAAATCTGGTCAGTGTGGAATCTGGGTATGAAATCTGATGTGCTGGCTTCAAACTCAATTTTTTCTTTCCACTATAATGTATTGTATTTCTCATAAGATTGACATATCATCTAGGTATTATTACTTTGAAGTGCTTATACTGGGTGGCCGAAATGAAACTTTTTGAAGGTCTTTCATCTGGCTTATTCTAATGATTTCTAAATGAATACAGTGACATTTATGGGAGCCACTGCATAAAAAGCCATGGGTTAGTGAAAAGAACATTCATTTGAAGCATAGTAGATTCACTTTTGAATCACAGTTCTCAGTAGCAGTTATTAATTGTATGACAGTGAGCATGCAATAATTATTCTTAAATTTTCTTAGGTTTTGTTGTCTTTATTTGTAAAGTTCATAGCAAATATTTCAAAGGATTTATGATATATATATTTGAGAGCCTAGATTGAGGCATATGAAAGACACTGACCAAAGGTTGCTACATACTATATTTCATTGTAAGAACAACCTAAGAATTGGGTATTACCATCTTGTTCTTATTGGTGAGGACATTCAGGCTCAGAGGGGTGAAACATGACTGTACTAAGTCATGTAGCTAATAAAGTATGTGAATGTAGTATGGAAGGCTATGGGATAGTAGAAAACTTTTTGTTTTCTCCAAGGATTTTTCTAATTCACATTTTGAACTTGGTACCACATGGCACCTCTTTTGATCTAAGCAGTCACTTTCTGTTGGAATCTCCTGAATTTACTTTTCTCTTTGGAGTTTCAGGCCGCTGGATTTAATTAGAGAGAACTGAGTTTCTCTTCATTGGAAACCCCATAGGAAAGAGACCTATTTTTAATGATTTTGGGAAAAAAATGAGAATTAAATGAATCTGAGCCTATAGATGAAATCATTAGCAAAGAGTTGGTGATAGTTAGGACCATGGATAAAGGGAAATAAGTGTTCCATAGTAGAGCAAAATCATTACAAAGGGAAAAGTCCTCTTTTCCCATTTATGTAAATAAAAAGGCCTGGGTTAAATAGAAAATCGCCACGAAGGCTGTATTTATCTCAATGGCAAAGGTAGTCTGGATTCGTCTCTATAATTAACAACTGTACAAGTGGTGTTGGTTTGCAGAATTGTGTTTGTGTGTGTGTGGTAATTATTTATTACTTGTATATCCAATATGCTAATAGATCTCTGCTATTTTTGTTATTATTTTAATACTATGTGGGGCCCCATTTTATAGTTTGAATTTAGTTTTACCCTGAAGAGTAATGGAAATTAGTGGATGAGGGAAATACTTTAATTCTCTAAATCAGTGTTTTCCAAACTTTTGACATATGTGTACCCCTTCTATAATTTTCCTAACGCTGAGTAGCCCTCGTACTCATGAGAACTTAAAATTAGGCGCAGCTAAGCACGGTGCAGTACATATCCCCACCAAACTCCGGTGCAACACGTACCCCCATCACACTCTTCCCGTACCCCTGGGGGTATGCGTACCACACTTTGGGAAACACTGCTCTAAATGAAAGAAGGAAGTTTAACAAGTTAGTTCTTGAGGAGATTGGCATGCCATCACAAATCACTTTAAATTTCCCCTGATATTGTAGATAATGTTAAATGCTCACCAAAGTATTTTAGGTAAGTATGTCAGATGTCACACACCCATTTAATAGGCAAGATTTCTAAGGCACAGAGACTTTGAATGCTTTGTCAATGCTTAAATTGCTATTTGACATCAGGGGCTATTTGACATCAGGGTTTGTATTATAACACAAGCATTCAGATTTGTAGTCTAACCATTATTTTAATATATGTAAATTGGTTTGGCAAAGATAATTTCTTTCACCATGGCATCCTATCAAAAGTATAAGTCCCAACACTAAAAGAACCTCTTTAGAAGTTATGCATCATATCCTCTTGAGGTTATGTTCTAATCCACCCACGTGCCTTTCATAAAAAGAATATATGTTTTTATATACCTTTTAATTTACATCTGCCACTCAAAAACTCATTAAGCTTCCATGAATAAATGTTCAGTTAAATTTTATTTTATTTCTATTTTTAAAAAATATATATTTTATTGATTTTATACAGAGAGGAAGGGAGAGAGATAGACAGTTAGAAATATTGATGAGAGAGTCATCGATCAGCTGCCTCTTGCACACCCCCTACTGGGGATATGCCCGCAACCAAGGTACATGCCCTTGACCGGAATCGGACCCGGGACCCTTCTGTCCCCAAGCCGACGCTCTATCCATTGAGCCAAACCGGTCCCGGCATAATAGTGTCATTGACATAGTAGAGTTTGTAGTCTTTTTTTTGGGGGGGGGATGCCTAGTAATCTGAATTTCTTTAGGTTGATGAGATAAAAATACTTTTGAAAATGCCCAGTTGATTTACAGTTGACCCGTTAGTGAATCTGAGCACATACTAGTCATAGCCCTTAGCTACATTAACTATATGTACAGTGGGATCTATTCAACTGTAGATGGCATTGGGCTCTGGCAGAAACTTGCTTTACAGGAACTATTTACTTTGACAGACGGCCTCACGAAGCACAATTCTACCAAATACATAATTAGAACATGTATCATAAACTGAAATCTGGAGAGAAACCTAGAGATTATCTCCTGTAAACACTTCCTTTTACAGAGGTGGAAACTGAGGCACAGGAGTAACTAATCCCAAGTCACCTAGTTGGTGGCGGGTAGATTTGGAATTAAAGTTCAAGTTTTCTGGTTCCAACCACCTTGGTGGATATAAGAACAGTGTTTTAATTTCTGTTTTTATCTTTTTATTATAATTCTGTTTGTGGAAATTAACATGCATAAGTTTCAAAACAATTTCAGATTTAGCCATTATTTAGATATGCTTTCTTTCATATATCTGTTAGCATCATGAAGTCTTTGTGTTTATTCCACACATCTATTAGCATAACAAATATTCTGCTGGTCAAAAGAACAGATAAATAAAAACATACGTACCAAATAGACAGCTTAGCCTGTAACCCCCTTCACAACCTTGCACAGATGAATATTAAAAAATGTGAGCCTCATTTTCAACTGTGAAATAATGGAGTTGAGTTACTGCCTTAAGATCTATAAACATAAATACCAGACACAGCTTTATGTTGAAGACACTACATAATGAAACAATGTCCCCTCTGAAAACCAAAGGCAGAAAATATTTCATTTTGGTCTCTCTTGCCTGGAGGAAAGATTTCTTTTTCTCCCCTGTGCTAACTGTAGTTGATTTTACTTCACAGATTTGAAACACATATGATATCTATCAACATGTCAAGCATTGATCTATTTATTAATATAATTCTATATAGTGTGAAAACTCCAAATCCTCTTTGTGTATTTCAGCTTGTAAGGTTTCTGATTTGTACTGGGAAAGATAAATATGACATATATTAAAAATATCTGAGCTTAGTATTCCAATTTCTGGTTGACTTGTGTGTGTGTGTGTGTATGTGTGTATCACACACATACATACACAACTTACACGTGGATTTATTATTACAGAGGAAGCACAAGCTTCAAAACATTATCCAGTTACAATATAATTATCTACAAAAACAAATTCAGGAAAGATTAGCCAATAGCTCTACAAAGCAAGACCTATTGCAATGCTCATCTAAATTATGCTATCATTTACTGGTTAACTTGGTTAAGTAGTAATCATTTGAACAGAAAAGCATTATAAACTTGAAGAAAAACATAAGCAATGACTTGGTACTGAGAAATTCTGTAGAACTTTTTGTTTATAACAAACTAACCAGAGACCTCTTTCAGAGATGCTGTTGCTAATAGATTTTTATGATTTATTATTTTAAAAAAATATTTTAAAGCTTGTCCCTACAGACTCTGGCTAACAACACTGGTGTAGAGTTTAAAGCGAACAGCCTGTACTATAGAACATTACTCACCCCGTAAAATCTCAATGTAATTTCTTTCTGAAGAGAGGCACTTCTTCATTTACTTTGGAAATAAACAACGCATTCAAAACATTACTCATCCTTTTGTTGACTTCAGCCCAGTGTTCTTACATGTTCACACTGAAAAGTTCCATGAAGTTTATTTCAAGCAACAGGGGGCTGAGAAAGCTGATTTCACTTAGAGTTTGAGGTTTCTTCCCCTCTCTTTAAATATTTATACCGCCAATAAACAAACACAGATGTTTAAAAAATAAGGAAAAAAAAAAACACAGCTAACTAAAAACCTTGCCCTGTGAAAACAGGCATATGGTAAAGGTTTTCAGTATGGTTTGATTCAGAATATCCTAGAAATGATGCAATTATTTAATGGTTTTGCATAACAAATGGAAAACTTCTTTGGCTCATGAGACAATGAAGTTTTTACAAGCCCTCTAGCCTATGTTACAAATAGATAAGTGATTACATTTAGATAGATGTGGCAGAGCTGTCTGAAAGGCTGAGATATCTGGCATGATCAAAATACTCAAGTATGTCAATCAAACACAGGCAACTAGATTAAAAAGTATCATAATTAGATTGTCTGCTAAATCATCTGTTAATATATCACCAGAAAAGAACAATTAGGAAAGTCATCAGTTACCTTTTTTTTCTACTTGTCTATTGAAAGCTAATGTTCCTGTAATCCAGAAATAATCCTTTAGCCCATAAACAAAAAGCAAGCAGGGAAGTCTATGCATTTTTTTCTCTCCTATAGGTGTTAGCTTAGATTTAATCTTGACTGGTGTGACATAAATAAAGATGTTCTTGTGTAAGCTAACCTTTTCTAGCAATATATTAGGATGTAATACACATCCTACTAATAGTAGGTGCTACCTTTCTGTCCCTCTGTGGGGCTTTCCAGCTTTGTGGTGTTTAAGGAGCGAGCACTTCTTCAACTTTGAAAGAATCCTCACAATTAATGTTTCACAGGGACCCACAAAAGGGAGATGGGAACAGATTTCTCTATCTTCCCAAATGACTATTTGATTTTGCTTTGCTTTCATGTCCTGTTGAAAAGCCTGTGTTTGAAACAAAGCAGAACATAATGGTTCAAATCAGACACAGTAAAGAAAAAAGGGAAAAAGAAAACATAAGAGGATGAAATCAGAATAGATTAAAACAATTCTTATTAAAATACTTCCTTCAGTGGCTGTGAACTTTTATGGAACCCGTGATTTATGAAGGGAAATTCCTGCAAGAATGAATGTGAAAATTTTGAACTTCATTCTGGTATTTACAAGAGAGATATTTCCAACAGACTGATTCCCATGCCAAAAATAATAAAATAGAAGAGGAAATCATCCTTTAATCAGGGAATTCAAACAAAAGCTCTAGTTGCCCATGGGTTATATAGGTATGAAAAGTAGTAATTTATTTTGATCATTATCTATTTACTCAGTCAAAATATACATAATTCTATGTAGGGTGCTCTTTAGGTGGGTGTAAGGTAGATGCAAAAATAAATGAAGCATACCTGCTAGGGTGGCTCTAATAAAAATGATGGGCAATAATGAGCATTGATAAAGATATGCAGAAACTGGAACCTTCATCCATTGCTAATGAAAATGTAAAATGGCATTGCCACTTTGGAAAACAGTTCATCGGTTCTCAAAGGTTAAACACAGAGTTACCATGTAAACCAGCAATTCCAGTCTTAGGTATATACATAGGAAGATTGAAAATGTATGTCAAAGCAAATATGGATACATAAATGTTCATAGCAGCTATTTTATGTTTTAGCTATTATTCATAATCAACAGATGGTCAAATGTGCTATATCCATACAATAGACTATTATGCAACCATATAAAGGAATGGAGTACTGATTCATGCTACAGCATCAGTGAATCTTAACAACATTATGCTGTGTCAAAGAAGCCAGACCCATATTGTATGATCCCATTTATATGAAATGTGCAGAATAGGGAAATCCATAGAGACTGAAAGTGGTTCCCAGTTGCTGAGGGTTGGAGGACAAGGGAGATGTTCTATGAGTTATGTCCAGGTTGTATAGCTCTATTCCGTTGGATAAACAGGGAAAACAGTGATTAATTCATCTTAACTAAAACTGTCATCATGTCCTCTTTTACTATCTATGTGTCACTGAATCTGCTCCCACTGAAGTCATCAGATTTCTCTAAGATGCTAAATTCGGTGTTTTAGTCTCTGTTTTTATCTTTGTTTAAAATGAAGCCTTTGATCAAATCTTACCTTCTCTGTAAGGTCAATTCTATTTAATACTATAAACTTTATTCTCCAAAGACTCCAACTTTTATTTGCCATTCTCTATATATTTTTCATAGTACAAAGTTAACTTCTCAAATTTTATACAATATAGTAAGCTATATTTTTTCTTTTACCCACTAGAATGTACACAAAGTCAGAGATCTTTGTCCCATTCTCTTTTGTATTGCTAGTGTTGAGCTTAGAAAAACCCAAGCCAATATTTGTGGAATAAATTAGTAAGATCTTAGAAGTTTTATTCAGTTATTTATTTGAAATTTTCCTCTCTCTGAGAGAACAGATGGAAAACAGAGGGGCAGATTTGATGATGACAAGGAAAATGTCACTAACATTATAGTTTACAATCATTATGGACTGCTGGTTTAATATTTGGATAATTTCTATTTCTTTGCCTATAATCCCCTATATTTAACCAATAATTTGACTGTTATATCTCCACCTTCCAAATAGTATAAAAACATAATGTTGAATATCACCTGCCAATTTGGAAATAATTGAATTAGAAGAAAATTCAACCAGTTCTTGTCATGGTTATGGGTCAGAATTAAATTATTTGCTTCTACATCAGCATGTGGAGTTATTGACAGAACCTGAAAAGCCAACTAACATTCCATATTGTGACTGGTTTATTCTGTGTCAAACCTTGTTCTCTGAGCTTTGCTTGCCCCTGTTAACAATGGTCTGCTAAGTGAAACAAAGGGAATTTAGCAGAATCAATGAACTGTCATGTTTTCACTTAAAATGTCAACAAAAGGACTGCTTTACTATAGCTAAATACAATTACAAAAAACTGCTAAATATAGAAATCTTTTCCACATACATTTATTTTCTTCTCTTTCCCCTCATGTATATTCTCTAGCAGATCATACCTAATAATAGACAAACATGTAAATTGACCATACCTCCGCTACACCCATAGCCAATCACTGTGAGTATGCAAATTAACCCAACAAAGATGGCTGTTAATTTGCATACATAGCCACCCTATGCCTGAGTCCCGGGAATATCCTGGCACCCAGGTCACTCTGAGGTAGGCCCAGCATGGGCTCTGAGCAGCCTGGGAAGGGCCTGCACCAGGGGGCTCCAGGTGAGGGCCAAGCCTGCAATCAGAGCCAAGGGGTAGGGGTGGAGTCAGCGATCAGAGGTAGCTGGAGGGCCCCAGCCCAGTGGAGCTGGAGATCAGAGGCTATTGGCAATCGGTGTGAACTACAGAGGAAACACCTTTTCTGACTGCTCATTGGCTAAGCTTCCTGTATGACACTGGTAATATTCTTAGTAACTTGGGTAATAAGAATCCAAAAAGGTGATCTAGGGCTTTTCCACCACACTTCTGGAGAAAAAAAATGAAGGTCCGCTGCTGGAGAGCTAAGAAATGTCATATCCTGCCCTAGGCGGTTTGGCTTAGTGGATAATGCCTCGGGCTGCTGATGGCAGGTTCTGGGTTCAGTTCTGATCAAGGGCATGTACCTAAGTTGCAGGCTTCTCCCTGGCCCAGGCCCAGGTCAAGGCTCATGCAGAAGGCAACCAATCAAAATGTTCCTCTCACTTTGATGTTTCTCTTTGTCTTTCCCTTTCTCTTCCACGTTCTCTAAAAGTCAATGGAAACATATCCTCAGGTGAGGATAAAAAAGAAAGGAATGTCATATCCTATGAAAGACACATCTTGAAAATGCCTAGAGAAAGTTGTCATTTTTTCATGGTGAAGGGACTGGAGTACGTGTTGATGAAAACACCTTGGTGGCTGTGGTGACTGGCAGTGGCCGCAGCAGTGGGGTGATGGGGCTGGTGCCTTCCCCTGATCAGCCTGGTCCCCTCCCACAAAGGGAGGCCAGACTGCAGCTTTAGCAAAACACAAATTTGCTTCATCAAACGTTCCTTTGTTTAACTGAGAGAAGAAAAAAAATAAAGAAGAACCCTAACTAAAGGGGTTGAAATCAAAATAAGATTTAAAAAAAAAAAAACCTATTTTTTTACATCTCTATATTATTTCTGATAACTTTGTTGTAATCATCATTATAATTTACATTATTTATGCCTACCGTGAATTTCTATCAAACATTAACATTTGAGATACATTGCTATCACTTAGCCTTATTTCTTAACATTTTTTGAGGATCCTGGGGAATAAAGACAATATCTTAAAAGAATAACTTAGGGAAAATGGGTTATACCTATTTAGTGGTGTGAGTTAGGACTAACAGAAAAAGGACTCTAACAAATATACCTAAACCTGGTCACATTAAAGTGCCCAAATTCTCCACACTTACTACACCAACAGAATGGAAAGGTCTCAGAATGTTGGCATAAGGTCAATAAATTAATCTATGATGATCAAGTATTGATTTGGCTTAAGTTAATTTAGGGAACTTGTTTATCAGAAAGCAAGTGTGTGTCTTAGAGTCCAGAACTGATTCATTTAGAGATGTAAGGGAAAGGTCTAACCAAGAGACAGCATAAAAGGAACTGCATCCTGCCCCTGAATGGTGAAAGCATTACAGTTATGTTGAAGTTCCCTTCCTATGGCACAACAAACCACCGACATAAGCCCCTAGGTCACTCACATGGAGCACATTCACAGCAGTAATGAAGTGAAACAGTAAAAAAATAAAATTAAAAATAAATAAATAAAAGATAACTCCTGACCTTTACTTGTGGTAAATAAACAATAGAAAACATAAGCATAAAGCCCATATGTGCATACATCAAAATGACAGATTTTTAAAAAATAAGTGGGAGATGGTGATGTATCCATGAAATGATGTACATCGAGTCTGATGTAACCTGAGGACCGCCTGTATATTATGCAGTTAGCTCATAATCAATCATTTTGTACAACAATATAAAATAGACAGCATGTATTTTAACTATCTCAGGTAGTTTCCAAAGTTGGATGGGCCTTTATAGAACATATATTCAATGTCTCAACCTTCCTGTCATGTGAGAATCCTAACTGTGTGACAGGTGACCATTGAGTCTCCCCCAGCACAGTCTAGTGATGCAGCGACACACTTCGAGCTGCCTGGCCCTGGAAAAAACACTTTGCTGACATTCCAGGTTTACTCTTTGGAGCTGGCCAGAGCAGCGATTTTCAACCCTTTTCATCCCATGGCACACATAAACTAATTACTATAATTCTGCGGCACACACACAAAACATGGTATTAACAATCTGATGGGGGGAAAAGGTATAATTTTGATTCATTCACACCAGGCGGCTATTGTGTGGGTTGTTGTCATTTTTTAAAATTTGACAACCTAAGAAAAGAGGTCAGTGCCCCTGACTAAATACTCAAGAATTGCATGTTTTAAAACTCCTTGCAGCACACTGGTTGAATATCACTGGTCCGGAGTGGAGTAAATGTCAGCCCTGTGCCTGACAGCCTGTGCACATATGAAATGCCTTGCAAAGTCTTCTTTAAGTTCGACACCTAGAATTTCTTCAATCACTCTGTATCATCTGTGATTCGGGGGACAGCTTTTATTTTAGTGTAACTTTTAGAGTGCAAGCCCCACACCATTGCAGATGCTGCTGCTTTGACAAGTGAACATGCAGGTGGGATTTACTGAGGGTTATTGCCTACCCTGTATACTCGCGATATCCACCAAATGAACAAGACAGCCTAGGCTCAACACATGTCAGTTTTGAAACCTGTTCAAAGAGCACACAAGAGAAAATCTAAGCAGATTGTTAAAATGAGTTAACCAAATTAATGACATTGGTCAGAAATCAGGAACTAAGATTATTATAGGGAGAAAGTGAGTAAGGAAGTCCTGCAAAAAAAAAAGCAAAATACAAAAACAAAAACAAAAAACCCAACCCAATGCTGCTAGGGACCTCCCTGGGTAGTCCCTTTGGTTATATGTCTATTTTTCTCTCATAATATTCAGGTAGACTAATGACTAAACCAGGATAGAAATTAACATTATACAATGTTAGATACTACCAATTGCTAAGGCTTTATCTATTTTCTTTTTATAGGGAGAATCGGCATCTTAGTCGAAGTAGAGTTCCATTTTATTAGGTACAATCAGGAAATTTTGTGTGTTGTTTCTGTTGGGTATTCAAGTATTTACAAAGGGCATGAGTAAAGGGATGATTTGTGTCCATTATTTATTGTTTCTCAGCAGCAAATAGAAACTTCTAATTTGTCTCCGTGATGTCAAAGCTGAAATTCTACGAACTGTATTCCTAGATTCATTGCCTGCTTGACCTATATTACATTCTGCCAAGGGAAGTAATTAGAAAGAGAAAGAAAGGTGGGAAAAAAGAGAAGAGATCATTCTTGTTTATTTTAATCAAATTTATTAAGGTGTACTGTGTGTAAGTGCACATATTAGAATGTTTTTCAGTAAGCTTGACATGTGTATACACTCATGAAAAGTGTCACTATGAGCAAGATAGTAAATATCTCTGTCATATCCAGAAGCTTCCTTATGTCCCTTTGGAATCTCTACCTCCTGCTCCCCCTTTCTGTCCCCAGGCAACTACTAACGTGCTTTCAGTCATTACTGCTTAGTATGCATTGTCTAGAATTTTGTATGAATGGAGTCATACAGTGTGGATTCTTATATGCTTGACTTTTTCACTCAGTCTGACTGTTCTGATCCATCCAGGTTGGGGTGTGTGTGTGTGTGTGTATGTATATATATATATATATAGTTCATTTGTTTTTAATGACAAGTCATTTTCCATTTACAGCCTGGTTTCTGCAGGTAAAGACCCTTTATGTTTGAGTCTGTGGGCTAATGCTCTTGTCTCCAGAATCACAGTTGAGCAGGTTTGGAGCCAGGTCATATGGCTACTGCTGAGTCCACAGTGAGATCTGCTTTGATGAGCCTGTTACTAGGGGCTAGAACAGGCATGGACTCCACTGGGTGCCTGGGTAGTTGGGTCTACTTCTTAGACCTTGGTCAGTAGGGCTGGTGCTAGCTCAAGAGTTTGCTTTGACAGGCAATCAATTAGGTGCATATATGGTGTGGCTCCCTCTTGATCTTGGAAAGGAATCCTGGCAGGTGACTAGGTGGGTCCCTGGGCAGGCAGGATTGGCCTTGGACCAGTGCTTAGTGGGGCTTGGAACTAGGTTTCAGAAATACTTGAGGATCTGCTGTCGACCAATGTTGTCAGGTCTGAGTCCAAGGGCACAGTCAGATGTATCTCCCTCCAGGTCCTGAGTGAGCAGTATTCTTTCCATCCTGTGACTGAGAGACTCTGAAACTTAGTTATAGGGCTGTTTCATGATCAGAATTTAGATGTAGGTCAGAGGGGCCTGGATGGATGTGCCTCCCAGTGAGTCCCTGAGCAGGCAGCAGTGTTCCCAGCTCAGAGATGGGAGGTCTTGGAGCTGAGTTACACGCTGTTTCAGGGAAGATGGGGCTGTTTCTGGATCTGTAGCTGGGACATGTGCCTACCCCCCAAAACAGTCCTCCTTGGTCTTGGGCTCCACTGAGCTTTCAGTCTCTGACCAGAATCCCAAAACTCCTAAAAGACACCTTTTTCTATGGATGACTACTAACTTATTGTTGCTAAGGAGGAATATGAGCAGGAGACCTCCTATTCCACCACCTGATGACCTATTTAAGTGTTCTTTAAGTTCTCTCAGCAATGTTTTATAGTTTAAGTGTACAGGTCTTATATATCTGCCATAAGATTCATCTATGAATATTTATTTTACTTTTTTCCCTATTGTATATGATAATTTTTTTTTTCAAAATTACAATATGCAATCATTTTGCTAATATATAGTATTATAACTATATTTTCACATTCATTTAACATCCTACAATCGTTATCAGGGCACACTTGTAGAAATTGGGCCAGGAAGGAAATTTTCTACAAGTGTGTCCTGATAAAGATTACAATAGTTGAATGTCAACCTATGAACCAGGAGATCACAGTTTGATTCCAGGTCAGGGCAAATGCCCAGGTTGCAGGCTCAATTCACAGGAGGCAGCCAATCAATGATCCTCTCTCATCATTGCTGTTTCTATCTTTCCCTCTCCGTTCCTCTCTGAAAACAATGAAAATATATTTAAAACACATTTTAAATCATCTCTAAGTAATATTTTCTTGTGTT
Organism: Pipistrellus hanaki; assembly: GCF_964339955.1. NCBI lineage: Eukaryota > Metazoa > Chordata > Mammalia > Chiroptera > Vespertilionidae > Pipistrellus > Pipistrellus hanaki. The sequence continues at coordinate 75,944,935 of NC_140508.1, forward strand.
AACCTTCTAATAGGGCATTTTTAATTTTATTGAAAAAAGTATTTAATATTTATATATAAAACATTTTTAGTATCATCTTTTATATCTTTAGCTCTAAACTTCCATCATTTCTTTTTCTTTGTCTCATAATTTTCAAAGATGGTATAATATTACCATTTTAATAAAGATTAGTGATCCTGGGTGACAATCCTGTATAATAAAAGTGTAGTGTGCAAATTGTCCCCTGGAACAGGAGTTTGTCTGGGAGTTCAACCTTCTGGGGGAAGGGAGGGAGTAGCTGGGCAGCATCCAGCAGCTGCTAGGGACCCTACCAGTGTGTGAATTTTGTGCACTGGGCCTCTAGTTTTATCATATTAGAATAAAGAAAAAATTAAATGGAGTCAAAGCAATAGGGATATAACTTAAATTATATATTATTGATAGGCAAACAGATAATTTTATCCTCAATAATTCAAATTAATCTTGTTCAGTAGAGATAAGAAAAGATTATATTCCAAACATAACATTGTATTGTCCTATTGGATATTGATCAGTTTGCTTAAAAATAATTGTCTAACTTGATTATCTGACAACTAGCAAATCACAGACTAAAGTCCAATTTTTTTCTTTTACTAATGCTTAATTAGTTATATATCTAATTTTTCAGCTTATATTTCTGACTTTTCACCATCTGATTTGCTTTTACATCTGATTATCTATATACTAGAGGCCAGATGCATGAAATTTGTGCAAGGGTAGAACTTTGCAGCCCTGGCTGCCTCAGCCCTCGCAGCCCCGATCGCCTCACAGACTGGCCACCAGCCGCCTTGCAGATTGGCCACCTTGGCTGCTTGCTGCCTTGCAGCCCCAGCTGCCTAGGCTGCTGCTTCACAGTTCTGCCCCCTGCCCATTGGTCCTTCCAGAAGACTGTTCTGGAAGGTCATTCCAGAAGGTCATTCCAGAAAGTTATTCCGCTGTCCTAGTCTAATTAGCATATTAGTTCTTTATTATATAAGATTCCTTGTCTTACCGATATTAACAAAAAAACAACAACATTCCCACCCTAAATAAACAAAAGAATATCTAAAAGTAGTGTGAATTCCAGGAAACAATGCCAGAATATTCTATTTTATTGAATCTCTTTATTATTTTTATTTTCAATAATGGTAATGGAGGGACTACTACACAAACAAGGACCACATCTTAATGAATGGAAACATGCAGCATATACTTTATTTTGCTTCTAATTATTAAATTGCTACAACATTTAGTAAACAGTGATCATTAAGTGTGCAGGAATGTTAAGGGCTATGTTTTTGTGTGTATTTTAATGTGATTATTATGTATACAAGGTTACCATATTTTCAACCTGCTGTCCATTTGTTGTTTTTCTGTTTTTGTTGTTGTTGTTGTTTCTCCAACACTTTAGTTTTGATATTTCCTTTCTGGAGTGAAGGATGTTTTCATTTGAAACAATGGTGGGCAAGTAAAAAAAAAAGGGTGTGTGCGTGTGGTTTTAAAATACCATGTTTTCTACTTATAAAACAGAAGTAAAAATTAAGGATGAGGTGGCATTCTGTTTCAGGATAGCACACAGACAGAAAGCTGTGTCTCATTAGATTTAATGTTTCCCTGTCAAAGACAGAGAACTATTCCGAAAAATAAACAATGCCTTTTACTCCCTGGGCAGAAATATTCCATCGTGTTTATTTTCCACTTCGAATAGCATGGAGAGTAGGGGGAAAGGAGAGAGAGAACTATGGTTTTGAAAGGCATTTCAAAATTATTCTTTGCAAAATATTTCTTTTGGAAAGAACAGCATATGCATAAAATTGCCCATTAGCTCTTGCTCAGCAGTGCTGCAACCCCAATCTAATATCTCACAATGTTCCTTTTGTTAGCAATCCTGAGCTAATTAGGACCTTAGTTTAAGCCAGTGTTTCGCAAGCTGAGCAGTGGGCAAACTTTTTCACCAGGCGTTAGCAGCTACTAGGTTGGACAGGACAGGCTTTTGAAATCTTGGGCTACTTAAAATTAAGTGGGTTTCTTTTTGCAGAATATTTTAGAAACTTTGTTATCCCAACTTAATTTTTAAAATTTATTTTAGTTATCTATATTAATTTAGCTTATTGAAATTGTGTTTGATGGAAAATTGATGGGAACCTCTTACTATCCTGCTGTCTAAAAAGGGTGAATCTAGAACAAAGATAAATCTTGATGCTAAATTGAAGTCTATGTTGGAATGCCATCCCTCTTTTGTTTATCACTTTATTCCCACTGGCCAGTACAGAAGACATTCAATAAGTATGTTATTAACACAATGTTATCTCCTTTTTAATCAACCCAATTAATCATGTACCTTCTACGTTAAACAAATCATTTGAAACCTTCTTGGTCTAATAAATTGAGTTGTTTTGATAGTCAAATTACATCATGGAAATGAAAATCTTTGACAATTTTAAACACTATTCAAATATAGAATAATGGAATGATTCAACTGATTATTGAAGATTATCTGGTTCAGATAATTCATGTAGCATTCAAGAAAATGGAAATTACATGAACAAGGTCACACAGCTTATTATTGTCAAACTGCAGCTGGAACCCTGCTCTCGTAATTTCTAGTTCAATGCTCTTGACACTATCGTATAATTATTTCTACTTGGTATGGGTTTTAGAACATTTGTTAGATAATAAATTTAGGGGGAGGAATATATAATATTTACTTATAGAGTATTTGAAACCACCTGGGAGAAAATAACTTAATAATTGTCGTATTTAATAGTATATTTCTGTGCATGCTAATAAAAACTAACAGATAGGTAAATTATATATATATACATATATATACATATATATATGTATATATATACTTTTTAGGGTTATTTGAATATATATATATATATGTGTGTGTGTGTGTGTGTGTGTGTGTGTGTATATATATATATATATATATATATATATATACATACATATATATTCAAATAACCCTAAAAAGTCCCTAAGAACAGATATGTTTTTTAGTTTTGAACTCACAGTTCTATGTCCCGAGCCTATAACATTTTGTGAAATTTCATAAAATAGTAGATTAACTTGGCATAAATGCCAAACAGATAAAGATTTGGACTGACAGTGTTTATGATGGCCATAGCTTTCTCTCTCCCTCTTTCCCTTAACATAATTGGCTTTGACTGGGCAAGTAATGTTGTTTTCATTGTATTGTCATTTCAAGTTATGATTCTGTAAGGCACATGAATAGATTTTTTATTTCATTTGTTTTGCATTTCATTTTAATGCCACCCAATAAAATTACCTATACAACTATGCATACTACCTTTTATTAGCTTCACCATGTTTCCATTCTCATATTTTTATCACCATCAAATTTTGTTTTAGCTATATTATAAAATAAACTCTTCATTCAAAATTAGATCATATACCTTTAGACCCATTTCTTGTGAATTCTTTTATCTGTAGCATTATATTAAATGCAAGCATATACCCAGTAAAACAAAACTATAACAATAATCTGCTTATTTTTACATAACATGATACAATTTTATCTTATTTCCAAACAAGAATTTTGCCTTAGATTCCATCTTATTTTTAAATAATTTTTAAGAAGCAGACAAAGATATAAAACCCTAAAATTAAGATGTATTTTTTGGTTGACAAATTAGTTGTATCAACCCTTATTATATGTAAATGCACAGTTTCTATTCATAGTACTAAACACAGACACAATTAGATAGTGCCATTTTCATAAACTTTATGGCAAATGAAAACTCAGTGATGGAATTGGCAAGTACTAGAGAATTAATGTGACCCTGTGAGTTATGTTCCACAAAGATAAACAATTTCCTTTCATTATTTTCTCTTAGAATTAGAGATAAATTAATTTCTCTCTGCATTGTCTTTAGCTCCATTTGTTCATTTTGGCAGTAGCTTACAATTAAAATTAATTTTTTTCCTATTTAGTTTTATTCACAAATGGATGTATTTTACAAGATCCCTAGTATTCCAGTTTCTCTTTTACATGTAGTGGAAAATTCTGCATGCAAAGATAAAACTAACAGAGAGAATTAACATGATGAAAACTGTACACACTCTTACAAATCCCACGCCAGACATTGCAGTCAAACTTACACCCTAATGGAGCAGAGAGATTTAGTTGTAAGCACTGATAAAGAAAGTCACTGCTTTCTAAATCACTGTCATTCTTTTAGCTTTAAACATCCATTTGCCATTGGGTGTGGATCTCTTTCAATAATTTGTATTCCTTAAATTACTGAAGATTTCAAAAAGTAGAATTGGTCGAGGCAGTTATGTGCTATTGCTTTTTAAGGCTTTTGGGGGAAAATATGCATTTTAATATTTACCATGTGCTCTATTAATCACCACATTTTAAAGTGACGCTACCATGACTGTAACATTCTATTAGTCCCAGAAAAACAGAAGAAAAAAGTAGAGTTCCTTCTACTAATGATCCCACAGTCTGAGAAGATAAAACTTGAGGTAGCCTAACCAATCTAAAATAACTTGAAATGGATATGAAGTAGACAGTGTTTCGGACTAAAGATACTCATTAGATGATTACCAATCCTCAGTTATCTGGTTAGCTCTGCTAAACACTATCAGCTCAGTATAAAAAATAAGGTCATCTTTCTTTTTTATTAAATATAGTGGCGTGACATTGGTTAATAATAACATCAAATAAATTGTAGGTGTACTTCTTTATACTACAGATTTATGCTATGCTTTATTATGTGTTCTCTATGATCAACTTTATTTTAATATACAATAATGATGAGTATTTCTTTTTAATATCTCCTTTCAAATAATTTTGGAACATTTCATTGTTTTTAAACAAGATGTATTTATTTAATCCCTAACAAGTACTTAGAACTCTCCTAAGGACAATGGATGTAGAAATAAATAAATCCATAAAACCAAACGACAAAACAAACAAAAAACATCAGTTTTTTTTTAGATCTTGTACTCCAGTGGGGGAAAGGGAAAAACAATACAAGATATATGTATATACAGCATGTCAAATGGCTTTGCTGATAATGACAGTGCAATTGGGAAAAACCAAGAATCCAGATAACAGATTTGCTTGAGAGTCTGCCATTTTAAATGGGGCACTTCTGGCAGATCTCACTGAAAAGGGGATTGGGGAGTTCAGGCCTTTCAGAAATGATGGATAGATCCAGATGATATGTGAGGGGAAAACAAGCGCAGCACCTTAATTGAGGAATGCATCTGCAGTGTTCAAAGGCCAGCAGAGTGTATGAGGTTGGGTGAATCAGAAGGAAAGAAGCAGGAAATGAGAGAGTAGCAGGGTCATCAGATTAGGCAGAGCCACATGGCTGCTGTAATAACTTGGATATGTGTGAGAAAGGTGTACATGGGTTTTCTTCAGAACAATAGTATGAGTGGACTTGACTTAAAAATTTATTGATTTCAAAGGGGAAGGGAGAGGGAGAGAGAGAGATAGAAACATCAATGATGAGAGAGAATCATGATTGGCTGCCTCCTGCACACCACCCACTGGGGATTGAGGCTGCAACCCAGGCATATCCCCTGTCCGGGAATCTAACTGTGACCTGCTTCATAGGTTGATGCTCAACCACTGAGCCTCGCAGACTGGAGTGAACTTGACTTTTGAAAGGATTACATTTATTATTCTGTAGATGATGTCACAAGGAAGCCGTGGGCCCCATGGAGGCTGTTCCAATAATCTAGGTGAGATCTGATTTTATCTTGACAGAATAGTTCATTGTAGGATGATAAGAGAAAAATAGTGATAAGTGGTGGGATTTTGAGAATACATCTCTAAAACCAATTTAACAGTTTGCTGACAGATTAGACATAGGATGTGAGAACAGGGAAGATTGAAGACAAATCTGAAACAATAGTTGGAGGAACTTCAAGGACAAGAGACCATGAAAAGAATAATGGAATAGATCCATTGTAGAGAGAATGATGATAGTGAAGAAAAGAAGTGAGGAGTTGGAGGAATAATGAAAAGAGATGGGATCTCTTGGGCAAGCGAAGAGCTTGGCTTATTAATAGTAGCAGGTGGGAAGACACAATGTGTGAGTGCAGATGTGGGCAGAAGAGAAGCTACAGTGATGACAGCAACTCCCATAAATTCATGCTGTTGGCCACTCATCTCTTTCTGCCATTATCCATATTTGTAACCTTTTTAGTCCTGAACTCCACACATGTATCTTCCCTTCAGTCTGCTGCTTAATATTAAACAATATTTATTAGGGAAGAGGAGAAAGGTAAAGAGGAAAGAGAAAGAGAATAGGGGGTCAAGGGATAAAGAGAGAATAAGGAAAAAAGGAAGAAGAGAGAGCAAAAAGTGAAACATGGAGGAAAAAAAAAGGAGAGTCAAAGAAAATAAAGAAGCAGTAAAAAAAATCAATTCATTAGGACTCCATATTTTAGAAACCAAGGTGAGGAAAAACAAAGATTTGATTGGATTTGATAAAAGCTTGGTTGTGACAGAAATTATTTTTTAAAGGTTAGCTAACAGTGAAATTTGAATAGCTGTCACTCAAAAATATTCATATAATTAATTAAGAGCTTAAAGTGGCAGACTTTTAAAGAGGGAGGGAGTTCATCTGTATTTATGTATTTAGAACTTAACCTGGATACAAAGGGACTTATAGCTGTGTAAAAGGCCTAATTTCTAAAAGTGAATTCATAGATTGAGGATAAACAATATTTTTATAGAAGCAGAGTTTATAGCAGAGCACTGAATATTTGTTACATATTTGTTCTTAATACCAAATTTGCTCTCAAGAGTGCTACCATCTAAAATTTACAAAATGCATGATTTTAAAATTTATAAGAGAGTATATCAAGTTATAAAAACTCGTGTCTCTCATGTGTATACACCTCAATTTGAGCAGCTTTAGTTGTATTCAGGGACAATAACTGAGGTAAGAAACATGTTCCTCACTTCAGCATTGAAAAGAACTCAGAAAGCTGAAGAGATAATATCTTTGCACATTATATTTTATGTTCCATCTCTGAGGGTGAATTCAGAGACTATTGATATGTGACTAAAGATTTTGGATAGATATACAACTCCAATTTAGAGAAGGTAGGAGCAAAATGCAAGTTACTAAGTAGATCTCTAATAGCCTAAGCTATTATATAATATTATATCCAAAGTGGAATAAAACAAGACATAGTAGAAGAAGCTAAAAGAGTCCAAGTGGCTAAAGACTTGGGGACTCTTAATTTTATGTCCCAGGAAGATTTGTCTGAGACTATCCAAGATGTTATCATTCCAGGCCTCCAAACAACTTTCCAATAATAATCTGACCTACTGCGTAACATACGTAGGGGGAGAGAAGACAACGATGGCCCACCTTGCATTCTCATTAGATATCAGAAAATTTACTTTTTCATTTTATTTCATTTCCTATGAGCTCAGATGATGCACATCCACCTTTTAGTGTGCGTGTGTGTGTGTGTGTGTGTGTGTGTGTGTGTGTGTGGTGTCTATTCTTGATACACACACAAAATCATCTTTCTGAGTATAAAACATCAAACAAATAGTTTATACTACAATTTTGATGATGGTTACCTTATAAAATGATAATATTGTGGAGATTGCTCTATATTTTTTACTTTGCAAGTGAAATAGAAGTTCCGAGTGGTTTGTATCATTTCCTTATGCATTGAGCAAGGTCTAGAAAGATAAGGAACTGCTTTATCTACACTAATGTGCATGTCACTTGTAGATATTATCCTTAAACAGACTTAATTTACTCCACTTGATTTTAGAGGAAGAGAGAGAAGGAATTGAAACAGACTAAAACAAAAAACAAAAAAAAGATTTCTTGGCATTTATACATGAGATGAGGCTCTGAACAGGATATAACAGTCTTAAAATGTCCTCCCATAGTCTGTAAGCATTCACATTTAGATTTTCCCCTGGGTTTGTATTTTTGATATTTAAAGAAAGGAAGGAAAAATGGAAAGGGGAGGGGAGGAGAGGTAAGGAGAGCAGAGAGAAGGGGAGGAGCAAAAAACAAATATTTTATACTTCTCAATTCCCATCCCAACATAAATGGTCAGAAAAGGAAAATATGAAGAACACAATATTTATTACAACTAGCTTTATGCTACAGAACATACCAGGTAATTTTAGAGCTATCATCCCACAATATCCCCAGGGTTTAGGATTAGTAACCCCTTTTGGTAGAAGATGGCATGGAGATACTGGAAGGAAATGCCTTGCCAAGTAGCTTATTAAATAACAGGAAAGAAATCAAGCCCAACCAGCATGGCTCAGTGGTTGAGCATCAACCTATGAATAGCAGGTCCCAGTTTGATTTCTAGTCAGGGCAACATGCCTAGGTTGTGGGCTCAATCCCCAGTTGGGGGCATGTAGGAAGCAGTGATGTTTCTCATCATTGATGTTTCTATCTCTCTCCCTCTCCCTTCCTCTCTAAAATCAATAAAAATGTATTTTTTTAAAAAAGAAAATAAGTCATAACCCAAAATGATTAACTTCCAAGTGTTTCTGCCTATCCCTCCCTTACCACTGTTATAGTGAGAATAAAAAATTTCAAATGCCTATGAATGAGGAGACTTTCAAAATTTTGAATCCATTCTATGTACATAATTTTTTCATCATAAACCTTTTTGCCCTCTGGCTTTATTTTATAAAATTTAAATCACTCATACATGGAGAGAGATGGAAGATGGTAAAGAAAATTCAGTTCAAAATGTGTTTATTTAGCTCTTGCTGTGTACAAAATATTTTCTTAGAGTTCTTCTTGGGAAAATATAAATGGAGAAATAAGATAAAATATTACACTTCCCCCATCCCTTGCTGACTATAAAGAGTTTTATGTCTTTAAACTGCTTTTATACAATTTTATTAATTATAATGTTCTTTTGATAACCATAATGTTATACCCACATGAGCAAAAGAGACTGAAGATTAAGTAATGATCAAATGTCTGGTTATCAGCCAGAGCCACTGAAAACCCGAATCTTCATGTTTTTCCTGTTTGGTTGAATCAACTTGGCTTTGAGTTTGATGGATTGTCCTAATTCTTTACAAGAAAGCTTTTGGAACCTTTAGAACATCAAAGAGGTCTCAGAAAATATCTTGATGGACCAGGCAGATTTATGTCAGAAACATATAGAATCCATTTCCTTTAAGTGAACTGTTTTTCTTTGAAATGAGAGGTTTACTCTCTTCAATTTGAACGTGGTATCTTCCATGTGCTAGAGATATTTGGAGCGTTTCAAACAAGCTTAAGATAGGCTAGTGGGAGAGCAGGGTATACTAATATATAAAATCTGATATACCATCGTCCACATGGGGCTGCATGTTTAAAGCATTATATTTTTCTTACTGCAATCTAAGATCCACAAGTGCAAAGTATGGTCCCTATCTTTTGAGAAGGTCAGGAAACTCAGAGATGAGTCTATGCATTACATTTTTACTTTCATGTTAATGACAAAATTAATCATTCATATTAAAAACAAAGATGTTCTTAAACATTTTCATCTGTGAAAAATGACATCATAGATTTTGCAATAAAATGAATAAATCCATAAATACTGGCATATAAATGTTCATAACAGCACTAATCACAATAACCAAAAGCAAGAAACAACCCGACTTTCCACTAATGGATTTTGCATAAACAAAATGGGATCTATCCACACAAAGGAATATTATCTATACTAATAAAAGGGTAATTTGATAATTAGACAAGCTCAACCAGATATCTTCTGGATGTCTGACTTCCTTCTGGACAAAGCCATGGTGGTGGGTGCCCAGGCAGAGGTGGTTAGGGGTGATCAGATCAGCAGGGGAGCAGTTAGGGGGCAACCATGCCAGCAGGGGAGCAGTTAGGGAGCAGCCAGACTGGCAGGTGGGCAGTAAGGGGTGATCAGACCGGCAAGCAGAGGCAGTTAGGGGCAAACAGGTAAGCAGGTAGAATGGTTAAGGGTGATCAGGTAGGCAGGCAGGCAAGTGGTTAGGAGCCTGTGGTCTCAGATTGTGCTGTCCAGGCTGAGGAATCCTGCCTCTGTGCACTAATTTCATGCACTGGACCTCTAATTCAGCTATAAAAGGAAATAAAGTACTGATTTATGCTTTAAGGTATCATGTTAAGTGAAAGAAATCAGATAAAAATGGCCACATATTTCATGATTTTATTTATATAAAATATCAAGAATAGGTAAGTTCATAGAGTCAGAAAACAGATTAATGGTTGCCAGGGGTTGGGGTCAGGATTTTCTTTGGGAGTCATGAAAATGTTTGGAACTAAAAGTTTTGAGTGTACAATATTATGAATGACATGTCCTACATACCACTGAGTTTTATTATTTTTTAAATTAATCTTTATTGTGGAAAGTATCGCAGATGTCCCCTTTATTTATTTGTGTGTTTTTTTTCCATCGACCCCCTCCACCTCACACCTTCCCCTCCCAGGCCTCCATGGGCTATGCATATATGGATATAAGTTCCCCAGTTTATTTTTAAATGGTTCATTTCATGTTCTGTGAATTTCAACTCAATGTTTAAAAATGAGGATGATAGTAATTACCTTGAAATGGCAGATATAAAAACTTGGATGCTAAATTATTATGGCAATGTTATAAAGTGGCCATAAAAAATTTTTTACACATGGGAAAATATGAAAGTAAAAAGAGGATACTTTTAATAATTACCCTAGACCATCATCTATAAACCAGGACTATTTCTCACAACCCAGGACATATCGTCCCCCTATTTATAAGGTGGTCATCCCAAATGCCAAAATTCGGGTCGCTTTGCATAAAATTCCATAGTAATTTTATTTTTTAAAAAGGTTGCATTTTATTTATTGCTCTTCTTGCCTGCTTGGAGGGATTTATTTTCAATCAGTTTTAGTATTTTCTACTAGTATATATTTCTTTCTAAAAATTGGGAAGTTATACATAGCATGGTTAATGATGACTAAAATACTGCATTAAATTGCTTTTTAATTTATTTTCATTTTATTCCAAATTTTTTCAAGGATAATAATTGTAAAGAAGTCACTTTACCATGACTTCTCTTTCTGCAAGCTTCCCTTTTATCTTGTGATTGTGCATAACAGGGGGAAGTTTTTCATGATCTGAAAGGGAATCTTACTTTGAGGTCCTGCAACTAGTGGAAACTGTATCACTTTGATATGGCAGACCTCAGAGTGGAATGGCAACACAGAGCATTATGGGTGCAGTCCTGTGGATGCCAGAAGTCCCTGTGAATATTTCTATGCCCAAGTGAAATGTGGATGGACATGGCATAAAAGCAGGGGATACCCAGTTCCTCTTGGTTTTATCTGGACTGGAAGATGAGTGATGGTTCCTGTGACTTGAAAATGAAGATGAGTTGGGTCCACCTTAAATCCAAACTATTCCTTTACTCTTTAGGCAGCCAGGGCCTTTTCCATCCACCAACTAGTCATTGTATGTGAACTCTTCCCATGACCATGGATAAAGTCGCTCTTCTTTCTAAGGGCAGTCATGGAAAGAGACTAAGATGAGAACTGTTACCTACTATTGTCCACAGAAGCTGAGGAAAGAGGAACAGCGGCACTGAGGGCTGGGGTCTTGACTGTATACATATATCTACATGTATTTATAGTTCTCAAAAAAGAAGTGCCATGAGATCAGGTATAAATGATATATCTCACATGCCTAACATAGTCTAGCTAAAAGAGCCACTCAGATTATACACACACACACACACACACACACACACACACACACACACACACATATATATATATATATATATATATATATATATATATATATATATATGATTTTTTTAATAAATGTGGGAGCAGGAATTTGAACAAAGCTAGATTTTAACTTCCAGTGGGATGATCATGTGCAAAGACTCATTGGGAAAGGACTGGTAGGAAGGAAACACAGCTAACTGCAGGAGGTTTTGAGAAATAGTTGAAGATAAGACAGGAGAGTTTGTGCCAAGTCATGTTTGCCCTTGAGAGCCAATGAGAAATAATGTTATACTTGTTTAAAAAATGTGTCTCATCTTTCAAGTAAATGTATGGAGGGAGGGCAAAGACATGTGAGGGTATTTATTTATAAAAGGGAACATATGTGGAATGATTGTGGCCTGAAGGACCAGTTAACAGACTGCTGGAAGTAATGTCAATGTAAGTTGAGTAGGTGTGAGTGGTGGAGACAGCTGAGGGATGCAAAGAAGTTGGCAGTTGTGAGTCATGTGTTGACCTATGAGTATCAGAGATGACATAAAAATGCAGGTCAGAGTCCACCCAGACTTCACAGCTTAAAGCCTGGAAAAAAGCATAGTTGATGGGAACTAGAAGCAAGAAAGTTTGGGTTTGGGGAAGCTAAAGTTCTATTTTAGATATACTAGGGTTGAGGTAACACAAAATCCTCTTAATAGAACCTTAGACATGCCAACACTAAGTGAAGAGCCTCAAGGGGATCTCATGCTGGGACTTGCCACTTTCCTTATAAACTTGTATGCCCTCTTCCAAAGCTATTCCTACCTTATTAAGGTTGCTACATCTAAGTTGGAAAATGGCCTTGCCTCCCATCATCTATACCTGCAACAAATGCCAATTATAATGCTCTTAACAAGACTACAGTGCCAAGTTTTATGGAGTCAGGCCACATGCCTGGAAGATGAAGCTTCATTCCTCACAGACTGGATGGCTGCACTTCACAAAAGGGCAAAATGATTAATGGATGGCCTTTGCTTTGCTAAGCTTTGGGGGATCAGACAAGAATAAGAACCATTTATCTATTAAATAAATGATAAAGATATGATTTTTTTTTGCCAGACATTAGATCCCCAAATAGAAATGCATTAAGCTTGACTATGCCTTCCAAATGATTCTCTCCAGGGGTGGGGAGATTCTGGGAAATAGTTATCAGGGTTCAGATATGCCTGGAAATAGACATTGTAAGGACATGTCAGCTGAATGTATGAAATTGCTCTTGTTGGTCAGCCTGAGTAGTCAGCAAACAATCTTAATGAAGTCAAGGTCATAGGTTGGGTCTCCCTCCAGTTCAAGTTAATTCTGCTTCTTTACTAATAGTGGAATTAAAAACCAACTATCTCACTACCTGGGAAATCCCACAATGAAAAAGTATATGGCTACTTTATAAAAGCATCCATATGAAAATATGAGTAACTATATATACATGTTAATGGAGGTTAATTTTTATTATTAAGATAAAGAGAAAATTTTATTTTTATCTTCATAGCTGTGTTGTTTTCAGGTACTATAAAACAAGTATGTATAATTTTTACAATGATTAGAAATGCTAAAATAATCTTTATTGATGTAATCTCTTTAAAATCCCCCTCTTCTTGAAAAAAAAAAAATCCAAAAACTTACTTTACAATCTTTTGGCTGCAATAGTCTAAACTTTTTAGATCATTGGGGGGGGGGGGGAATTGAGTGTTTATATTTAATTTATTTGATTTTCAAAGTACACATTTCTCAAAGATACAAGTCTGATTCAGAGTAGAGTTCTTCATCACTTTATGGTGGTTCTTGCATTACACAACATCTGGTCATACCTCATTGTGCCAGTAATATTTCATCTAACACATTTTGTTCCCATTATTATCATCATAAGAGGGACTTTGTGTTATTTTTATGCTTCCAACTCTCACATAAGGCAGGCAATTGGGGTTTTGTGGGGTGAGGTATGGAGAATGGAGAGAGACATGTCCCTATGGAATGGCATGTGAGCTGCCAAGACGATGCTACATTACTGCAAGCAGATGTTGGGGATAAAACAAAAAGTGAAGTTACCAAACCATTGTTTATGATCCATAAAGTTTGATCTATGGATATTTTATTGAGGGGGGATTGTAGCAAGTAGGAAGTAAAACTTCCATACTTCAAAAGATCATTAGTTATTGCCTCATTCAATCATTTCATCAGAATCTGTGAAATATGTGTGAATCAATGTTGCAAATGTAATGGAGATTGCAATGATAAAAACAAAGAAATAGGTAACAACACAAATGATCCCTACTCTTGAAGATTCTACAATGCACTGAGGAAGACAAACGTCCTAAGAGCTGAATATAGTAGAGAGTAGACATTAAAAAAAAACAAAAAACACTTTATAATGTATTTAGTTAAATGATTATCTCTGTGGAGGATTTTGAAAGACAGTATGGAACTAGAGCTACATCTTAAAGAATGAGTATGCTTTTGATCAGCTGAAAAGTGCAGAAGGGAGCTCCAATGATGCAAGGATGCTGCTATCATTAACTCAGGCTATAGTCACTGGGAACTGCCAGGTTCACTTCTCAAGTTTCTTAATTACATCCGCTCTTCTCCATTCATACTAGTATTTCCATTGTCATCACTGTCACTTAATCTTTTGTAGTAACATCTTCATAGGAATTTATTCTTAAGTATAATGTGAATATTTATTCAGTGTTTTACTATGTGCTGGGCACTGTATTAAGGAATCTCACTTATGTCTGAGCTATGCTCTGTTCTATTATTAGCCTCATTTTACAGAAGTGGTCTTTGAGGCTTGAGAGGTTGGTAGAAGAACCAGGACTTGAATCCAAAGAGCCTGACTTAATAATGCGTTCTTACAGGCCTTAGCATCACAGACCCTCACCTTGCTCAGTGTTAGAGGTCAGTTTACTGTGCTCCAGGCCAAGGCCAGCTGGTGCCTGTTTTTGTATATAAAATCTGTTGTAATACATTTTACACCCATATGTTGACATATTCTTTTAAGTTATAATGGCAGAATTAGGGCCGAGTTAAATAGTTGTGCTAGAGACCATCTGGCCTGCAAAGCCTAAAATATTTACTATCTGGACCTTGACAGAAAAGTTTTGCACTCCCTTGAAACCACCTGGTATTCTGTAGACCTAGAATTCTCTAGTATATCTGCTTGCTATTGCAAATAATTGATTCACATAAAATGTATATGTTGATTGTTTATTATAATAGGTGCCAGGTACTGGTCTAGCTGCTGGGACAAAATCAGTAAACAAAAAGATAAGGATCCTCCTCTGTAGAGCTTGTACCTTAGGAATGTAGGAAAGAGGGGAGAAGAGATAATGAACAAGATAAGCAAATGCATGGCTGTATAAATTGTTAATAAAAGTTAATAAATATCATGAAGTCAAAAAAGATAAAATGATGGGGTGGAGTGAGAATGGTGTGAGTGGTTGTCATGAGATGGCCTTGCTAATGAGGTGCTTATTAACATGAAGAGTTAGGCATGTGTAGATTGAAGTTAGAGTGTTCCACACAGAACATAAAGCGCAAAGCCGTAGTGTAGAAATGAGCTTTGAATACTCAAGGAATTGAAAGAAAACTAGTAATGTTTTGGCTGCAATAGTCTAAACAATATTTTGACGAAGTGTGTAAACTTTTTAGACCATTGGGTAAGCTATATGGAGCAGCATGAGCCCAAAACAGACATGGATATATAGGACTGCTGTCCTAGAGAGTCACTTGGACTTGCATCAAACTTTAGTAGAGGGTCCTTGCTCATTTTGCTCAGTGGGTAGTGCGTCAGTCTGTGGACTAAAGGGTCCCAGGTTCGACTTTAGTCAAGGGCACATGCCCAGGGTGCATGCTCGATTCCCAATAGGGGTGTGTAAGAGGCAGCAGATTAATGATTCTCTCTCATCATTGATATTTCTATCTCTCTCTCCCTCTCTCTTCCTTTCTGAAATCAACAAAAATATGTTTTTTAAAGTTTTTGGTGGAGGGAGGGAAAATATATATTTCTTTTAGTTGATGAGAAACCACAGAGGCACAGTGATCATTTGTTCTTGCAGCATATCCTAGCTTCTCCTGAGTAGTATTCATTTCTATTATCCTTGGTTTTCTACTACTTGGATTTTAATACCTAACTCAAATGTCACCTGTTACAGAAAATATTCAATAAGAATTTATTATCAAATATGTGCCAACTACTAAGCCAGTTGTGAAATGTCTATGGAGATAAAGAGTTCACTTTTCTCAGAAATTCAATACTAAAGACATAGCATGCATTATTAACCATATGCAGTGAATTAGGTGTTAACATCAGATGCATGGCCAGTGTGTCATGGACCATGACATATAATCCCAAAAGAGATTGAAGTGTGTTATTGATGCTGGACTTTCCTATTTACTTGTAGGTCACTTTGCATTGGCTCAGGTCACTTCCACAATAATCCTACAATGTAAGGAGTAAAAGGGTCATTAGTTTCATTTTATAGATAGAAATAATGAAACTTGAATATTATAAAAAGCTTATTTGTGGTGACTAAGCAGTAGATATTAGAATAAAAAATTAAGTCTTGACTTGTGTTTAAAATCAAAATAAAGTCTGTGCTTTGCCTGATACAATGTTGGTAACAGAAAAAGTGACCTCAGGCCCCCTCAGTGAATGATAGAAGCTTTGAAGGCCCAACTCAGATTTACACTAAGCTTTCATTTACTAGCCTCCTTGATTCAGATTTAACCACTTTAAAATCCCTGACATTTTAACCAGAAGTTTACCTTGGTTATAAATGTTTTATTTGCTAATCACACAAGTTAATAGAGTAAAGAAACTCTCAGAGGTCATGTTAAAAATAATTATGTGAACAATCTGTTTTCAAATATTATTCAACTTTCCAGTTTCCAGCCCACATGTAAGGAACTTGGAAGTGGCCACTCTGTCCCAACAACAAATTTAAAGGTGAATGGATTGAGAGAAATTAACAGCTGTTCTTGGAGAAATAAGAATACGAGGAAACCAGAAGCAGGAACCTGAGTGGGGAAACCTGACCTGTAATTAATGAATTGCTGAGGTTCAGTAGGATACTCTGAGAGAGGGACCCAGTCCTAAAGATTCCCTCACAATACTGTGAGATTTACCTAGAGGATTTCAACCAGGTCTCCACAGTAAATATCAAAGAAAAATCCATTTATGCTTCCATGCAGCGGTGGAAGAAAGGAGCCATTTGAAATACCCAGAGTATAATTTTCTTAAAAAGGCCTGTTCTTAGGAGGCAATAGTTAACCGGAGCCTCACTGACCTGAAGAAGGAAAAATACCCGCTATCTGCCTTCTCTAACCATCCTGCCCTAAATGGGGGCAGGGAAATACAAGTGAGAAATAACTGTGATGAAGTTCACAGTCAGCAGACACAGACTCACTAAAAGACTGAGACCTAAATTTAGGACTAAAGAGTGCTTCCCCTCCCTCCACATTTTACCACCACATTAATAAACTATTTACAGAAGTTCCTTTTACCCAATGCATCTTGTCTGGCTATCAAGAAAAAATTACAAGTTTCACTCAAGTATCTACACTACATGGATCTATTTACATACAAATGATGGATGATCCCATCATCTTAAGAAAAGAATCCTTAAATATTATTTAGCTAAATTCTTTTGCTTCAAAACAGAGGCAAATTATACCTAGATTAAAGGAAAACAAAATGAACAAACAAAAAAAACTAACTGGGGCAATTCACTGTAACCCTAGCTATAATTTATGTAGGATCTTGAAAGCAGCAAACAGCAGTATCTTTGCAACTCATTCATATCAGTGGACTTGGCAGTGGGAAGTCAGACTGGAGATTCCTGGCCCCTAGACACAGTCACAGGGCTGGATCAAGATATGCAGTTAGGAAAGCACATCTAGGACTCCAGTTGGCTGATCAGTCGTCTCCAAGTGAATCTAAAATAATAATAATAAAAAATTGGAGGCCTCCACAAGTAAAAACATGGATGACAGCTTGCATAGATCATAAGGAGGCAATTGGTCAAAATTCAGATGAGCAGCGAGCAAGGACAGAAATGAAAAAGACTCATTTTTGTGGTTGGTGGCAGTGTACCAATTTTCAAAGCCTGACTCTTGCATGTCTCCATGTGACCTTCTGTTCATATAACCTGCCAGTGCTTTCCATTCTTTTTAATTAAAAAATATTTTATTGATTTCAGAGAGGAAGGGAGAGGGAGAGAGAGACAGGAATATCAATGATAAGAGAGACTCATTAATTGGCTGTCTCCTGCATACCCCACACTGGGGATGGAACCTGCAACCCAGGCATATGACCTGACTGGGAATTGAACAATGGCCTCATGGTTCATAGGTAAATACTCAACCACTGAGCCATGCATGCAGGGCCAGTGTTCTGCATTCTTTTTTCTTTTCCCTTTTCTTTCCTTTCCTTTTCTTTCCTTTCCTTTCCTTTCCTTTCCTTTCCTTTCCTTTCCTTTCCTTTCCTTTCCTTTCCTTTCCTTTCCTTTCCTTTCCTTTCCTTTCCTTTCCTTTCCTTTCCTTTCCTTCCCTTCCCTTCCCTTCCCTTCCCTTCCCTTCCCTTCCCTTCCCTTCCCTTCTTCCCTTCCCTTCTTCCCTTCCCTTCTTCCCTTCCCTTCTTCCCTTCCCTTCCCTTCCCTTCCCTTCCCTTCCCTTCCCTTCCCTTCCCTTCCCTTCCCTTCCCTTCCCTTCCCTTCCCTTCCCTTCCCTTCCCTTCCCTTCCCTTCCCTTCCCTTCCCTTTTTTTAATTTCTTTGCCTCCCCCGTTATGAGCTGTATTCATATGTCACTCTTGGCATCTGAAGGCAAAGACAAAATATTTTCTGGGAAGAAATTCAGACATCATCAGATTCTATTTTTGTCCCCAAATCAACAGTCTCCGTGTTTAATTAAGAAGAAAATAGAGACACTGCACAAATGAGTTAAGACTGAACTGACATATCCTCCTGGTGTTATATTAAGAAACATTCATGAATCCTTGCTCCAAAATGACAGAATTGTTCCCAGAATGTGAAATAAAACAAGCTGACTAATTCTTCATTTAGAGATATGAATTATTAATTGGTAATGCATTAAAGCCAAACTTAATCCAGTTAAATCTCAGTATTCCAAGACTGTGAAATAGTACTGCAAATGATAAAGCCCTTCTCAAATGTACTACACATAGCTTACCATGCACTCTTACAATTACACTTAGCACACTTTTTCATGAGCACATGGACATCTGAAAAACCTTATACTTGCAGTCAGGAATCCTAATGGTAGTTCAGGCCAGTCTACTTAACTAGGTATATGGCTTCAGTGTGTCCCTTAAGTTCCCTCAGCTCTGCAACTTTAAGGAAATAAGTACTGGACTAGATGGGCCTTAAACATCCTTAAGCTGTATTATTCAATGCTATTGATATTAGAGTAATATCTTGAAGTAGAAGTTTCCTCCTCTTTCTCCCTGAAATGGATCATTCTCTACAGCAATCACTCTATCCTGATCTTATTCCCTCGACTTCCTTTCCTACCATCCAAGCTCAACCCCTTTCTGAAAAGTTACTGGCTTGATAAATGGAAGAAAATTGCTAAGCCATTTGTCCTGAAACTATCCAGCTGGTGGGAGATTTGGGCCTATAGTACATACTAATTAAATAGAGAAACATTAGAGTTAAAAAACAACAACTTAATTTACTAATTAAATGACAAGTACTCTTCTCAAATTGTTCCTTTGGCTTACTGTGCATTTGGAGAATTAATTAACAATACAATCAGGCTATGGTTGTACAATGCCAGTATGGATGTGATTCAAAGATACAGTTTGTTTCACATCATGACTTTGTGAGTTGTTGTTTTGTTGTTGTTGTTTATGGGAGCTACACTCTAATGAAGAGACTTGGTCTTTCAATTTGTCTGTGTAAAACAATTAAAATGAGTTTGTGGAGTCTTGTGAGCTCTGCACACAACTCAGTGGTACATTTAATGGTGCATCGCCTAGCCCCTGACACAGGCATGTGTCTTGATTAGATTTCTTTAATTGTTTACTAGAAATGAGGAACATAAAGCCAGTTTGGGTTTTGATGATGTCCATATGTTGAACACTTATGAACTGGGTGATAATAATGCCTTTTGGGTATGGAACAAGCTCATCTGATAGACTAAGTTCAAAGTAGATTCATGCCCTGCAGTAATGAGGAGAGGAAACACAGAAATGTGGCTTCTCTTTTTTTTTTATTGATTATGATCTCACATAATTGTCCTTATACCCCCATTCCCATCCCAAACCCCTCCCTCGATCTGCCCCCTGCCATCCCCCGCCCGCCCCCCCCCCCTGTTGTCCATGGCCACTGGCTAGGCCCATATGTATGCACACAAGTCCTTTGGTTGATCTCTTCCCCTTACCTCCATCCCCCCCTTATTTTCCCTCTGAGGTTTGAGAGTCTGATCGCTGGTTCTCTTTCTCTGGGTCTGTCTGTGTTGTTCATGATTTCCTCTAGATGTGTGAGATCATGTGAAAAATCATTTTGGGGGAAAAAAGTGGAAAAGAATCCCAAATAAAATTTAGAGAAAATATCCCTTTATTAACTTTTGGTGGCTTCTCTTTCTGCTTTAAAAGTTAAGATTGCTGACAGAACAGTCTTCAAAAAAGTTGTAAGTTTTTTATATTTGTTTTTGGTCATTCTTTCTTCTTCTGCCATGCCTTACCCACCTCCTATCCTGTCCTAAAGCCCCTCAGAGTACGCCCATGTCATAAATCTAAGTGGTGATCGGAGGAGAGAGAAGTGCTGCAAGAGAGGAGGGCACTTCAATGAATGACTGGGAGTGGCAGGGGCTAACAGTACAATGAGAAAAGCTGATGGCAAGATTTTGTCACTAGATAGGCTCTTACACAACAGTGAAGTTCAAGCATCAAAGAGTGAAGCTCTTGATTTTGGGAGGGCGCTTGGCAAGTGTCCAGGGCTCCCTCACTCCCTGATTTAGCCACAGTGACCCCTGTGGAGAAGTAGTAGTTAACATTCTCTCCCTGGAATGTCATCACTTCTGTTGCATGAGGCTATTGGATAAACTTGAGCCAGTATTGTAATGCATCTTTTCCAAGTATGTATGTGCTTTTTTATTTTATCCTAAAAATCAGCTTCGAACCGCACAGTGATACATGTGATCCCTTTAGGACATTAAACATCTTGTCCTCGTTATGGCTATAGGCATTGTTACTTTGACATCAATGCCTTAGTTTTCGGATCAATGCAGGCAATAAATAATCCGTAAACATAGATGTCTTTAAAAAAAAAAAAGATAGTCATTAAACTTCCACAAATTTACCAACAGGTACAATCCAAATTGTGCCATCCAGTGAACATTGAAATCATATTCTCCAACTTTTATTTTATCTTAATGGTTTTTATAATAATGTTTTACCTTATTCACTTTTGGTGATTATAATGTTTTCTGACCAATTTTATTTTATCTTGATACTTGGTGGAGGTGGGAGGCAGGAAATACTATGAGGAAGACATAGTAAGTATTTCAGTATCCATCCCCCGTTATTCCTCCTACTTCAGATCTGATCATGTCTTATTTTGCATTTTATTTATTTATTCACCCATCTTTTCAAAAACACTTATCATAATAATTATAATAACAAACATAATGGGTATAATTTCTGAGTAAATCGTACCAATGCATTTGAAATTAGAGAACCAAAATTGAATCATTCACAGTTTCTGTCCTCAAAAAACTTGAAGTATAATGCATAAACAGTAGTATCGACCTCTAGAAAATTTAGAGACACAGAGTAGAGGTATTTAGCCCAGCCCCAGGATCCAACAATTTTTTGGGGTGACTGATAATATTTAGAACTCCCATAGTACCAGTCAAGGTTTTGGTATTTAGGACTAAACAATGATTAAAAATAGTTTTCTCATAGAACTTGCAGACTCTTGTGGAAAGAGACTGATTAGCACACGAGTAAGCCTCTGTTCATAGGTGTTTTATATCTAGCCCAGTATATTATACATCAAACTCTGCTTTAAAGTGGAGGGTCAAAAATGGCTTCTCAGAGAAGGGAAATCTAAGCTGGGTTAGAAATCTCAGGCCCTGAGAATCAATAGGACTCTAAGTCCAGTTAGGAGGGTGAGCAGAAGAGCAGAAAGGGAACATTCATTGCAAGTCTCAGGGAGCGAGTGTCCAAGGACACCAAGTCATTTTCAGTGAACTACAAAGTTGTGTTCGAATCCCTTATGGCTGACATCTGAACTAGAAAGGCAAAAATAAAGGCTGAATGGATAAACCGGTATGGTTGTGGGGCAGATTGCAAAATGACTTAGACATTATTTCAAGATGTTCAGACTATATCATGAAGACAAATACAAGTTGAGAAGGTTTTCTTAACAGATAAGTAATACTTTGCCTTATTATGGCTAAACTTAAGCTAGAATCTAGACCCAGTTTTCCCTCAAATTCATGTTTTCGACACACTACAACTGCTTTGCTCTTTAGCTGTGAGGTGTTTTTTGTTGTTGTTGTTGTTTTTGTTTTTGTGTGTATGTGTGGTTTTTTTTTTGGTGCCACTTCTACAGAGGGCTTTCTTTGTGGAAAATGCATGATTATGAAGGGTTTTCTCTCCTCTCCGACTTTGAACGTTATTTTTCTTAAGCATGTAAAATGAAGAATCTAGCTCCATCTTAGAAATTATGTTCAGATAATTTCTACCTCTCAGTTTTTACATGTGTAGGCAGGCGAATGTCTTTTATAGATTGGTTATTAGACAACTGAAGATACATACAGGTTAGAGTGACATAATTCCTATGTCCGCAACCACACAAGCGAGATGAATGCTCTGGGAGACTTCTGTTGGAAGGATACAACCCTGCCCAGTATTAATCATGTGTCTAAACTTCTGCAAACTTGATGCTTTCACACTTGCCCTGCATGTCCATACTGGACATGTCTTATTCTGTACAACTTGATAATATCCCTGAGTCATCTTGCCTTGGCCTTCTGCCTCACTCATCCCTGGGGGTTCATTTTTAAATACAAACCAATTTAGATTCTTCAAACCCCCCAAATCCTTCAAGGTAGGGGTGTCGAACTCAATCAGAGAAGGGGCCAAAATCTAAAATCCAGCCTAAATCGCGGGCCGAATGGTTTACTGAACAGTCATAAACTGACAATGTCATAAACTGACAGCGGAGTGCAGTGATGACAGCGCGGTGCGGGCCACATTGCAAGGCCTGGCGGGCTGGATTTGGCCCGCGGGCCTTGTGTTTGACACATGTGCTTCAAGGGCTCACACTCCAGACCACTATATATTGTATTTGCCTCAGGTCCAGGTACCAGAAAACTAGGGGCTTCCCCTATGCCCCAGAGCCTGCTGAAATTATTCAAATTAACCAGTCCTACATCTGCATGCTATGCTTAACTTTTATTTTCCATGAAATCCACCGTTCATCCCTCTCTCTCTGCCTCATGGCCGGCCCCAGCGATTCCCCATCTGGCCTGCCATGGCGTGACATGTCCTCCCTCTTTTGGCATCTGTGAGTATAATCAACTATCTTTTTGACAGCAGTTGTCTCCGGATCAATTGGCCCATCATCCCTAAATAATAATAAAACCAATTACAGCATGCCCTTACGATGAAACTGTTCAATGTGCTCAGGACTTCGTTTGTCAAAGTGCTTTTACACATGGAATCGCCTTTGATCATTTCTCTAATCCCTCGAGTGAAGTGGTTCAGCTGTGACTCCTCCTCATTGTGCAGAGGAAGAAAGGCACAGAACCATCAATTTGTGCAGAGTCACGTGGTGATGAGGTGGCAGAGCCAGAACTGGAAACCAGATGCCCTGATCTCAAACAAGGCTCTGGGTATTGTGCCAAGCCTGGTTGTTTCTTGATGTATCAGAGCAAATAGCGATTTTTGTGTTATCAGCCCTAGAAAATGGGAGCAAATTGGCCTGCAGGGCCATCTGAAATAATGACATGTCTAATTAATCAAAATATGGTCTATATGTAATAAATCAACTTAATTGGATAACAAATGTTTCTAAGTAAATGTTTCTATTCCAAGTCTCTATTAGTATTCACATGAAAATAATTCATGTGTAATTAATATCAACCAGGCATATAAATTTAGGATTTTAAAAATCCTTTAAAATGCTTGTCTTCTGAAATAGTTATGGTTTTCCAGTGCAATCCTATTCATTTTAGCCATTTCTTGAGTCAAACCTTTATTATTGTAGTGACCTGGTACATGAAATTCATGCACGGGGGGTTAAGGGGGTGCCCTTCAGCCCAGCCTGCACCCTCTCCAATCTGAGACTCCTCGGGGGATGTCTGACTGCTGGTTTAGGCTTGATCCCACAGGATTGGACATCCCTCTCAAATCCAGGACCACTGGCTCCTATCTAGTCACTTGCCTGCCTGCCTAATACTCCGACTGCCCTCTCCTGCCAGTCTGCTTGCCACAGACTGCCCCCCGCCCCCGCCCAGGCTGGCCTGCTTGCCCCCAACTCCCCTCCCCACCTCTGGCCTGATCACCCCCAAATTCCCTCCCCTCCTGGCCTGATCTCATCTAACTGCCTCTGCCTTGGCCATGCCTCCATAGCTTTGTTCAGAAAGACATCTGAAGGTCTCCCGAAAGGTCTCCCGGTCTAATTAGCATATTGCCCTACTTAGAATAATGTGTGGCAGTTCAGATCTTTATACAATAAATCTTCATGCCCTCCCTATGCAAGAATTACACTTTCATATTATCTGCTGAGGCTTCATGATACCATCCTTTGGAGTGGACAGAGCTCCATTTGTGCTAAGCTTTACCATGTCAAGCTGATGTCAATCTGACATTTGTGGACCAAGATGTTAATATGTCTCATGTTTCTGATCACCCTCTTGCATTCCCGTCATTTGCTAAGAAAACATACCAGGAATAGCCACTGTCCCCAAAACAATGAGAAAACTCGTGGAAGAGATCTGAATTCAAACTCCAGTCTGGAGCCAAGCTAAGCAGGGCTCCAGGCAACTGTAGACCCAAGAGTGAGAAAAGAACAAACACTTGTTATAAACCATTGAGTTGTGGGATGCTTTTTTCCAAGGCATTATTGGAACATTAGGAGATGTATATACCAGATCATTACTTTTCTGTCTTCCAATTCAAGGTGTTTTTTTAAAAAAAGGTGTTTGTATGTGTGTGTGTGTCTGTGTGTGTGTGTGTGTGTGTGTTTGTTTTGTTTTTGTTTGTTTGTTTTTTCCCTAGAGACCCGGTACATGAAATCCGTGCATGGGGGTGTGTGTCCCTCTGCCCAGCTTGCACCAATCTGGGACCCCTTGAGGGATGTCTGACTGCCTGTTTAGGCCCTATCTACCAGGATCAGGCCTAAACGGGCAGTCAGACATCCCTCTCACAATCCAGGACTGCTGGCTCCCAACTGCTCACCTGCCTGCCTTCATGATTGCCCCTAACCTCTTCCCTGTCAGCCTGATTGGTGCCAAACTGCTTCCCTGCCAGCCTGTTTGCCTCTAACTGCCCTCCCCTGCAGGCCTGGTCACCCCTAACTTTTCTCCCCCCCCCCGCCATTTGCCCTTCCCTACAGGCCCAGTCGCCCTCAACTTCTCTCCTCTGCCAGCCTGGTCACGCCTAACTGCCCTCCCCTGTTGGCCTTATCACCCACAACTGCCCTCCCTTGCAGACCTGATCCCTCCCAACTGCCCTCCCCTGCTGGCCATCTTGTGGCAGCCATCTTGTGTCCACATGGGGGCAGCCATCTTGTGTGTTGGAGTGATGGTCAGTTTGCATATTACTCTTTTATTAGATAGGATATATGCACACACACATGTATATTCATTTTTATGGATTCAGCTTAATTATATATAATGTTTTTTAAAGAGGTATAAAGTCCCTCAGAAAAATGTGATTTTGTTTACTTTATTTAGGAGCTCTTGACCATCTAGTTGAACAAAAACCTGCCAAGTACAAATTTTACTGGGAATAACCCAGAATTGTATGTTGAACTAAAAAATGACTCTTTTCTATCTTATCTATATGGTTAAGAGCAGTCTATAGTCCAAATCAGGCACTAAACCTCCTCTATATTACTCTTCAGTTACATTGAATGTGGTTTTCCCCCCTATTTTGGTAACCTAATTATAACCCCCGTCTTTAGCATATTTAATGAATCAGTCCCCTTTGAAAGGAATGGTGCTTATGAAAATATCCCTGATAAATGTATGAAACTTTCTGACATGCACATGGGGACAGATTTGTAAAGCACCTTATATGCTTCTTTAATGAATAGAGTTGTACAATTAATAAAATGATTCCACATCTGTTATCATCAGGACATGTAATGCTTTGTATTTTGAGGGCAGAAAACTGAGACTAGGAGAGATTTGCTCATAGCATGCAGTTAGAACCTGGACAACTTAAAATATCATTTACTTTTCCAAATATCTCATCAAAGTTGAGATATTAAGCAAGGCAGCCAGTGGAACAAGCAGTGACAGACCTTGGCATTGTCAGGTAGCACTGTGATTAAGTGAATAAGGCAGCCCCAAGTCCTCTAGGGCAAGCTGACTCCTTTGCACTCTGACCACTTGGCATTCCTTTCTTTGTGTCAATCATGGTCAAATAAGGAAAACAGAATCTACCTTAGGTAGTTAAGTAGAGAGAAAATTTTAATGAAGATATTTTACTTATCAATAAATACATGCTGATTCATTTACAGGGATAAGCTGGTTTCTTTAATAATAAATTCAAGAGGAGATACAAGGTTTTTGTTAATTTGTAATGTCCTTCTTTGTCAGGTAGGGCAGCAAGTTCTAGAATAAGCTAAAATCATCCTTTAAGAAGAAAACAAAGTTACCCCCTAGGACAAAGGTTAACATTTATAACAAATAAACAAACCAACAATGATTCTTTAAAAAAAAAAAATACAGAGGCTTAGGAAGGACTTTGCCCTGAGTATGGGAGGAAGATTCAACTTCTTTGTTGAATTGGGGGAAAAGGTAGAAGTAGGGCTAGTGCAGGCTGGCCTCAGCCCACAGATGCCAAGATAATGTCTACTGGCAGCTCCTCTGAACTTCTGGCTGTCATCTACATCGTAACTGTGTCCAAGAGCAGCAGCTGGGAGTGCATCAGGATGTCACCATCACCCTGGAACACACCAGCCAGGCATAACCTATGGGTGTTTTTGTTATCTGGCACTTTGACCTATCACAAAGGTACATTCCCAGGAATTTCAAAATATTTCCCATAGCCTCCTCAAGTGCCTTGGTGGTCGACAAGGTGAATGTTTCCTTCTTCTCAAAGTCATCACTTACCTCATCCTAGGTTGCTTCAAAATTCAGCTTCATGATGTTTTTGATGTGATCAGCTATAGTGGCTTCCATATCTTCCAGCACCTATTCTTCCTCAGAGCCTTCATTGTCAGTCTTTCCAGTGGTGAGGTCACAATCCTTGACCGTGAACTTCATCATACATCTGGATGTGCAGGCCACAGTTGTGGAGTCTTCCTTGGATAGTGCCACCAGACTGTAGCAGGTCTCAAGGGGCTCCATCTGCACTGTGAGCTTCTTGAAGGTATGGCTGTTGAGTGTTTTTGTATGGTCAAAACTGAAACAATATGTGTTCAGGGAAGGTATGTTTGGTGCAGTGTATGACATACTCCGTCTCTGACTCAGTGGGGGCTATAGACTCAAGTGAGGATTTGAAGAGGGCCCCCAGCACATGGCACCACTGCCAACTGCTCCTGGAGGATCTCTGACTGGGTAGCTGCCTCTTCTCCATGCTGCTTAGCTACTGTGATGGCAGTGTTTTCTGTTCTTTGCTATGCCATGGTGTGATAACCAGGGACACAGATGTGAGGTCAAGAGGTTTTCCCAATGGTTCTAGACTGTACTGCTCTAGAGCCCTCTCCAAATCAGGGAAGGACATGGTCAAACCATTTAGGATATAGCCTGCATGGAGGACCTTCTGCTTCTGTTCCAGGATACAAAGCAGCAGCCTTGCACTGGACCTGCACCACTACATGCAGTTACACTAGATAAGTTAGTATGGGGGTTAGCTATTAGGGTATTGTAACAGCTGACAGAAATTTATCGTAAAGATGATAAGGTGTCCCAGAGATTGGCAAGGGGAAAATACCACCACCACCAATAGGTCTGATCAAATACTGAAATGAGAGGTTACCGATCCTAGAAGGTGGAGCCACCAGCAACAGATGGAAGATGGGAAGGTGGTGATACCTGAGACAGCTGGGGTCACAAAGGAGATGCAGCAGCTTACTGGTTCACCAACAACCAAACAGAGGGAAGAACCACCTTTGTTTCCTCTTATTCTAGTTCTACAATTCCCCACCAGTGCTGCCCTGGACAAAAGCTAACCCTGAAGCAAGAGTGTCCAGAAAATAGAATTTGCAAGGGTCCATGCTCTGTCATGTAGAGCAGAGCAGAATAGGAAGAAGCTAGGAATCTTAACTTCTGCAGGCAAACAGCAGGTACAGACCCTTTTTAGACTGCCAACAGCTCAGGAAAAGAAGTTTTAGAAGTATGATTTATGAGCAATGCCAGTTTTAATAGGAGCAGGTTAGGTGGCCTGACCAGGGGGCAGGAGTGGCTGCTGGAGGTGGGGAGTGGAGTGACAAGAGACACTGAAACAGGTGTATAGTCTGTCCAAAGACAAACTTTGAGTTTATAGGCTTTCCTGTTGCTCTTATATAGCAAGCCCTGTACTGAAGTCGTATGATGGACTCAAGGATATTTATCTCTTGAAAATCTTAATGCCCTCTCTCCCTACCCTCTTTCCCCTTTCACAAAAAGTAAGCAAAAAGTGTGTGTGTCTATGTGTTGTGTGTGTGTGTGTGTGTGTGTGTGTGTGTGTGGTGTACACATACAAAGTCATTACAATCAGTGGCACACAATCTTGGCCCCAGTCTCGGCGGCTGTATCTGATCAATGAAGGAGACATGAGGCCCATGCACTGGTCCCGTGTGTTTGGCAGTTGCTCCGAAGCTGGAATCCAATGTACAAAGAACATGCTAGCCAGGGGCACGGGGATGGAATGGAAAAGTACTCCTGAAAATGTGTCTAATTTCTTTCAGATGTCTCCTGTCGGCTTGGCTGTTGGCATGCTTTCCTGTTTTCCATTTAGTTAGTGCCTTTTATAGTCACATCTTTAAATATGA
The DNA here is from genome assembly GCF_964339955.1 of Pipistrellus hanaki. NCBI lineage: Eukaryota > Metazoa > Chordata > Mammalia > Chiroptera > Vespertilionidae > Pipistrellus > Pipistrellus hanaki. The sequence continues at coordinate 75,973,873 of NC_140508.1, forward strand.
GTGAAAATAAAGTGTGTGTGTGTGTGTTTTTTAAAATGGACATCACTGATCTGTATTTATACATATGTGTGAAGAATATGAAAATTTAACACATGCATAAAATGCAGTAGTATATAAATATATACATATATGTACTTTAAAGAAAAAGAACTTGATTTGTTTTTACGTAATTAACTTTGATTTTTCTGTCTCATTTATCGAAGCCTATAGAGGAAAACAATAATAAATCATTTATAAAAAATGGCCCAATCCTATCTACTGGGAAATACAGCCAGCCAGACTTTCTCATAAATTGTTTAGAATAATGTGAATCTACAGTGATTTTTCTCTGATATGTGTATTTAAAGGAAGAAAATAACAACCACCAGCTTTGACAAGTGATTTTATTGGGCAGTGGTGGATAGGATTTGCCAGGAGAGGAGGAGGGGGCTATTTTGGGGAAAATCTGTGCATTTTAACAAAATAATGATGCATGTCACTTCCTTGTATAATTGCTAAAGAACACAGATTCTGTTACTAGGAAAACAAAAACAAAAGCTAGATCAGGCTAGATGGGAGGCTGGAATCCACACACAGAAATGCTGATGGCTGCAAGTAGGTAAGAAAGTAAATAAATCCTTTTTCTTTCTCTGGGCTTTCTGTAAGCTTCTCTTGGGGCGACTGAGATGATGTTAACATTGGATCTCCAAGCCAAACTCCTGAAACTCCCCCTTGCTCATCAGCTGAAAAAGAAATAGCTTTCCAGCCCTGGCTCTGAAGTGCCGCCTCTTGGAAAAGATTTACCCAGAATTCATTATTTAAACACGGGCTGCCCCTCTTTCTAACTAACTAAATTGTTTAAATTAAAAACGCAAGAGGCATGCTTAACTTACCTAAGAAAAACAACTGTCCTACAGAATACGAACATGCTTTTCGCCTGGCCCATGTGGCTCAGCGTTTGCGCATCAACCCAGGGACTAAGAGGTCACTGGTTTGATTCCAGGTCAGGCACATTCCTGGGTTGTGGACTTGGTCCCCAGGAGTGGGTGTGGAGGAGGCAGCTGACTAATGATGCTTCTTTTTCATGGGTGTTTCTATCTCTCTATCCTTCTCCCTCCCCTCTCTCTAAAAATTAGTAAAAACAAACAAGCAAATAAAAACCCCTTGCTTTTAAAAAAAATACAAACAGATGATATGCTAGTTCAGTGCCATTCATTTCAGTTCAGGGCCTGTGGGTCTCTTTTATACCTTATTTTTATTATCACACTAAGCAATTTTCGAACATTCATTTTTTTAAAAATATATTTTATTGATTTTTGTACAGAGAGGAAGGGAGAGAGATAGAGAGTTAGAAACATCAATGAGAGAGAGTCATCGATCAGCTGCCTCTTGCACACCCCCTACTGGGGATATGCCCGCAACCAAGGTAAGTACCCTTGACCGGAATCGAACCTGGGACCTTTCAGTCCACAGACCGACGCTCTACCACTGAGCCAAACCGGCTTCGGCAATTTTCGAACATTTTAATCATTACATTAATGTTGTTCCTTGTGCAGTTTTGTTGGAAATGAGGTTTGGCCCATTATATGGTATCATCCACTTTTTTTTAAGTTATGGAAAACATTGCATGTCATTAAGTATTCTTTCACAGAATCATATTGAAAGCTTAATATTCTATTAAATTAATACAGTTCATTTTATTTAACCAACGACCTAATATTGAACATTTAAATTATCACATTTTCTTCATTGCCAACAATGCTGAGATGATGTAAACATCCTAATAAGAAAATCTCAAAACATTTTCATGCTAAGTTCTTCAGAAACATTTCTACAAGTACCAATCCTGGGTCAAAGAGTATGCATGTTAGTCTTTCAATTTAGAGATAACATCTAGAAAAGTTGCACCTTTTCTTTTCAAATCCACTTTTAATTTTAATTTTTATTTTTTATTTACTAGAGGCTGAGTGCATGAAATTTGTACACTTGGGAAAGTGGGGAAGTGTCCCTCAGCCCAGGCCTGTGGCTCCCTCTGCAGGGAGATCTTGGGGCGATGGTGATTGTGAGGAGAGGGCTGGGCCCCTGACCAATCTTGTTGCCTTGGCTGGCCTGGCACCAGTGGGTGTCATAGCATGGTCATCCAGAGGTCATAGGGTAGTTATGCTGTTCATTCCTTCAGTTGACTTGCATATCACACTTTTATTATTATAGATTAGAGGCCCAAGGCACAAAATTTGTGCACGGCAGGGTTGGGGAGGAGGGATACCCTCAGCCCAGCCTGCACCCTGTCCAATCTGGGACCCCTTGGGGGATGTCTGAATGCCAGCATAGGCCCAATCCTGGGGATCAGGCCTAAACCAGCAGTTGGACATCCCTCTCACAATCCAGCACCACTGGCTCCTAACTGCTCACCTGCCTGCCTGCCTGATTGCCTCCAACTGCCCCCCACCCCTGCTGGCCTGGTTGCCTTTTACTGCTCCCCACCCGCCCTGTCCGCCAGGTTGCCCCATGCATCTTGCTGTTCAATTGTTTGATTGTCCCTCACTAACCTTCTTGTTAGCTTTGTTGCCCCATGCAGCCTGTTGTTTGGTCGTTACTGGGAGGGCGTCCCAACCAATTTGCATATTACCCTTTTATTAGTATAGATATTTCAAAAGATTTCAATCTTTGAGGAGCACAGCATTACACAATTCTGTGTCCCGTGCCCTTAGCAGAAAGGTTGCTTCAGAATCTGGCACAAAGCTGCCACTGCTTCCATGAGCAGGGGTTATCTTTCCTCGGGTTGTGTTAGGTTTGCTACCAGGAGACATTGGGTTGTTCTTTGCTTTGTACATATTAGCACATCTCTTGTCTAGGTAGCATTCAGTTCCATCTCCAACCTAAACTCCTTAGGTTTCGAGAAGAGCTGTGTGCTGCCTCTGGTTCTGGAGATCCTGTTGATGGTCTGGTCAGCAAAGAAGGCCTTGGGCATTTGTTGTTTTGAAAGTCCTGTTCCCAGCAGGTCTCTACAGGCTCAAAGATGGCGGAGAAAGCTGCACCAATGTTTATTCCCATTAATGGTAGTAAAGTGCTCATCTATTGACTGTATCTCTGCCAACTGTGAACATTGTCATTTATTATTTTAATCTTATTTTTAATACGCATCTTTATACTGAAATGCAGCTTTTACATTTATTTAAATAGCATTTCTATGTACTGAATGATGAATTCTTATATTCTTCAACAGTAACATTAACATGTATTAATTCAGGTGCTAAAGACTTGGGACATAGAGGTAAATGGGATAGGCAAGGGCCATGCCTACAAGAAGCTGACAAGTAGTCAGGGAAGAGGATGCTATAAAAAGGGTGTTAGAGGATTTAAAAGGCTGGAAGGGCTACAAGGAATTTATCTAGAGACAGGGAAGTGCCCACTAATGAAGGAGTGTGGTCAAATTTTTTTTACTCATTGATACTTTTGATTTTTAAGTGCTGTTCACCAATTAAGAATATAATTATTTCCTCAAGGATATACTTGGGAAGTACTTCTAATTGGCTATTATCTGTCTTTTAATTTTGATTTAAAATTTTCTCTTGATTTTAGAAATTAATTCCTGTGTAATTTTACCTTTGGTCATATTTGGAAAGATATTCTCTACAACAAAATAGTAGAAATCTTTACCAATAGTTTCTCTATAAATATTTATGATTTCTTATATTTAAGTCTTTACATGGAATTTATTTTATAATGTTATGCAATAAAACTATAAGGCTTTCTGGGTTTTTGTTCTATTTTAGAGATAATTTTTTAAGAATCTGCTGAATTGACCCAATATTTAATTTGTAATGGTTCTTTATGTTTTTCCCCAATAAGTGATATAAATTTATGCTATACTAAATTATTACTGTGCTTTCTTCACTTTTAAATTTTCTTTTTTTATTATATGTGCCAGTGACAATCAGCTTTAATTATCATAGTTTTTTATTTTCACATAAAATTTCATAAGACTTGCTCCTCCTCAACAAATTTATATTTCAAAAACTGCTTTTATATTTTATTTTTAAGCATTTTTATTTGAATTGCTGTAATATTCTATATCAACTGTGAAAGCACTGACATATTCCCAATATGTGCCACCACAGATTATATTTATTTTGATTATAACTCTTTAGCCAGCTCAGGATTTATTGTTGTATTTCTAACTCTTTTTATTCCTATCATAGCATTTTCAGTTT